>NC_090932.1:917424043-917725506 GCF_040938575.1 Ambystoma mexicanum | reverse complement strand
GTATGTATGTGAGAATATTAGGAACACTCAATTGAAGAACAAACGGATTCATGACAGTTCCCTGTGTGGTGTCAAAAGAATAACAAGTCCATCAGTGGGTGGGTTAGTAAGAATTAAGTTACCTCCTGTTTTAAGAGATGGACCATGCAAGTGGTCGAAACCTGTGGGAGTGGTTGAGGTTTTTAAACATGCAGTAAAAGTTGAGGATGGGAGGATCTGGAACATGGAGAGGGTGTGTGATGGATTCTCATGAGGAGTGTGCATTGAGAAAGATGGTCACTACAAGTAGCGGTGGAAATGCTGATGGAAATGAAAGAGTAGTCAAAGAAGTAGTGAAAAGAAGTGATGAGAACACAAGAGTGTGTGAGAAGTATGGCAAAGATGTGAAGGGAAGAAAAGTGATTTCAAAGATGTCCTTGCCAGAACCTAAGCCAGATTTTTCCCACAAGTCAAGAAGGGGGAGAACCATTCGCAGACCTGAGGTTTTGTGTAGGGACACAAAATACGTGAAGAGATGTCAAATAAACACAAGTCGGCCAGCGGAAGGCTAAGGAGGGGAGATGTGCATTATATGTACTTCCTGCCACTGGATGTGAGACCGGGCTCGTGGCTCCATGAGTCATTGCTCTCGAGGTTAGAGAACGCTTGCAGTAGAATGCGAATGCGGGTTGTATTACAACGATGGCGAGAGGAGGTGTCAAATGGCGGGGCCTTATTGTCCATATAGCTTCCGTGTAAATATACGGATATATAAACAAATAAAAGGACAATTGTTATAATACTGATATTATCTCACGTACTTCATTACATACATTACATCCAAGCAGGGTCATGCCTCCCCCAGGACTGGCCGGTCCGAGGAGCGGTCTTCAAAATCCTTTGAGGGCGCCTCATCCGTGGGGGCCCAAGATAAGGCCAAGAACCGCAAGTCTGAGTCCACTGGGTTTGCCCCGGAAGCGGGCCCCAAGGTGGATAGGGAGTGATCGACCTCCCCTTCCGCCTCCATTGCCTGCCGGCAATCAAGCTCCTCCTCGAAAAGTAAGTCATCTACCCCAGCTAAACTATGTGAGAAATCTGAGAAGCCACGGACGGAGGAGAAGAAGGCCTGACAGCCCGAGCAGTCCCAATCGGCACAGGGTAAGACATTGTCATTGACGGAGTTGGCGCCTGCTACTGCCATGACAGCTAAGGACACTGACCCTGCGAAGGTAGCCCCGGCAGCTCAGAAGGTGTCCCTACCCCTGAGGTGCGACACTGCCACAGTGTAATATTTAGTAATACAATTGTTTTAATAAGGTTCAAACACTGCGTAGGATTCACCCACCTGAATGTTCCTTGGAACAGCTCTCCTCAGATCAAGATGATAATGGGGAAATACCTAAAAAGCCCCTTCGCCGACTGGAAATAAAGATTCAGCCTGCGGTGAGACTTCCAGGGAAAACCCCCAATGGGGGGAAAAACCCTTTGCGGGGAAGAGCTGCTAGAGTTCGAAGTGTCCTGTGCCCAGCTCCCCTCGTCTAGTCAGAATGGTTTTCTTCTCCAAGAAAAAAGCTTGTTCTCCAGGCTTGGGAAAGACTAATACGGGTGAAGGAATAACAACAGGGGAAAATTAGAATCCTTTAGAAAAGAAGTCTTCTAGAAAGAAGGAATGAAATACTTCCCACTGGATCATATGACTCACCCTGGGATAAGAATCAGAAGTCTCCGAACGACGGAGGATGTAAATTCCAATGTTGGAAGAAAGGTGCTCTAACACCTCTACCAAAGAACTGCAATGGGGAACAGAGTGGGAACAGTATTTTAGTAGTACAAGATAACCAGAAAGGATATCCTACAGAAACCAAAGATGAAAACACTGTTACCCTTGAAACAGGAGGAGGTGAAGAATTCAGCCTTGAAAGCTTGTGTAGATCAATGGCGAGACAGCCGGAATCCGTAAAGCCGGAGTTAGAGCTTGGATGTCTAAGTATAGAAGGAGGAGTAATCAGAACGAGAGCTCGCCCCTATCCTGCTGAAATGAATAGTGAGGATCGTAAGAGTCGGGAGTCAAGGCTACCGCTAACCTACCCTGGTGCGGAGTGTCCGTTATCAGCTGCGGCGTCTTCGCAACGCCGTGAAAGAGAAAGTAGCTCTAAATCCTTAGTCTTTGCAATACCGAGGGAGTGAAGGAATAGAACACAATAACACAACAATAGATCAGAACTAACAAGTCCTTTTTCCTAGTAAGAAAAAGATCCAATAGATTCGTAGTAAGTAAGGAAAGTAAGGAGACGAACTTACGGAGCGTGACCAAACTCACTGGAGAGTAGCAACGCACTGGACAGCCGTCTGCGTATCCTGATATGTGTAGCATGCGTCGGGGGGCGTGGCTCCCGGTCCGCCTGCGGCTGTCGGAAACACTAGCCTGCTGCCGCTGGTACTCTGATGCACTTCCATCTTAAACGAAGCAAAAGGATATCGCGTGGTGATATCCCCGTGTTGAGCTGTCATATCAATACCATTTATCACAGTATGCCCCCTCCTAAGGGTACCGCCCCCTGGTTTATTCGGATGCTTTAGATGAAACTTCCGAACGAGTCGGGGGGCATGTACAGCATGATATGATTCCCAAGTTCGATCCGAAGGGGAGTAGCCCTTCCAGTACACCAGATATTGAACCTTCCGATGATCGAGTCGAGAATCACAAATATCGGATACTTCGTATTCTGATCCGGAAGATCCTTATACGGGAGGAGGACATACTGCAACTTTAGGATGAAATGTACTCCGGACATCTGGTTTTAACTGAGAGACGTGGAACACCGTATGAATACGAGACCATGTCCTGGGGAGTTTAAGTTTGAAAGCTGCCGGACCAATGGCTGTCACCACTCGAAATGGACCCAGATTCTGTAAACCCTTCGGTGTTTTTGATATAAGGACTATATTGTCAGATTGGTAATTTTTTGCCCATTAAGGGACGGGGCATCAGAAGGAATCTGCAAAAAAAACGAGCTTAGGTCATGTATAAAGTAATTAAAAATAGCAGCGGCTAATAAACAGCCTTGCTTTAGACCACGTGCTGTTTTAATTGGAGCAGACAGCAAATCCTCGAGAATTAATCTTATGCGGATCGATGTTTCAGCATGAAAAGCACAAATAATATCTTGGATATCTGGTGGGCAGTTGTCTCTTGTTAATTTCGCCATTAATAGCGTTGGGATACAGAATCAAATGCAGCGTGTAAATCAATAAACGCAAAATAAACTGATTGTTTATGTGATTGACAAAGGGCTTTTATAGCATTCAGGGTTAAAAGGTTAACACGGGTGCCTAGACCTACGACAAAACCCGATTGTTGGCGATCTCGCTTGCCACTAGATTCAGTCCACTGGTTAAATTCTGCCAATACCAATTTTGCCAAAAATGTTCCTGGGGCGTCCAGTAATGCAATCGTACGATAATTTCGGGGATTAGAACGGTCACCCTTCATATATATTGGAATTATTACAGAGCATAGCCAAGATGCCGGCAGCTTGTGATAGGCCATCACTTCGTGGAAAATTGCATTAAGGTTTTTGGCCCACAGCCTTGGATGTTCTTTCAAAATGGCTCTCGATGAGCTTAACTTTTGAATCAGCTCTTCGAGTAAAAGAGGTGAACATTGGATATTCCAAGAAGTGGTGGATTTAAGCTTATAGTTTTCAGGGTTAAAGGATGGATCTTGATACAAATCAGAAAAGTGTAATATCCAATTGTCTTCTGAAACCGCACTAGTTTGTACATATGCTTGTGAGAAATTTGATTGAAAATTAAGAAGATGCCATATTTCAGCAGAGTTTTTTGACCAAATAGAAGTAAGCATGGCTTCAGCATCTTGTTGGAAGGTCCAAGCTTGACGGCCACGAATCCGATTCAAATATTTGCATTTAGCTGCCTTCAGGGCTTCGTTTATGTTAACATTATTTGAAGCAATGATTTGTCTCTTTTCTTTGTGGTATTCGGCTTTACGTAATTTAATTTCAAGATCAAACGAATGTTTATGGGTTTTTACATTTGGGTTTTGTACAATGGTATTTCGGAATGGTTCCAGAAAATCAGTATATTCAATCAATTTATATGGACTATCTGCCTTGGTTATTGCATGAGAAAACTTCATTAAGTTACCTTGTGACCATTTTAGGCGGTTTTTGGTATTATTAACCATTAGGTGTTGGGACAGCCATTGTTTTGTGGGGGGTGCAGGTGACCACTTAAGCTGTAGTCATAGTAGGTGATGATCACTTAATGACTGCGGAATAATCTCGAACACGACTGCTCTGTCACGCATTGATTGTTCGACATAAATATAGTCAATGATGCTTTGACTTTGGTTACGCTGCCACGTAGGATTTGGGGGTATGTCTCGTTCTACTGAGCCATTTAAAACTCGCATATTTCGATCCCTCATAAGGTGGGACCAGATGGAACAGGCCTTCGTTTTAGTTTTGGTATCAAGAGACACACAATCCATATTTAGATCACCCACTATGATGGTTTCAGTAATACCAGTTGTTGTAGATATTAGGTCTAACAGCCCCGTTAGTCCCTCAAAAAAGTCCACGTCAGATAGCCCTGCTGGATTGCGATAGATATTGATAAAAGCAATTACATGGTCATTACATATGACTTTCACTAATTCCATGAAGATGTTAACATGCATCCATGCTTCAATTTTAAGTCCAATTTTCTTATTAACAGTCACCATTACCCCAGACAAAAGTCCCATCCTTGCAGGTAATAGTGCAACATCAAAATTGTCCCATGATGGAGGATCCAAATATCAGTTCTCTTGAAGAGCAATTATAGCATAATCAGCTAGAAGTTTTAGAGAAGTATGCAGGTGGGCATTACCTCGCGTATTCCAGGAGGCTACCTTAACATGAGGTTGTGATGACGTTGATGGTTAATTCCTAGGTGTCTGCATGTCATCATCAACTTTCCCAAGTCCTGCTTAACTCCATCGCAGAACGTGCTGTTCCTAGGCGCCAGACTCAATACAGTGTCTTGTCTGGCATCGCCCTCATAGGAGAGGGAAGCAGCCATTTAAGGAAAGGTGCAGCTACTGTCATCGTCAAAGACGGCCACAGTGCGGGCTATCAAGTAGTTACTGGGCATGATGTCGTCCTGCATCTACCTCATCCGGATGTGCAAGTTGCAAAATTGACCCCTTCAAGAGTTCCTAAACGCTTGCTGGATACAGGTGTCCGGAAGATTCACAGACAAGATCTCTCTCAACGATGAGTTCCGTCGGACGATAGAGTGGTGGGGCGTCCGCTCCAACCTCGCCCAGGCCATGGGATTCCAGAACCCCTCATAGCAGGAGACGGGTGCCTCCCTGGAGGGATGGGTAGCGCACACTGGACATCTGCACGCCAGGGGTCTGTGGCTGCCGGAGGAGAAGGATCTTCATATCGACATCCTGGATCTACGGGCAGTGTTCTGGGCCTTCAAGTTGTTCCTACCGTCTCTGAAAGGCAAGGTGGTGAGGATCATGTTCTACATCAGAAAGCAGGGGTGCACTCGATCCCCGGCGTTCCCCAAAGAAGCACAGGACTTGTGGCACTGGGCCGTCGGACAAGGGATGTTTCTTGTCCCTATGCACCTGGCAGGAGTCAAGAACACCATTGCAGACTCCCTCAGCAGGGAACCTAGTTCCTCATCAGCCCGCCACTGCCTAACTCCCAACTCTCCTGCAGTCATCCCCAGTGATGGCTACACCACTTGCACCCCACGACCTTTCCACTGGAACTAAGATCAATACCAAAGGAATAAGCCTGCGTCCTTGTAACTGAATTATTTGATTGCATGCTTCTTTTGATTATATCACCTTGGCATTTTCGTCTCTGTACTGTATCTGTAACTAAACCCTGATCATGTACAACTACTATGCACCGTCAACCACTAAGATTGTTACCAACTATGTATGTATAGTTATGCTGTGATACCTTAACAAATGCAATAAATAAAATAAATAAATAAAACTGCACTCCGGTCACAAGTGGGAACTTCGTCAGGATCAGGTGGATCGCCTATTCATCAAATGGGGCAGGCCACAGATTGATCTGTTTGCAACGGCGGTGAGCCACAAGTGCCATAACTTTGCCAGCAGATTCCACCAGCTGAAAAGTCTGGGGGACGTGTTCTCCTTCCCGTGGGAAGGTCTGTTTCTGTACGCGTTTCCTCCTTTCCCGCTCCTCCTAAGAGTCATCCACCCACTGAGTGTCCATGCAGGATGATGCTCATCGCCCCGGCGTGGCCGAGGCAGATTTGGTATCTGGACCTTCTCAGCCTGTCGGCGTCGCCTCCAGTCAAGCTACCAGTGGTTCTGGATCTTCTCACCAGAGAAGGAGGTGCAATCCTTCATCACGACCCAGGATCGCTGAACCTGAGGTCTTGGCTCCTGCAGCCTTAGAGTTTGGAGGATATCAGTTGCCTGCGGACTGCAAGGAAGTCCTTGCCAAGGCCAGGGCGTTGTCGACCTTGAAGTGCTTCAGTCACAAGTGGACGTGTTTCGCTACGTAGTGCCGGTTCTCTGAAGATTATTCTGCTCAGGGTCACGACTCTGCAGATCCTTCTATACTTGCTATTCTTGGCCAAGGCCGGACTGGCACACACTTTGATCAAGGCTCATCTGGTGGCTATCTGCTGCTACACCATGGTACCACTGACTCGTCAAGGAATTTCTCAAAGGACTTTTTCGATCTTTCCCAGCGTTGAAGGCTCCTGCCCCAGTGTGGGAACTCAATGTGGTTCTGATGAGGCTAATGGGGGGGAGCCCTTCGAGCCTATGCATCAGGCCCCACTCAAGTTCCTCTTGTGAAAAACAGCTTTTGTTGTGGCCATCTCCTCTGTCGGACGTGTAGGGGGAGATCCAGGCCCTATCCTGCAAGCAGCCATACCCGAATTTCCACAAATTGCGGGTGGTGCTATGTACACACCCCTCCTTCATGCCAAAGGTTCCATCAGAATTCCACCTCGACAAGCCTTTATCTGTTTTTCCCCCGAAATCTTTGTCGCCGGTGGAAAGGGCCTTGCACTCGCTCGACGTTGCTGGTGCCCTGAAGTTCTACGCAACAGGCACTAAGAGTTTTCGGAAGACCTCACAGCTTTTTGTGAACTTTGGTCCTGTGAACCAGGGGAAGGCCTTGTCGAAGGCTTCCATTTCAGGATGGCTATCCGGCTGCAACACGCACTGTCATTGGTTGGCGAACCGACTGATGCCTGGCCGTCTGAAAGCCCACTCCACCAGAGCGATCGCTGCAACGATAGTGTTCCTGTCTGGTGTAACTCTACTCGACATCTGCAGGGCTGCTACGTGGAGGGCCACGTACACCTTCACGAAATTCTACTGCATCAACGGGGATTCCAGAGAGGAGTCCAGAGTTGGCTAAGCAGTGCTACGCAACCTGTTTGCTTGAGGTGAGTCTGTTCCAGGGGTAAGTGTAATTGCTTCTGTTTAGCCTTGCCAACTCCCATGGTTGTGTAATGTTGTACTGCTATGTATTCATTATTAATGAGCATGTGAATCCATGCCATACCCCATGCTGGAGAAGGTTTTTGTTCTCGGCATGGATGCACATGCGAACCCTCCCTCTGACCCCTCTGTGGCTCTTCTTGCTTTCAGGACTCCCAGGACATGATGCAGGTGGCGAACAGCAATGTCCACTTGAAGAAAATGATGGATGGTGACCCTTGTGGCTAAAACAAAGAAACTAGTCCTGTAAGGCCACTCTCTGTGGTGGAGAATTGCAGCTTCTGGGAAATGCTTGTCGTTTCACTGAGAATCTGTGGTGCACCAAGGCTGAACTCACAACCGTTACAGTGAAGTAGCCCACGAGGACCTCTGGCTAGCCCGCAGGATGGTGCCAGGACTGTTCAGAGCACTTACAGGGCTGGATCTTCAAGCAAAGGTTGGGACTGTTCATTCCTATAGTCCTGGGGTCGAAGCATCGATAAAGATCTTCAGCAGATTTGCATAGAGGCAGGGCTTTGCTAGGCAAGTGAAGAAAGGGTTTGGAGTATTCAGAAGGCTGCACTTCTTCGTTGGGGGTCCTAACTCTAATGATCTGCTAAATGGCTGCAGGAATCCCCTTTTTGTTCAGGATCTGGGCTAAAATTGCCCCCAACCGACTAATGGCAAGGAACTTCACCATTCAAACTGGCAGGAGCTGTCCAATCCTGGACAGCCTCTACATCTAACCAGCAACAAACACACCTTGTGTGGTTGTTGACTGGGTGCAGTCAGACCCAACCCGCAACATCCAGCCACAAGCACAGAACGCCACTGTGCCTATACCAAGCTGGAGATTTCCCTGGAAAAGGACTTAACATATATGGAAAATACTGCCAGTCCAAGCAGGAAGAAGGTCCTACTGCAGGATGGCCAAATAGACAGGCGAAATTCTCGTGGCACGGCCATTTTAGAGTATATAGTACTCTAATGCAGTAAAATGCAAAAGTGCACAAAACTACAAAAAAGTAAACATTACAAATGTATCCGCTGCCACCAGCACGTTCTGGACACATCATGCAAGTAACCACAAAGTTACTAAAAACAAAGTTACAGGGACATAATGTCCATGCTGCACTTCACTTAACGTGATATGTGCAGGAAAAAGAAACTGAATTTTACTATGGAGAACAGCATGGCAATAGGACGGATCATTACCCCACCACAAAAAAGATGAGCTTAGCAAAGTAAGTGGGGCAAAATTGATTCACTCACCTACAGATGTCTTGAAAGGTGCAACACCATAGCAACAAGTAGTGTCCCATTAATGTCTATGGTGGGAAAGCAGCACAAAGAACAATCGTTCTCAACACTCTGCCTGTGACTTATAACATGGTGGATCACTTTTTTTCTCTCTTCTCTTTCCTGCCATGGTATATCTGGTGTTGCCCCATATCTCTAAACACACATATTCTGTCTCATGGGTTGAGAATCTTACTCTTTGCCTTTGTTTTTGCGTACTGCAAAGCTCGGTTTATAGCCCATTACCTTTTCGTTGTTCAGTATTTGCTAAGTATTTGCATTTCTTCTATTATCAATTCCTTTGTCTTCATGTTGGCTTATACATTGATGATTCTCAAATTATTTATTTTTCTTTCTCCTCACTCATTTCTCATCTTTGTCTAAAATTAAACATTGGGTGCTTTCCGTTTCCCTTTAGAATAATCACTCCAAGGCAGAGATTCTCATTTACCTCATGATTCCATAGCATTGCACCCTTGTGGGAAACTATTTTTGTAGGTTGTGGGAGTAATTTTCAGTCAATTGATGGATCTGAGGTTCCTGGTTAGAGTCTGTTATTTGTGGTACAATTCTGATGTGCCTTTTTTTCCCCAGAAGGTTTATTGGATATGTTAATTTGAAGAATAGTTGCTGCTTAAAGGGGTGCTATTATTGCGATTGAAGAGCTGTTGGGATCATTATGGCTTCCTTATTCTGGGTTATTGAATGAAATAGATATTTATTTTGGGGAGGCTCATGAAATAGATCTGTATTTTGGGGAGGCCCAAGTAGAGACGGTTGCGGGGTCAATGCAGGCTACTGCTTTGCCGATCTCTAGAAGGCCTTCATCAGTGTTTCCACCCGCATGACCGGTGGGAACAACCAGTCTTGACCCCTGCTTAAGGATCCTGCCCAGTAAAGCATCCTGTAGACAGTACATGGGCTAATTACCTTCTTTGTGCAATAGCTCACTTTATTGTTTGACCCACATTGAGCAGATCTGATCCTCGTCTTGTGAAACAAGAAGCCTCCCCCTGCAGTTGCAGCAATCCAACATGAAGGGAGGCCTGGCAAGGCCAATTTCTTTGTTTCTGCCATGACGGTCGATTTATGGCTATCTCTGATCGCTGCCTGCATAGTTTCCTGGTCTTTTTTTTCAGCCTAGCAGAGGTATCCGTCCAGCTGTCAAGTGCTCAGAACCAATTCATCGGAGCATGGGACAGCCAACTAGCCGGATCCAAAACCCAAAGCTAAAAGTGACCTCTGCACCTGAGACCCCTGAACCTCCTTTAATGGAACCAAGGCACAAGAAAATGGGGCCACGCGATCTCAGGACATTTTACAGTGGTCCCTGAGTGAATCAGAGCACATGGGGTGAGTAAACACACCTGTTATTACCCCACCCCCTACCACCATAGGTTTTGACAGGCTTAAAGCCCTTGCGCTATCCCTCCCCTGCCTGACTGTGATCGGTAGAGTTCTGGCCAAGGTTCCTGCCCTGGGCTTCCCCTAAGTTAGTTGGATTGGGGGAGGGTCTGTTCAGAACTTTTCTTCATTGATTTTTTAATTTTGGAGTCCCTCACAAACTGCCTGTAGGCTTTACTACACTCGCTCTGACTCTTATTCTAAGCCTACAAAAGTGAACTGCATATGGACCTGTTCCACCAGGGCACTATGCCCTCTCCTTTCTAGCGAGGGAAGTACTTATTATAGGGTGTAGTGCCTTATATTCTAAAGTTGTGTATGGTGTTTCTAACCTCTTTGACACCTGTTCTCTAGCTCATGGTTACTTGCCTGATTCTTTTAAGACAGACTTGCCTTGCTATCCCACAGTATTATGACACTGATCTAACTGTACTCTAAAAGTGAAGTGCTAGTGCTTTTAGCAGAGCACACTGAAGGTGAATGTGCGTGTTTATAATACTAGTGAATGTTCCAGGATATTACTTGCCCTTGGGTTTCATTTCTGAGTTTGTCTAAGGCAGTGATCCCCAACGTGTAGCTCGCGAGCAACATGTTGCTCTCCTGACCCTAAAATGTTGCTCGCCCATTGCTCTGGGTCATTGTGTGAAGGCTAAGAAGAAGGACATTAAGATATGAGACAACAATGGCAGTGTACCCTGAGCCAGAACTGTGCAGGAAGGCTAGCCAATCAGCCTACTCTATTTGACAGGCATGACATACTGTTAGGTGTTGACGCTTTAGCTGTGGAGGCATCAGTAGAGTGGTCTGAGTGGTGGGGCAGGCCAGGTGGGTGCAGGGAGCAAGGGGGGGGGACGGTTACAGAAATGAATCTCTTGGGGCTTCAGATGAGACAGTCCCCAGTGATTGAAGAGAACCTGAAGCACAGAAACTAAGCTGGCCTGGCCACCCATGTGAATACCCATGGTACTGCTCTGTAATCAGAAGTAAAAAGGACTCCCCACTGAATCCACCCTTATTCAGACAATTTCTGTTTTAGCACTCTAAAATGTATATGCCACTTGAAACTCTGGTACACTATGAGGTGCATCGCTGGCTGTATCAAGAATACAATCTACGAAGATAATGTTGCCGCCAACTGAGCCTTCCCCCGTTGCACTCAGGTAGACCGCAAAGGGGTTAGTCGTCGAATAGTACGAAAAGAAGTAGGAAAATAAGTGACTTGAATGCCCAACTGTCAAGGAAGTTCCAATAAGATTCTTTTGTACATGTATGATTTGCGTTTGTTGCCAAAATGTAATTTTTTGGTCCAAAATGTTTCACAATAATTGCATAATCTTTGTGAAAACATTTTCATCTTCTGATTCTTCTTTCTAGTAAGGAAGTGCATTAATGGGAAAAATAATTGAACCTAATGCCTGTGTTTGTGTTCTGGTGACAATTGCCAGCTTCTGTGCCTTTATACAGCTGGTGCCGACATATTGGGCAAATAAGTGGCATGCATGCTCAAACTTTCCTTCTTAAACAATTTGCTTATGCCAGTTTCTTTACATGTGAAGTTTGTGTTTGCGGGCCCCCTGCCTCATAATTGGCACAAATGTTACATACTACTTGTATTGCAGTGCCTGGTGGGAACATTCACATTGTATGATGCTTTGCTTATCTGGCATATGACTAATGGATTTCTAAGGGGAATGAGCTCCAAATTGTGCACACTTAATTAGTGTAGCTACCAATTGCAATTCACTTATGTTACTGAAAATAATTTCTTAGTGACATAGAAATTATTTTTACTTTAGTATAGTGTTTCTTGCTAGATTCTTCCTGCTTCTAAATTCTTTAAGAACGGATATTACCCAATGTAATGTAATGAATTAATCAACCTCGAGCAATGAATGGCTAAGTCGACCCTGCCACAGGTATGAACATGCGAAGTGCAGGCTGACCCCATGTCAAGGGAGTGCACTTAACAATTGAGGTATACAACCATAAACATATAATGTGTACAATATGAAGGAAGAATGCCACCCCAGTTCCAGTTTGTGTACAATGTTACTGGCCCACTAGCATGCTTAAGAATGCACCACTTACAACTATATTTCCCAGGGGATTGCTTGGGCAAAGAGTACCCAAATCCATCAGAAATCGTTTTTTTTTTATTCCTAATCACTTGTCTTCAATGTAACAGACCTTGAGTGCTTTAAAAAGCACTATTTTCCGCTAGATTTCTTAGGTGGATAACCCTCCCCTCACACAAAGCCTGGTTGAAATGATCTTTAAATTCTACCATATTCTGTCTAGTTTTACTCATCCTGTTCTCCTAAAAATGCCCAATTTGCCCCAAAAGATCCTGACAATCCCTTTGGAGGGATAGATGGGGCAGCACCAAAATAAGCCTTTATATTTTGGAGTAAATGCTACTGTTAAAACGTGCTTAAAAACATTTACCATTAAATCGCTTGAACATTTCCTGGGAGAGAACTCCAAGCACTCAAATATTTTCATACATCCTGCAATGTTTTTGAATAATTTTGCTGGCCCAGTGCCTAGAAATGCACTGGTTGCCACTTAATTTACTAAAGATTGTATTTCTATACCAGTTTAATGTCAAATGATGTTATGATTTATTCCAATCATTTTACCACTGAATGCCGATAAATTGCATCAAAGTGCTGAAGTTGCTCACCATTTCATCTGACGCTCAAATGTTGCTCATTGCTAACAAAAGGTTGGGGACCCCTGGTCTAAGGCCTAAATAAATAGTTTTTTTGGTATACATTCTGCCTAACTTGTGTTGTTAGGAGTGTGGGGGTGGGGGTGTTTAACTAAACCCTTCTCCACACACATCTGTGTGTCATGGTAAGAGGTTAAGAGTGAGTTGTTACTCAAATTTCCATCCATTTCCCGTTTAGTCATATGGTGGTAGTGCAAGAGCATCTGAAGCGGCTCTTGGTTGGATGAGTCCACCCTTTCAAGCCCTGCTTGAATATACCCTTGGCCCAAGCTTCTCGCTGTAGCCATCCACAGGCACCTTTACTCCCAGGCCCCTACTAATTCACTGCACCCCATTCACTGTGCTTCATTGCCCCTATGTCCCTTCCCTCATCACCCTGTCCCATGTGCACCTAACACACAAAACCTTCTAGAGTATTTTCAACAATTGTTTGCAGATAGGAGTTAAAATGGGAAGTCACTACTAGGTTCTGCACTTGGCGCATACATAGGATGCAACATTGATCATTGTTTTACTATAGCTTATATCTTCATAGTGCCTAGAGGCACTCTGCATGCTCATATTTGATAATATAGTCAATCAGTGTTCTGCTGCACATAGCGTAAAGTATGTAGAGTTCTTCTCTTAACAATACTTAGACTTACTCAAATGTCTGGTCTTACTATCTAGATTCCCACAATTGTGAGGTCTTGATAAACATAAAAAAACACTGGAAATACCCAGACTCAGTAGTAGGTACGTGCCTGCTATTGCACAGTCATTTACAATACGCAATGTCACTCAGAACTATAACAATTATAATCACTCGGGGTTAGCTTATGGAAATACTTAAAGCACAGAGGTCTGATCATTGTAACACGCAAAACAATTTCCCTTTGTCTTTTTTCTGTAGTAACACTGTTTCACTTAGAGCTATGTTTCTGATAATACCCAAATGTACGTCCACCTCTTGATAATGAGAATACATTAGCAAGTGGTTTTACGTCCATTCCCACAGAGAGATGTAGGCCTCTCAATAAAAGCTAGAAATTGTCTGTGAAAGAGTCATACTTCACAAGACTTTACTCCCTGTATTAAGAGTGAAGACTCATGATGGCAACAAAAAAATAGCCTAGATTCTTTAACCAATGTTATGGTTCTATACATACGAATTCCATAATTTCCAAGAAGAACCAGCATATAATTCTCTTTGCATTCAGTAATGTAAATGAGAAAATGTTTTTACCCTTTTGCACAATCCTAAACTGGAAAACGTGTAACATGCTATACTGTATGAGAACATCATTTGCTGATGTTAGGGAGAATTCTCCAGAGTGGCTAATTTCCCTTACCTACTTAGTCCCTCAGCAGCTTTGCTGGATTTCTGGGGTTCATTTTTTTTCACCTGGTCGGAGTGTGAGCCTTTTTCCCACTCTTACATGTGTTTTGCTGTGTGTGTTTCTACTTTTTGTGTGATCTTGGGCAATGGAGCCTCACCTACTCCATAGCACCATTTTTCATGTGTGTTACACAGCACCTTCAGTGCAGTGACACAGGGTTGTCTTTAAGACTTCCCACCAACTCCATTTTCTGGGGCTGACTACTGTCCCCCAGAAAAGATAAAGTTGACATTAATATTATGTTAGTCACTTTAAACCACAGACCCAGTACACCCCATCTTACATGGAGTATTGGAAAGGGTTCATTCTTATCCCTTTTTGGCTGTGTCTCTTGGAGCATTGTTTCGCTCCCTTTACATCAAGACTTGGCTGGTGGCAGTGGTAACTACCCTATTTTTTATACCGTGGTTATCTTAAATAATCATTGTATTGTTTTAGGCTATTATATTAGCCTCAAACATAAACCCGCTTGACCATATATATTTTATTACGGTTCCGGCTGGGTTTATTCGCCATTTCTTTTTGTAAATGTCTTTCTCGTGTTTTACTCTGCACGCCAAACCAGGTTTGGTACCTTTGTTCGCTGTCTTTTCGCGGGCTTCTGCACAGAAGCCCTCCTTAAGGAACCTGAAAGTCTGGGTAGGCAGGATGTGAGGGAGGGGTTTTAGGACCCCTGCCATGGGTTCCCTTGGTATCCCAAGTCGCACTCCTGCTTGATTGGCTGGGTGACTGTCCTTGCCAGGAGAGCCACCCTGCTGTGTGATTGACAGCCAGGCTGTATGAATGTGGGAAAACTGCATAAAAAGCAGGTCTCTGGGACTGGAAGAGCAGAGTCGCCACTGGAACGAAAGAACCAACGAGGAGCTGATGGAAGAGGACCGCTACAACGACTGAACCGCTGGTGAAGCCCTGCTGCAGGTCCGAATCTTCAGAATTCGACGACAGAAAAGATCCTCCAGGAAACTTCTTCTCTTGAGTTGGTGGGACCAACCAGTTCGCCCAAACTTCAAGCCAGGACCCCTCCTTTGGTCAAATTCGCTGTACAGAGCTACAGTGGGCCGGATAGCCAGGAAGGTCGTACCCTGCTTGGGTTTTAAGGAGCACACCTTTTATTCGTTGTTTTGCTCTGCTGCTGGTTTCTTCCCTGGGTAGTGCAGGACCCTCCAGTCTTCCTACTTCTTGTCAGTCCGACAGTCGCTTCAGGAACCGTGAGCCTGCAGGAACTAGCAGTAACGTCTGCCTCAGCTACAGCTTCCTCTCCATTTTAAGGTACTGCGCAAATCCGGTTGTTCGTTCCGTTCAACCGCGGTGAAAGTGTTTGAAATCTTTCTCCAATCCGAGGGCTTGTCCTTCTCTTCTCTTTGAACTAACTTTTCTGCCAACCAACCTCATCCGGAATCCTTGGCAAGAACTGTCCCGCCAACTACCCTGAACCGTGTAATCTTGAGCAAAAGACTTTTGACCTAGTGACTTTGGCCCTAAGCCTTTTGTACCTGATTTTTATCATTGTAGTTCCTCTTGTTCAATTACCCTGAGTACTTACCTGTTAGTGTGGTTCCATTTTTATTAACTTTGTCTTTCCCTCCCTTTTAAATTGCTGGAGTGCCATTTTGCTCTCACTTCAATTTGTGAGCTTAACTTGTCTGGATCGTATTGGGACTTGTGTGGATTTCTGAGCTGCTAAGAATAGTGAAATGTTCTGCAACTGAAGAGTAAAATGAATGTATATTCTTTTACTTGAAAACCTTGAGTCAGTGTGTGTTTGAATCATAGTAATTGCTGTCCTTTGTGTAACTATTTGATATGGCCACTTACTCTTGAGATAAGTCTGGCTGCTCAGCCACTGCTACCACTTTAACTGTGTAGTACAGGCTTGTACCAAAGGTGAATTTGTACTGTCACGTGTAGTCTTAATTGTGTGTGGTGTTCCCAAAGGGTACTGCATATGATTTTGCCTAATAGCTGACATGCATCAAAAGTGATGGAATCAAAGTGCCTAAACAAGGCCTGTTGATGCACCTTATTGGAGAAGTTCAATGTGGATCCTGCAACAATGGGAATCTGGAGGGCTATTGGATAAAATAGAGGTTTCATATCTACAAACCTGTGGGCTTTTCAACCAACTTTGACGTGTGGTCTGTAGTATTTTATTGCATAGGGTGGTCTCCTTCTGAGAGCAGATAAGGACATTTTTAGGATGATTTCAGAATTTCGAATCTGACGAGTCTCAAATTGTTAGTTGGCACATTTGCCCGAGTCAGACTGGAGTAGTTAGTTATTTCATAGGGCTCTTCCCTCACCCAAATTATTTTCACTTTACACATTACTCTGGGACATAATCATTTTATTTTATACATATGAAGGCAACACTAAACTACTGTGGTAGATGTTTTCCAAATCCCTTATTTTACAACCTGCACTCAAGACCATTCAACACATTCAGCAATAGAAGCAGGGTAATTTCCTCCAGTTGTATGCTAGGAGGACAGATCAATTTTGTAATGGTTTCAAATATTTGCGAATGTCAATGTTTTTGTTTGAAAGTAATTTTGACCTTGGTGGTGGTACAGCTTGCGTCTTGGCTACCACAAGTTACTTAAGCATGCCTTTCAGTTACCTCTAATTAAATTCCAAGTGGCTCATAATGACAGTCTTCATCTGGTTTGATTCTTGATAAAACAGGGAACTTCTGTCTCAAGTAAAAAATGCTTTGCATTGCCAGCCATTAGGTAATTGGATTAGATGCACGAAATTCATTCTGCCTTCGGAGTAAGTCTGTCGCACATTGCATACATTGTGGATTATGACCCATCACAAGCTCTCTAGTTGGACTCATAACACCGGAAGTGCTGTAATTGGTTTCATCACTGATGGGCGTAATCTTTTACAGACTGGGAGACATCTAGACAGTGGAATTGTTTCTTTCTAACATGTATAAGATGTTGCGATCTGGGCAAAATGGTTTGCCTGAGAAGCTTGGGCACATGGTACCTGTATGTCTTGTGAGGGCATAGAAATGAGAGGCGGACATAAAGAGGTATCATTCTCATCGTCAGCCATTTTATTAACGGAAAGGGGTAAGATACATTTCTAACTTTCCCTATCCTAACGTGAATGTCCCTTCCTATGAAACTAAAACTAAAGCAAGGTGACCTTGAGTCCAAACTAAATCTGACTCTCGCACTAATACATACATACAAACAACATGTGCAAGGTAAATGTTTAAAAGTTCAACTCAACAGAAAAGTGCAATAACTCAAACCTATAACTTCAACCAAAACACTTCTGTTATTCAAGGGTTGGATCCCTTACCCTGGATTATTTCAGGTAAACGTGTCACAATGTTCTGTGTCAAAACCAGTCTCGTAAAAGCATTACAAATGTCTTTTACTTAACACTCTCCTCTGAATGAGAAAACAAATGTTCCTACCTGAAGATTAATTGGTAAAGAGAAAGTCTTTCCTAGTCTCTCAGAATGGCAACACAAAATGTCTTTTCAACAATGCAGGTTGGAATAAGTCAAAGGAAAGTCTTTACTACTTTTCAGAATGGCATAACAAATGTCTTTTTCACAACAGAGATTCAAGTATGGCAAAAGGCAAGTCTTTTCAAAGTTTCTGGTTGACAAAATGTTTAAAGGAAGCAAGAACTTAATATGACCAAGTCGGTTTTCAACAGACCACTTCAAATTCAGTTTCTCGGTTCACTCACCTGCCAGGAAACTCCTCAACAGAAAACTCTTCATATCCTGCTTTATTCTTCTGCCGCTAGGAATATCCCCCTTTTGGTTCACTTAGATGCCTTGGTGTACTATCCTGCCAGGTATCTCTTTCCGAAAAGACTTCACTACCTGATACCCGTATCAAGCTTCTCTACAGCATTAATTTTCTCCTTAAGTATCATACAATTGTACTTCTTCACTAGCACACTCTTGTTAACTTCATTTGTACTAATTTCCCACAAATCGACATCTGAGGCCTTGTTAAGCTTTGTCTGTCAACCTTTCTTTCACTATTTCTCTTCCATTCTCTTTTGGCTCTTGGCCTATGTTGGTGGGATGCAACTTAAAGTGCTGGTAGGGCACACAAAGGTTCATGCAACAATCTCACTAACCTGGATCAGAGGCAGCAGTAAGAAGTTATGAGAATCTTCCTGGTTACCCTACTCCCTCTTAGTGAGAACGTGCCAGGAGAGAGTTGGGCTTCCAGGGAAACATTCTGTGGGAAGAAAACCCTTGGATGCTTCTTGGTACTCTATCTGCAGCGGACTGATATGAAGGAGGTGAGAAGACCACTGGAAGCGGGAGAGTTGTTCTGCAGAAATACACGGAGAATGGGTGAATAGTCAATCGTAAGGGAATTGAAAATAGTAGTTGTTAGAAGCATGAGTGTTACCTTTACAAAGTAGTCTGGCTGTTAGAACTGGAGGATGCTGTGCAAGCGTGGGAGACATCGCCATATGAGACCAGGAGGTTTGCAGTGCCAGGTGAGCCAGAATGTAAGTCAGCTATTAGAGACTGACGACTGGATCTATAACCAAGAATGGACCTGGGGCTACACCTACCTGGTGTGTCTGGAGTGAGCGCGGTATACCCGATGGCTGTGGGCGTGTCTTATAGGAACCGACTTCAGCCTCGGTTTCTGGATGGCTGGGCAGAAGAATGCAGGTTTGGAAAGGACTGCGGTGTGTGTGTGTCTGTCTGAATGAAGAGTGCATGCTGAGAGAAAAAAGGGATACCGGTTAGTTAGGACCTACCAAGGTAATGGGAATTGAATAGAGGGCTACAGTGCTCATACCAGAGTGGGTGTGACCACTGAACTCCGAAAACCTGTGAACAGCAGGGACGCGGGTAGGAGGGGAAAGATCCAGGGCTATGAAAGGAATGGAAGGGATGTAAGATACAGAGACTAAGCAGGGGAATGGTCTGTAGGACAAGATTGTTCAAAGCATACTCACAAAGTCCTTGCTGAAAGGAGTAGCAACGTGACGCAGGTCTTGATAGCCTTCGTCTGCTCAAGGGGGCGGAGCCAGCTGCAGGAGAGAACAGACAATGAGTGGGTTGCTGCAACTGCAGCGGGACGCCATCTTGGGGGAATACACACATGCAGCACCAATCAGCTATCAACGGTGTCACAGAGACGAGCGTAACCTATTACCCATTACAGTTGGTTCCAGGTTTCTCCCAACTGACCCCTTATGTCAGGAGAATTGCACCATACTTGCCCCTGTTCTTCTGGCTTGATGACCACACCATACTCTGCAACCATGTCTAAACAGCTGCTCTATTCTCGCCCAAAGCCTGCCAATCTTTTTAGTCTAACCGCTCCTCGCTTGTCTTCGCCGGAAACCACTCCTCCACCTCTGCAGCCATCACCTGTGGGGTCCCCCAAGGCTCATGCATCTCCCCCACCCTCTACAATGACAATGTCTTTATCAAGCCCCTCTTTGACCTCCCAGACTCCCGCCAAATCAAATATACCAACTACGCCGACACCCAGATCCTCATCCTCTTCTCCATCACCCATCACCAAGACACCGCCACAATTAACTGCATCTATGAATCTGTCCAATCCTGGATGGCGACCCATGGCCTTTGTCTGAATGATAAAACTGAGCTCCTTCTTGTCGGCAACCAAGCCCACCTAGCCAACCTGAACCCGAATACTCCCACTTCACCATTGACAATAACACAGTTCTGGTTGCTCCAGCAGTCAAAACATTGGCCGTCCACTTGGACTCCACTCTCTTACTCACCAAGCATGTGAACTTGATCGCCTCCCTCTCAGCATATACTGCCGAACTCGTCAACGGCTGCAGCCCGTACCTCTCCACCGACAATTGTATCAACATCGCCCGAGCCACAATCTGCTCCATGTTGGATTACTGCAACTCTCTCCTTGCTGGCACATCCAAAGGGAACCTGCTTAAACTACAAACTGTTAAAAACAACACCCTCCACACTTCCTTGGGCCTAAAAAAATCAGACCCCATCTCCCAAGCTAGGAGAGACGCCCAATGGCTGCTGGTGAAGGACTGTATCTCCTTCAAAATTCTTACCTTGACCCACCGCTGCATCAATAACACTGCTCCCCAATACCTCTCCACGTATCACCAAACCAACTTCTTCCAGACCCAGCAGAATTGCCTATGCCAACCTCCTGCACACATCCAAGTTCAGAAGAACCAGAGCAGGAGGATCCAGCTTCCCCATCCAAGCCACAGCACATTGGAACTCTCTCCTGTCCTACGTCTGAATGTAGAAATCTCTGACTATCTTCAGAAAAAAACTTAAAACACATCTGTTTAACTGAACTGATCTGACTTGGAACCCCATGTGCATGCCTAACTTGTACGTATCTGTAACCATGCCTCTATGCTGACAGTGCCTTGACGCCTTCGAGTTTTTTTGCGCTCTACAAATGTAATCAATAAATACATGTCTTTTGGTTTAGGCAATTCTGGTTCCAGGTTTCCCCCAACTGACTTCTCATGTATTTTCCTTTCAATTCTATTATGTCGGTATTCAAAAGTACTTTTGCTTATTAGCGTATTCGTATGTCCCGGGGCCCTAAACACAATTAGTGTGACTCTCTGGTTCACTGTGCGGCTGCTTAAGAGTGTTTTTGCGAGTGGCCAGCTTTCCCTCCTCGGCAGTCTCGTTGAGTCTCTGCGTCGGCTCTTCTGTCCTTTGCTGCCAAGACCCACAACAGCTCTGCAGGACCTCGTCTCCTTACATAGCTCCACTGCACACAGTCTGCTTTCTCTCTTCCTCCAGAGCTCCTCTCCTTTGCCACAGAACGCCGGCAACTTACTTCTGGCCAGCGTCTCTCCCTGTGGGATTTCCTCTGCCACTGGTCACGCTTCCTGCTCCGTGCACTGCAGCCTTCTTTCTCCTTCTGCGTTCCTCCTGTCCCACTTGCTGCATTTGATTTGGAAATGTCAAGGTCCTGTGCAGCTGATTAGATTTGTGACAACTAGGCTGCATAGTAATTTTAGGGTCACATTTCCTCTGCATGAACTCCTCCCTCCTCTTCCTTGTCACAGTCCTTGAGGCTTTCTGGGACTGAGTACAATGAAGTTTCAATGGATTTTATATCACATGGTTGAACAGTTGCAATAACATTACAATCCCCATAAACATCAGATGTTTCACGTGTTCTAGGTTTGTCAAGTATAAATGAAGATGGAGTAGGGTTATGTTTAGGGTTATGTTTAATCAGTGTTCCTCTTTTCAATGCTGGTGGCAAGCCATCAATTACTCAGAATTAAAGGATCTTCTAAACAATAAAGAGAAGTATACCACTTCTGTCCTTGGGTACTTACCACTCTCCATTGACAGCCATCTCCTCCCATGTGATCAACCCCAGGGTCAGGATCAGTTAGTGGCTGCCTTCCCCTGGCAGTCAAATGTGACGCATTGATGTGGGATGTTTTGTGAAATGTGGTGAGTGATTCGGTCATATTGAGCATTTGTCATATCTGCCCTGTACGACTGATGGAAGTGAAGCCCTGCAGAGAAGACATTGAACTGTCGTAATAATATATAGGACTTCTGCAAAGAAGTAATGCATGTGAAAAGAATATCAGATCTTCTCAAAATTGCTGATTTTGTCAAAATTAAAGAATTCCTGCCATGCTACAAAAGTGTGCTGGGGGTGTGCATTTCTGAGACCAGTATAGCAAGGGCCTCTGGACAAAGGACGAGAGAGCTCAGCATATCAATCTCCTAGAGCTACGCACTGTTTTTTGAATGCTCAGGTCATTCCTCCCACAGGTCAGTTGGTGTGGATATTTACAGACAACACCACCACAATGTTCTATACACGTGAGCAGGGAAGAACGAGATCTCCCTCCCTGTCGGTGGAAGAACACACCCTGTGGCAATGGGCACTGCAGCATTGGATGTTCCTCATCCCCCTTCCCTTCCAGGGATTCAGAACACCCTGGCAGATTCCATCAGCAGAGTGTCACGAGTGGGAGATGCAAGATGCTCAACTCAGCCAGATTTTCTGCTGCTGGTGGAAGCCGGAAACAGACCTTTTTGCCACCTACAAGAACAAGTGGTGCAGGTTTTTCACCAGCAGGTTCCCAACTCTGGAGAGCCTGGGCGATGCTTTCACGTTTCCATGGGAGGGGAAGTTCCTCTATGCTTTTCTCCTGATTCTACTCATAGTGCAAGCATTAAATGTCTTCAGACAACATCAGTGCAGACTGATTTTAGTGGCCCCTGCTTGGGCTAGACAGTTCCGGTTCTCTGACCTCTTCATTCCCTCCTCCACAGCCCTGATGAGACTTCATCCTCAGCACGATCTGCTGTCCAAGGGCGAGGGGAAAATTCTACATCACAACCCTGCCTCTCTCCACTTGACGGCCTGGCTCCTGTGCCTCGAGTGTTTGGATCCATCCCACTCGTGCAAGACTGGATCGGCATTCTAGCGCATGCCTTCGCCTCTTCTGCTATAAGAGGAAATGGAGGTGTTTTACTGCAACATGTAATTCAAGGAGTCTAGACACCATTGCCACCCAGACAAAATACATCCTTCCTTTCCGGTTATCTCTAGCACAGGTCAGCTTGGCTCATGCCTCCATTAAAGTGCATCTTGCAGCAATATCAGATTACACCCGTTCTTTGGCCACACCTTCTCTTTGGTCTCCCAGATTGGTCAAGGAGTTACTGCAGGACCACGTTCAGTCTTTTCCCCCCACCAAACTCCCAGCACCAGCGTGGGAGCTAAATGCAGTCCTGTCCAGGCTTATGAGACCTCCCTTTAAGCCCATGCATTAGGTTCCACTCAGTGTCTCTCTTGGAAATCTGCTTTCGTATTTGCCATCATATCGGCATGTAGGGTCAGCAAGATACAAGCTTTTTCCATAACCTTTACCCACACCCTAACTACCCTTACCCAGCCTACCCCCACCCACTCTACCACTACAGAATATATTCATGCTTCTGCACGGTTCTCCCATTATCTCTTATACTATATATATCTCAAAACACATCTTACAAGGACTACTTAATACACACATATAAATAATTTTTCGTTTTGGCTATTATGTGGTGCTGAAAGTGCTACCTTTAAAGCCGAACCTACTATCAAAATAAGTGCATTAACTTAAAGCTTCCCCTTCGTCTTGAGCCAGATCTCAAATTCCGGAAGCTCCTCAATACTTTTCTTTTCACCTCCTCCTTCCCTTCCTTCCCCCTCTGCTAAATTCCACAGTTGCAGAGATCGGTGACTAGGGCCCTTATTTGTCCTCCTGGCTCCTGGCCTCCCACACTCAATTGCCTAAAGCTTCCAACCCTCCCAGCACTTGTATTGGCATCCACTGCCCTATGCCACCCCAGGCCTGCACTTATTTATTGGCGGCTGACTGTTGGGGAGAATTCTCCTATTTGGCTAATTTCCCTTACCTAGTGAGTACCTCAGCAGCTTTGCTGGATTTATGGGGTTTATTTTTTTCCACCTGGTAAGAGTGTGAACCTTTTTCCCACTCTTACATGTGTTTTGCCATGTGTATTTCTACTTTTGTGTGATCTTGGGCTCTGGAGCCACACCACTCCATGAACCCAACTTTTTTGTGTGTGTTACACAGCAGCTTCAGTGCAGTGACACAGGGTTGTCTCTAAGACTTCCCACTGACTCCATTTACTTTATGTAGTCATTTAAAACTACAGACCCAGTACACCCCATCTTGTCTGTACCTTCTGGAGCCCTGTTTTGCTCCCTTAACACTAAGACTTGGCTGGTGGCAGTGGTACCTACCCTATCTTTTCTACCGCGATTATAAGTATAAACGTGGTACTGTTTTAGGCTATTGTGTTAGCCTCGAACAAAAGCCGGTTGACCAAATATCTTTTATTTTGGCTGCGGTCGGGTTTAGTCGCCATTTCTTTGTGTTAACATCCTTCTTGTGTTTTACTTTGTGCTGCAAACCAGGTTTACCTTCTTTGTTCGCCGTCCTTTGGCATCTGGGTGTCTAGGTGGGCTGAATGTGAAGGAGGGGTTTAGTCACCCCTTGCACAGGGTCTCCTTGGAGACCCAAGTCACACTTTAGGTTCATTGGCTGAGGTGGTTCTCCGGGCTGGACAACACCCCTGCTGTGTGATTGACAGCCAGGCTGTGTGAATGGGGTATTTTGGCATAAAAGGCAGGACTCTTGGAATGGAAGTCAGAGTCGCCAATGGAACTACAAGAACCAAAGAGAAGCGGAGAAGAAGACGGCTGCTGCAACTCCCGAGTCCCAGTGAAGCCCTGCTGCAGTCCTGAGCTATCTACCCTTCAACGACAGAGAAGATCCAGTCCGGAGTCTTCTTCCCTTGAGCCTGGTGGGATCAACCAGCTCACCTTTCTACAGCCAGAGAATCCTCTTCTGGGTCGAAATCACTGCACAGAGCTGTAGTGGTCCGGATTGCCATCAGAAGAGCCCTCTCCTGTTTTAAAGGAATGCAGCTTTTATTCACTGTTGCTTTGCTGCTGCTGGCTTCATCCCTGCGTAGTGCAGATCGCTCCAGACATCATCCTCCTTGTCCCCACGACTGAAGCTTCAGGAACCATGAGTCTGCAGGAGCTACGAGGAACAACTGCCGTGGCACCAGCTTTCTTCATTGGAATAAGGTACTGTGTCCATTTGGTCGTCCTCTCCGTCCGACCTTGAGGAATTGGGGTGAACCCTCTTTCCTTACCAAAGGCTTGTCCTTTCTTCCTTCCCTCTTAAAACTTTTGCCTCCTTTTAACTATACCGAGTACTCCTGGCATTGTTAATCTTGAACTGTTCTCACAGTGTGATCCTCCACAACAGAGCCCGGCTCCATTTGACACTGGTGCAGGCCTATTGACTTTTATCTACCTGTTAGAACACGTCCTCTGATCTAATTGTCTTGACAAAAGTATTGCCTATGATTTTTATCCACTATTCCCTTGTTTTAATTCTTGGTGCTAAGTGTATTTGACTACGGTTACATTTCTTCCTGCGGGTACACTTTTCTTTCGTCAGAACGAACTGTCATTACTGTCAAAAGTGATCATGTATTAACCCCCGTTTACGTCTTTGTTTCACAACACCGGTCTGTCAAATCCTAATGCACTTACCTTGAACTGACCTGAACAAAAGGAATTGGTTGTGTGTAGTATATTTACATTGTGGTTTTAATCAATAGAAGTGAAGTGTTTTGTGAACAGATGGTTTAAAAATAAATGTACTTATATTATCTAACTAGAAACCTTGAATCAGTGTTTGTTTGAGTCACAGTAATTGTACTCCTTTGTGTAATCCCTGTTGCTGCTCATTTGCTCTTGAGATAAGTCTGGCTGCTCCACTACTGCTACCACTATAACTGTGTAGTACAGGCTTGCACCAAAGGTGAAATTGTACTGCCACTTGTAGACTTAATTGTCTGTAGTGTTCCCTAAGTGTACTGCAGAGGATTCTGATGAAGAAATGGTGTACACAGGTGGGATTTCTAAGTATAGAGATTACACAGAGTGCTGCTATTATCTTGGGTCAACTAACCACAAGGCCAAACACCACAGAAATCTATTAACTGGAAAATCATGTCTAATATGGAAAACTACAGTGAGGAGAGCCTCCTAAACTACACTGCTGAGGTTTTGAGAACCATGTGTAGGGAACAGAGCCTCTCTGGTAAAGGAAACAAATCTGAACTGGTTGCTAAGTTATTGGGAAAACAAAGTCTGGAGAGTGGGTCAGAAGGACTACCCCTCCAGCAAATGTGATTACTGATGTTTCTGATTCTGAGAGTGTTGGATTAGAAGAAGTAGATGAGTCTTTGTTAGGAGGCCCTACCACTCCCTTGCCTGCTCAGAAACCACAAACTCTGTCCACAGGGACCCCAACAGGTCCTGCACTCACTCCTGAATTGATTGCACTTGAGAAAATGAGACGAGTTGGAAGTGAAACGTATTGATGCACAAACTGCAATGAAACATCAAGAATTAAGGCTCAGAGAAATGGAGATGGCTCATGCTATAGAGATGAAGAAATTGTCTGTAGAAAATGAAATGCTTCTCTCCCAGGATCTTCTAGGTCTTCCAGTCCTAAGAGTCCCTGTATGCCAAAGGAAATGATTGGTATGTATGAGACTAAACTTGATGTTTTGGATTGGTTAGCAATGTTTGAATACAATCATGGGAATCAGGGTATCTCATGGAATCAGTTGATTCCTTGGCTTTTCTCTAGGCTCCCCCCTGTTGCAAGTGATGCTGTAATGGAGTTGGGGGAGGTGGATAAACAGGATTATGAGTGTGTGAAGCTAGCTTTAGTAGCTAGATTTGGGAAAACCCCTTCCCAGTACCTTAAGAGATTTAGGACCCTCAAAAAGCATGATGGTACCCCTTGGGCTACCTGGGTGACTGTTAGAATAACTTAGATGGTTGGTTTAAGGGTTACAAAGTGAACACTTGTGAAAGTTTGAGGAATCTTGTTATGTTACAGTCAATTTATGATGCCTGCTCTCCTGAGCTTAGACAGCACTTGGCTGATTCAAAGAGATAGATCCTAAGAAGTTAGCTAAAGCTGCTGACTTATGGGTTGCCAACAGGGCTACTCACAAGGACTCTGGGGCAACTCGGAAGAAGGATGAGGGAAAGCAGCCAAAGAAAGCTAACAAGGAGAATTCCAATAATTCCAATCCAAAAGAGGGCCCCAAACAGAACCAGGGTAAGCCACAAGGGAAACCGAATCAGGCTAGTGTACCATCTGGTGCTAATGCAGGTGGAGGTCAGAGTAAGCCTCCATTCAATAGGACAGTTGGTAAATGTTTTGTTTGTGAAGCTACTGACCATGTGAAAGGGGATCCCAGATGTAAGGGTAAACCTTCAGGGGACCACACTGTCTCCTTAGTCTTCTCCCAGGTGGAAGAAGTACCTATGACCAGTGGGAACTTTCAGTTACTGGCTGATGAACCCATGAGAGTCTCAGCTAGTGTTTCTTTAGTGTCCTTGGGCCTTTGGGAGCAACAGAACTTAGATGTCTATAACTCAATCCCAGATAATACTAAAGAGTATTATAAAGATAGTGTTCTTGTGAATGGTCAGGAGACCCCTGCCATCAGAGACACTGGATGCAGCATAACTGTGGTTGATGAATGTTTTTTCAAGGTGGAGGATGTTGCTAATGCTCCCAAATACCTAACCAAGTTAGCTGGAGGCCCTGTGCAAATGGTTCCCCAGTTACCAGCTCTCCTCCAGTGCAATGACATGACTGTCAGAATACCTGTTAGCGTGCAGAGTGAAGTACCTGGGGGAGTTCTGCTGGGTAATGACCTGAAAACTCTTGGAGTTGTGTCTAGTACCCCCAGACCTCCCATTAAGAGGAAGCAGGAGCTCACAAGGCCTGCCAAGGAGAGAACCTTGAGAGGCTCTCCTGGGGACTTGATAGACGAAACTATCACCAAGTCCACATGACTTACTTACTGCTATTGCAAGACAAAAAGAGACAAAGGGGAAACCCAAGTCTACCAGTAAGAAAACAGCAAGCACCCCTGTGCCCACAAGGACATCGCCGAGACTGTCCAAAGTCATACCTATGACTCCTTCACCAGCTGAGGCTGAGTTTGAGGTCCAACCCTGCGTGGTTCAACCAGATACTGAGGAATCAGATCTGGAAGAAGATCGTACTCTGGTTGGAGACCTTGACCCTGTTAAACATCCTGAGCTGCAGTCTTTACTGGCAGAAGGTGGACCCAACAGGGCAGACTTCAGCAGAGGACAAAGAGAGTGTTCTTGTCTTTAAGGTCTTTGCCTAGAGGCAGCTTCTCAGCTCAATGGGAAAGAGCCTGGGAAGTATAGGTTGCACTGGGAAGATGGCCTCTTCTACAGTGAACCGACTGAGTCAACCCCTGGAGGCTGAAAAAGACTTGTAGTACCTCTGGTGAACCAACTCCAGTTCCTACAGTTAGCCCACGAGATACCTTTGGCTGGTCACTTAAGTTTTAAGAAGACCAAGGAAAGGCTCTCACTTTACTTCTACTGGCCTAAGATGGGTTCAGAAGTAGACAAATTCTGTAGGAGCTGCCACACTTGCCAAACCTCTGGCAAAAGTGGAGCCGAGAATGTGGCACCCTGAGTGCCTCTGCCAGTGGTGGGAGTTCCTTTTGAGAGGGTCGGGATTGACATTGTTGGTCCTCTTGATCCTCCCACATCTTCAGGTAACAGGATTATCCTGGTGGTAGTGGACCATGGTACTAGATATCCTGAAGCAATACCTATGAGGACTGTTACATCTCAGGCTGTGGCTAAGGCCCTACTTGGTATTTTTTACCAGAGTAGGTTTTCCTAAGGAAGTGATATCTGACAGGGGATCCAATTTTATTTCCCATTACATGCAAGCCATGTAGAAAAACGGTGGAGTCACTTACAAGTTCTCTACTGCCTACCATCCACAAACAAATGCACTGGTGGAGAGGTTTAACAGAACTATGAAGAGCATGATAGGTGCTTTAGAAGAACCCCTTAAAAGAAAGTGGGACCTTCTACTGCCATGCCTTCTCTTTGCATATAGAGATGTCCCTCAGGAGGGAGTAGGGTACAGTCCCTTTGAACTTCTCTATGGCCATCCAGTCAGAGGTCCATTGGCCCTGATTAAGGAGGGTTTGGAGAGTGCTCCGTCCCCCAAGACAGTCAGAGTGACTGACTATGTGATAGGTCTCAGGAGAAGAATGTCACACATGATGGCAGAGGCAAGTGATAACCTGAAAGCTGGTCAAGCTCTGGTGATTTTATTCATTAATTCAAGTGCAGACAAGTCCCATTTGAGTCTATTTTGCCCATTGGACACTTTTAGGTTTCGAGCATTTGAATCTTGTATTTGTTTTTCCTTTCTACTCCATGACCAACAGATTTCCAATAGGTTGTGGTCACTGCATTCTTGCGATGTTATTCTGAATTGTTATTTGTGTGAATAATTGTTTATTCACAAAAATGTAGTCTATGAGGGCAGATTGTTTGCCTCTGCACCATGTCTCCATGGGCGGAATATCATCCTTCGTTGTTCCGTTGACCATAAACATTTGTTGATCTTCCATTATGGATAGCCATTGTTGTGCCACTTCCATCAGCGGTTTTTGTTTTTTGGGTAGGCAAGTTATATTGAGGTCTCCTGCTACCATAATGTGTTTGATTGAAATGTCTCAAGCTAATAATTCTAGAAGAGAAGTAAAGTCTTCTAAAAATTCCTCATCTTTTATTCCCACATGATTCCAGTAGACATTTATCAATCCCAGAGTCTCTTCTGTTGATCTTATTCTTACTAATTGTAAGAACATATTTGGCGAGGCCCAGGGTTATACTCTTAAATTTGATGTTATTTTTGCGGCAACTAATAGCCCTGCCATTGGACGTCCTCTGATGAATAATTTTGCTGGAACAAGGGATAGTGTGTACTTTTCCCAAATGGGGGTAGAGGTCAGCCATACCTCTTGGAGAACAACTATATCGTACTCTTTGAGTGGATTTAAAGTCTTATCCGTTAAATGCTTATGACCTCTGGTATTCCATGATGCTAAGGAGCATGTGTCAGACTTATTGGATTGTTAATAGTTATTCTGAATTGTTTTTTTAATCAAGGTCAGGTCAGATCTTGCTTGTGCATTCTCACTTTGGTTAGTGTAGGTAAGACACTTGCATTCTTCTTGGGCCTTCCAACTTGATCCACTTGTTTGATTGTGTATATACATCTCTTGATCTGCGGGGTTGATTAGAATGAATCCTAGGTTGTATATTTCTAGTTTTGCTTGCCATATAATATTTCTAACCATCCCTGATTTGATCCAGATCTTAGCTACAGATAGATCATAGTCGTGTATCAGCTCAATTTAATCAATATCTGTAGATTCTAGGACTTGCAGAGATGGAACGTCGGCTAAGATATTCAGAATACAAGCTCTGTTTAGTGCATATTGCGGAAAAGGATGGTTTCTGCATCGTAATATGAGACTGTACAATTTCTGTTTGTTGTTTGGTAATTGTTTTTTTTCACGTTTATCCTTACTCATGACCGGGGGCTTTTCATTATGTTGATGGTAAAGATTTGGATTTTCTCTCACATTGTCATAACTTTGATTGTCCAACCCGGTTGAGACTGTTGCGAGAAATGCAGCTGTACTGATTTTGCGGTTTCATTTTTTCTCTCCTGTAATGTTGTCATTTTGAGGTTGGTTGTTGCAAGTTGATTGGGTACGTCTATATTTTCTAATTTGTTTTAAAGTTGTTTTCTCAGGGTAGATTGCACAGAGTTCTGTGCTACCTGTAGGTTCCATATTGGAGCCTAAGATCTTTGTTGTGGTTATGTTTGCGATCTTTGTTTTTTCCCCCTCCATCTGTTCGGAGATCGATACTAGCGCATTTAGAGGTTTGTATTCTGAAATGTCTTCTTGCAATTTAGAAGTTGTATGCATTTGGGTCCGTTTTTTTTGTCCACCTTTTGCATACTTCTTTGCGATCGCTCTTCTTCTGATTAGTAGTGAATTAGATAACGTTATTGCTTGTAGGAACTGTTTTGAGTTTTTATTGTTAGTTACTGAAGATGATTTCATATTTTTGCTCTTTTTCATAGGCTGTTCCACAGCCTTTTTCCGCTTATCCATTTGAAATACTTGGTAGTTCCTGTTGCTTTTCTTTTCCGGTGCTTCAGCCATTTTGTTCAATGATAGACTCACAACCAAGTCAATCACTATTATTTCCTCTTCTTGAGTGTTTATATTTTCTTTTTCAGTACGTTTGGTTTTTCTTTTTTTCTTCTTAATGCACGATTTTCCTAGTTCACATATCTCAGTTATTTGATCTTTATGAACCGTATCGGCATTGGTTATCAGTTTAGTTCCTTCTAATTTATTTATGGATTCAAATGTTTCCATCTGAGGCAGTCCTTTTTCCTTGATGTTTGTTGTTTGTGCATTTATTAATTGGTCTAACAATGCTTTCTGGGTATTTAATTTTTCATCCATTGTTTCGTATCATTTTATGATTGAAAATAGGGCTGTATTTATCGTTTGTAGCGCAATCTCTACTTTGACATTTTGAAATTTACACTGTGAATGTATATTTCGCTCCGGAGACATTGTTTTTCGACTAGGTGTAGGCTCAGCAAATGAGATCGATAAGATGGATGAGTTTCTGGTTGTCGGTGAAAAGAGAGCAGGTGATTGTGATAATTCACTTGCCGATCTTACATTTGCGGGCGTGTTTGTCACTTCATTTGATGTTGCATTTGGTGCCTCAAGTTCCTCTGTTATTTTTGTCGGGATATGTGGTCCCTGTTGACATATCAAGAAGTGAAATTGGCCGAGCGTTTAGCACGTCATTTGTGGACCTTGCTTCATCTGTAGGGATGTCCTTCTCAGAGCCATTTTTTGTAGCAATTGAATGCGAGGAGTCGTCTTTGTTTGTTCCACAAGTCACGTCTTCCTGTTGTAGTGGCGAGATTGTTAGGACGCCCGCTTGTACCAGGGAGTCGGTGGGAGTGTCTGTAGGCGTCATGACGGAAGATTCAGCCAGTTGAGCCTCCGGTGGCGAAGTTAAATCATTGATGGAATTGTTTGGCACGTCAGGTAAATCGGCTTGTTTATTTTCAAGGGCACAAAGGTTTCTAATGTCAGACGTGAATGATATCGATCTTGACTTTAGTTTAGCATTTTTTACATTAGATAGATTTATTGAACGTGAAGATGATTTAGGAGTGATTTGCATCTCCGATATGCACTTCCTTATGTCTTTGCTTGGTGGCATGTTTGAGACCAATGTTTACGGTTTCCCCATTTCGCTCAATCACGGAAGACCAGAGCGAGCAGATACTGAACAGTTGTAGCGAGACATTGTTTGCTTTGCGTAGGGCAAGCAGAGAACAACTGTTGTTGGTAATATCAATTAGTATACGCTTGCGCCTCCACGCCCCACAATCCCGCAAGACAGCCAAGACAGCACTTCCGCCAACAGCGCGTGGCCGTATTTTTGTAGAATACTGGGAAGGGGGCGGGCCAGCAGAAGAATATACTAAAAAAGGGGACAAAAGGGGACAACTAGAGTATATTATAGCACCCTTTACCCTTATGTTGAACAATAAATACCTATTTAGTTCTGAAAACGTCCAATACCAAATATTAAAGTCCAAATAGATTTTGAGAGCGTGGTCCAGCAGGCAATGAGACAGCACTTCACAACAGCACTTCCGCCAACTGCGGTGCAGTCCTTAGTCAACTGGAAGAGAAAGATAGGGAACATCGCATTTGTTTCATCAGCAGGAAGTTAAAGGATCCTGAGACAAGGTGGGCAACAATAGAACGCGAATGTTTTGCTATTGTGTGGGCACTGAAGAAGTTTAGACCATACTTGTATGGATCTACTTTCATTATTCAGATTGACCACCAGCCCTTGAGATGGCTGATGCAAATGAAAGGGGAAACCCCTAAACTACTAAGATGGTCAATCTGCCTGCAAGGGTTTGATTTTACCATTGAGCACAGAGCAGGAAGTCACCACCCAAATGCTGATGGTCTCTCTAGGATGTTTGTAACCGACTAGAGGTATGAGATCCATCCAGAAGTGGATTAAATCCTCCTGTCCCTTAGTCTGGGGGGGGCGGGTGTTAGGGAGATTCTCCTATTTTGCTAATTTCCCTTACTTAGTGAGTCCCTCAGCAGCTTTGCTGGATTTGTGGGGTTTATTTTTTTCCACCTGGTAAGAGTATGAACCTTTTTCTCACTCTTACATGTGTTTTGCCATGTGTATTTCTACTTTTGCGTGATCTTGGGCTCTGGAGCCACACCACTCCATGAACCCAACTTTTTATGTGTGTTACACAGCACCTTCAGTGCAGTGACACAGGGTTGTCTCTAAGACTTCCCACTGACTCCATTTTTCTGGGGCTGACTACTGTCCCCCAGTAGCAGGTAAAGTTGCCATTTACTTCATGTAGTCATTTAAAACTACAGACCCAGTACACCCCATCTTACATGGAGTATTGGAAAGGGTTAACTCTGATCCCTTTTTGTCTGTACCGCCTGGAGCCTTGTTTTACTCCCTTAACACTAAGACTTGGCTGGTGGCATTGGTACCTACCCTAACTTTTCTACCGCGATTATAAGTATAAATGTGGTACTGTTTTAGGCTACTGTGTTAGCCTCGAACATAAACCCGCTTGACCAAATATCTTTTATTTTGGCTCCGGTCGGGTTTAGTCGCCATTTCTTTGTGTTAACATCCTTATTGTGTTTTCCTTTGCGCGGCAAACCAGGTTTGCCTTCTTTGTTCGCCGTCCTTTGGAGGGCTTCTGCAAAGAAGCCCTCCTTTGGCATCTGGGTGTCTAGGTGGGCTGAATGTGAGGGAGGGGTTTAGTCACCCCCCGCACAGGGGCTCCTTGGAGACCCAAGTCGCACTTTGGGTTCATTGGCTGAGGTGGTTGTCTGGGCTGGACAATCCCCCGGCTGTGTGATTGACAGCCAGGCTGTGCGAATGGGGGATTTTGGCATAAAAGGCAGGACTCTTGGGCTGGAAGTCAGAGTCGCCACTGGAACTACAAGAACCAAAGAGAAGCAGAGAAGAAGATGGCTGCTGCAACTCCCGAGTCCCGGTGAAGCCCTGCTGCTGTCCTGAGCTATCTACCCTTCAACGACAGAGAAGATCCAGTCCGGAGCCTTCTTCCCTTGAGCCTGGTGGGATCAACCAGCTCACCTTTCTACAGCCAGAGAATCCTCTTCTGGGTCGAAATCACTGCACAGAGCTGTAGTGGTCCGGATAGCCATCAGAAGAGCCCTCTCCTGTTTTAAAGGAGCGCACCTTTTATTCACCGTTGCTTTGATGCTGCTGGCTTCATCCCTGTGTAGTGCAGATCGCTCCAGACATCCTCTTTCTTGTCCCCACGATTGAAGCTTCAGGAACCGCGAGTCTGCAGGAGCTACCAGGAACAACTGCCATGGCACCAGCTTTCTTCATTCGACTAAGGTACTGTGTCCATCTGGTCGTTCTCTCCGTCCGACCTTGAGGAATTGGGGTGAAGCCTCTTTCCTTACCAAAGGCTTGTCCTTTCTTCCTTCCCTCTTATAACTTTTGCCTCCTTTTGACTATACTGAGTACTCCTTCCATCGTTAATCTTGAACTGTTCTCACTGTGTGATCCTCGACAACAGAGCCCAGCTCCATTTGACACTGGCGCAGGCCTATTGACTTTTATCTACCTGTTAGAACACGTCCTCTGATCTAATTGTCTTGACAAAAGTATTGCCTACGATTTTTATCCACTATTCCCTTGTTTTAATTCTTGGTGCTAAGTGTGTTTGACTATGGTTACATTTCTTCCCGCGGGTACGCTTTTCTTTCGTAAGACCGAACTGACATTACTGTCAAAAAGGGATTGTGTATTAACTCCCGGTAACATCTTTGTTTCACAACACCGGTCTGTCAAATCCTAATGTACTTACCTTGAATTGACCTGAACAAAAGAAATTGGTTGTGTGTAGTATATTTACAGTGTGGTTTCAATTAATAGAAGTGAAGTGTTTTGTGAACAGATGGTTTAAAAATAAATGTACTTATATTTTTTAACCCGAAACCTTGAATCAGTGTTTGTTCGAGTCACAGTACATGTAGTCCTTTGTGTAATCCCTGTTACTGCTCATTTGCTCTGGAGATAAGTCTGGCTGCTCCGCTACTGCTACCACTATAACTGTGTAGTACAGGCTTGTACCAAAGGTGAAATTGTACTACCACGTGTAGACTTAATTGTCTGTAGTGTTCCCTAAGGGCACTGTAGAGGATTCTGCCTAACACTGACCACTCCAACTAGGCACTTACAGCTATATATATAGCTACACACACGCACACGCACACACGCACGCACACGCACGCACACACGCCCCTCCTCCTCTCTGCACACTCACAAGACCTAGTAGTTCTGCCTCTATATTTAATTGTTACATTTGATTTTCATTCCCATGTTCCCTCCCTGTTGCTGCTTTAACATACAATTTACTTGATGTATAAACGCATTACAAATGCACAATAAATAAAATCAATACCATAAGAGCTTGAAATAGGAGCTTTGAATGTAGGTCTGTAATACTTTTTAATGCAGATGACATACAAGGATGGATTTATGTAGTTTGGCTATGTGTGCCACCCATTTAAAGCCCATTGCTAAGTGAAATCTATAGGATTTTCCTCCCAATCCCACCCATTTTCCCTCCAACCACACCTCTTTTTGCACTCTTTGACTGAATCTGTATCGTGTGGTGAATGTGTCAGCCATTTTTAATTCCAAAATGGCAGGCCCACCATAGGTTCATGTTGATAAAAAGTTATTGAAATAGTTTTTTTAATAAAAAAATTATATATACACTAGTCAAAGTATCTAATATATTTATATTTAATTTAGATCAAAATAAATAGCTTACTGTGATAGATATGTTTTTCCAAAATGTCTCTGAAAATGTCTGTGTACTTGCTTGTGGGTGTCTAGTGTTGTCTGATGTAAGCAGTACGTGATTGGCTGTGATGTCAGTAGGATGTGGGATGTCATTGGCTGTAGAGTATTTGCTCCCCCCCACCCACAAAGCAGCTATTTTTTTTATCACATCATTGTTATCTGCAACCTCGAGTGCGAGCATAGGGTAGGCTGCCCTTTGACTACAGCACCCCTTGGGGTTGTAGAAGGAGGCTCTGTGCCTGCAGGTGGTGCGGACAGCTCTACACCCGTCAGTCTCCAAGCACCACTTTGTCTCCCTGCATTGTACTTGCGGGCTGGAACACATCTACATAAAGAGCCCGGGAGCAGCGCCCGCACACAGGCAGGGATATGGCAGAGCATCAGGAAGAGAGCCAGGCCCTAATCCAATTAACAGGGCTGTTGCCTGCTGCAACGATCAGTGGCAGGTCTTGCGCTGTGTGTGCCTTGTTGTGTGCCTTGTTGCCTTGTTGCAGCGATGTCCCTGCAGCGGCGTGCTGCCAGATGGTGGCGCTGCTACAGGAAGGGGAAATGGGCTATCGCAAGAACCCAGTAGCGTGGAGCAGATCTCCCTGCATTGTGGCAAAGTCTCACTGGAATGCTGTACCTATCAGGGGCTCATGGACTGAGCTTCTCCCCTCCTCTTCAGCTTGGCATCCAAGGTAGAGGCACCAGACCCAACTGCATTACAGCTTGCATCAAGCCGGCCAGCACCTTCTGCGATGCGCAGGCCTACCTGGAGCGGATGGCATCTTGGAGCTGTTGCTCTCTAAGACAGAATTGTCCCCGCACCCCCAGGTGCACTGCTTCAGTTAGTTGCCCCATGAAAAGGCAGCCCTCTTCCTGCAGTCCACTCTGCACCAGGACATCAATCAGCACATTGCGACTGGAACTCACGGCTGTCCCTGCCCCTGAAAACATTTTACTAATATCACTTATAAGAATGCCCATAAAAGAAACAAGTGTTTCTGCAATTCCTTTTTGGCAGAGGTTATTTGTTCTTCTTTTCTTCTTTGTTCATTCCATAGTAAATTGCTCCTTTTGTTATTTGCAGCATCATCGACATTGAGGCCTGCCTGCACCTTAAAAGAGACTATTTATTTATCAGTTTGTATCGCGCCGGAGCCCGCAGGCATCAGGGCGCAGAAGAAAGAGAAACAGAAGCCAGAGTCGAAAAGGCAGAGACAGATTTATTCAAAAAGAAGAGTTTTCAGGCGTTTTCTGAAGTTTAACAAGTTTGTTTCTGTACGAATATCTTTTGGCAGTTTATTCCATGCTGTGGAAGCCTGAACTGGGAAGGATCTCCCAGCTCCTCTGGCACGTTTGCTGAATGGCACAATCATGTGTACTCCCTCACTAAGTCTTGTGGTTCCGTTCTTTTGGCCCTATGGGTCTGATCACGACTTTGGCGGTAACGCCGGCGGTATTAGCCCCAGCGCCGAACTCCCCGGCGCCAATACCGCCGGATCACGAGTTCGGCGGTAATGTGATTGCCCATTGAGCCCATTCGGGAATGCCGCATTCCCCATTGGGCTCAATGGGGAAAATTCGCGCTCTTACCGCCGGCGGATTTCCCGCCAGGTGGTAATAGCGCGAATTTTCGGCGGATTTCCCCCCAGCCAAGAGCTGGGGCGAAATCCACCAAAGTCCTGATTTGGCGGACCCTTAAATTCGGCGGTAATAGCGCGACCGCTGGATTTAAGGGTTACCGCCAAAGCCGTGATGAGGCCCTATTTATTTTCATCTGATTTTTTCAAATATCTAGGCGTCTGTCCATAACAGCACTTGTGCACAATGGTTAGGGCCTTAAAAGAGATCCTGGCCTTCACCAGGAGGCAACAGAGACTTCTCATATGCTCCAAGATGGGTTCACGTCTGCTCACATTTCTTACCAAACAAACTGCATCCTTTTGCAGAACTTGAAGAATGCCCAGACTACCTTTACTTGCGCCTAGATGAAGGGAGAAACAATAGTCTATTCTGGGCATAATCATGGCTCTGACAACAGTTTTGCAATTGGATTATGAAACTTATGTTTTTATCAAACGTAACAATCTCAGATGGTACTGAGTTTTATTCACTGTGTGTTGAATATGGGCCTCTGAGCTGAGGGTGGCTTCAAAAATAACCCCTGGGGTTTTCACCTTAGGGGTGACAAGAATATAATGATTATCAATGGAGAAGCCGGCATACAAAGACTCAAGCTTCCCTCTAGGTATGCGGGTTGCCTGGGACCCGGTAGATGTCCGGGGAAGCATAGGGCTGAGCTCAGGAACTGGAGAGAGAGAGGGAGTCTGGGACCCTAAATCAAAGGAGAGATAGTTTTATACTTTGCAGGAAAGTGAATCCAGCAGATACAACCCAAATGTGCGAGTCTGGGACCTGCACCTAAAAGCAAGAAACAAATGAGAAAGTTGTATACTTGGCAGCAGAGTGAACCAAGTAGATTCAACGCAACCTTGCGAGTCTGGGACTCGCCCCCATATGTGAAACCAAAGTTAAAAAGCAAAAAGGTTCTGGGACCCTGAAAGAAAAAAAGAGATACTACTACAAGAAAAAACCCTTGCTTGGGCGGGAAGCGAACCAAGCTGTGAGTCTGGAAACCACATCCATATGAGAGATTAAGGATAAAAGGGTCAAGAACCCTAAAACAGATAAATCCTAAGCTTGGTACCGAAGCGGGCCAAGCTGATTAGATACAAAACTGTGAGGGTTAAGGAATAGGTCCTTTTGAGTTGTGCATTGACTGAAAAATGTGATGTCTAGGCGATAGGAATGCCACCCTAGAATTGAGGTCCCACGCCTGGTAGCGGAACATACCACGCTGGTAGCGTACAGGAACTGTGAAGTCAAGCAACAGTTCCTCGTGAGACATCCAGTAACTTAAGATAAAATAAGTCTAGGGGAAAGGAGCCCAACCCTAGCCTTTGGAAGTGTGAATTTTGGAACATTATTTTGCATCACTTCTTTACCAGCGAGACTGGGAATGTTTCTGTTGCTGGAAAGCCGAAGGAGCACTTTTTACTTTAGAAAGAGACCATACTCACACAGCTATCTTAGATTGTTAGTGTTACGGACAGTAATAGGTTTTAGGACGACGGTGACCGATTTTTTCGTTTCTGACTTCCTGACAATTTCATTAGTTTTCCTTTGAGGCAGGGAAACACCTCTCAGCTTTAGGGATAGCGCGGCCTATTTCCAAACCTCTTATTAATAAAAGTCTATATCCAAACTTATATCAACATTGTGTCTGAGCCTTACTTCTGCACCCTTACAGGGCCCAGAGCTAGAGGCATATCTTCTATGTGAACTGATAAACCCTTACTACGGTTATTTTTTGTTGTGTTTCTTCTTATTACTGTCTCTCTCAGATAATGGTGTTACTGGATGCTTTTTCTCCTTCCACTTAAGAATGTCCTTGGGTATTGACAGCCAAGGATCTATGTGATCACTGCGACGGCCGAAAATGCAGACTTTTAATTTTTTAACCCTTTAAACCACATATATATGCGGGGGCAGACCCCCGCAACCCCCTCATATTAATATCATAGGCTAAACCCCCCCACATATATATATGGTGTAAGGGAAGGGTTAAAAAGAAGAAAAACAAGTCTGCATTTTCGGCCGTCGCAGTTCCCAGGTCGACATTTTTGTACGATTCCGACAGCCAAACTTGGTACCTGAAGTGTACGTTTGACAATGGACATTACTAATGACCCACACTGGTAGGGACACAACCTTTAAACACTAAAACGACTCACGTAATTTACTTACCGTTAATGCCACAACATCTTTGAGTATGCCTTCTCTTATTAAATGTTTTATGTGTTATAAAGACCATGCACACAAACTTGATTTGCGGAAACTAGGTGATTGTAGGTAGTGGTTTTCGGCCCCCAAAAAACTAAAGCAGCAGCTATTTTGGAACATTTTTTACTTAATGGAACCTTGCTTTTGGCGCACTGCTTTTTATTTAGGATAGTGGGAGCGAAATCCCAGAGAGATTGAGGATCAGGAGACAGCTGGAGGCTCTCAAAATCAAGATGGTTGATGTGCACTGGCACAAATAACTTCCAAATGTGCGGGACGTCTATCATAAATATGTGGCATTGCGCCAGCCATCCATACACCCTTAATAGGAATTGCCCCAAAATACCGGAAAAGCAACGCTGAATGCGCAGCTACTTCGCATTAGGCAGGAATTGAAATGACGAATCCCATTAAACCGAATGAATGGGGGTTGCAGGAGTGTCCCCCGCTTCCAAGGCGAGGAGTGTGGTGCCAGAAAAAACTAGAAGAAAAAAAAAAGAAAAAAGCACCCTGCGACGGAAGTCTCTGCCCACATTAGGGAAGGAGACTTACGTCTCAGGGGATGGGCGAGAGGTCTGAGAAGAGACGGGAATTTAGTTAAGTGTGAGTAGACAAAGTAAAGTAGGGAGGGGGGGTTTGGGGGATAGGGGAAAACAGCACAGTGCGAGCCATATGGTCACTGCCCACTACCGTTTTAGAATTTGACATTTTCGGATTTGGTGAAACTGGCGGCGCAGTAATCCTTTGTACTGTGCTTCTAGGCAAATAATGTGTACTAGTGCTGGTCCTGTACATAAAGATGTTGTTCTTTGATGTTTATTCAGGTTCTATCCTCTTCAAGAGCAGGCACTCCTGAACACACTACTCTTTCTTGCTGCATCCCTCAGCCTCACCAGCATGGTGTCAAACTGCACGCAAAGGTTTGCCAAAGATGCCAAAATAGCCGATCCCTTGCTGGATAATCCAGCAAACCTCTGTGTGGATCCCCTTGTGCCATCTCAAAGGCAGTCTTGGAAGGGATTCACCAGACAGCTGTGTCCCGTATGCACATTAAGGGAGCTACCACCACCACCACCACTCTGACAGAGCTGCCACTCTGTTTAGGTACTGTGACATGGTTCCCCCCCTTCTTGGAACCCCAGGAGCCAGGTGGACCGAAGGACAGGAATCTAAGTAGGGCGGATTAAGCTTCCTCCAGCCCGACCCAAACCACTTTGAATGAAACAGAGCCTTTCCCTTTAATGGAAAAGAGTTGCAGTGTTCCTCTTTCCCAGCAATCTGTTATGATACATTACATCCTTTGGCATCCAAGCTGAAGAGATTGAACAGAAGGGTTTGTGGGACCAGAATGATTCACAGGACTCTCGGAATCACAAAGTTGCACTGTAAAACAACTCAAAAGAGAAAAAAGCAAACTTAATTTTCTTGTGTAAGGGTCAAAAACAAGCAAGCATTATTCTTCACTCCATTACGCATTGCTGGAGTTAGTGTTGCCATTTGACTGCAGCAGATATTCCCCATTACATACCAGCCCAATCCCAGGGGATGGGCTTTCTGAATTCTTAATCAAATGCTGGGAGAACAGAGGGATTCCGTTCAAAGCTGGAAACCACAGCATAATTCCAGGGGGAGGATACCACACTTGCATTTGCAGGGCCATTTAGGATTACAAAATTGCGACAGGCATTGATATAACCTCAGGCCAGCCCCCTTGCAGACCATGTGACCTCAGAAACATGGCCAAATCACAGCCCAGCCCTCATATACCAGGTGCAACCAATGCCATTAAGAATGAACCAAGGGAAGGAGAAACCAGCCTTTAAAAGGCCACCAGCTCAGTCAGCTCCAGTGACAAGGGTTACTTCTTTGCCAACTCTACTGCTTTTTTAGCCACCAGTGGATCAACAGCTGGACACCCCGACTAGTATTGGAGGTGACTCCCCAGATACACCCAGAGGATCTGGGGGACGATGAAGGGATCCCTACTTCAATTAGGCTTTTACTGAATGAATCTTAGAGGTCATGGAGTTGTTAGAGTTGCCTTGCCCTGAGACTGCAGATGTTCAATCCATGGTCAATTCAGCCGTCCTCCTGGGACTCCAGACATAACACTCCAACCTGATGTTATCCAAGAAGTTGCACCATGCCTGGCACAGAAGGTCATACGTGTCACCAAGAGGGCTAACCTTGGAGTACAAGCGATCTCCGGTTTGGTTAGCTATGACTGGTACAGCATTGACAATGTAGCTATTCTGGATGGGGGAACGGCCCTCATCATTTCCACTGGCCTAAGGGGTCAACTCCTCCTGGAACATATGGGTGGATAGCAGCAAGATGAGGCTTGGCAATGAAATATGGCATAGATATTGGTGCTGAGGTGGTAGATGAGGACTATCCAGGTATTTTCACGGTTTTCCTCTTCAACCACAGAAAGAGTGGCAAATATACATGACACAGGAAGGGAACCCGATCCCCACATCTATCCCAAAGGTAAAGCCTACTGTCCCTCCTCCCCCATTGTCTTGTAATTCCCAGACCCAATGTATTGATCCATCTCTCCAGTCTGCTTTTGGCTAAACTATTGGAGGGCAGAAGCAGGACTGTACCCAATTTGAGCAAAAGAAAGGGATTACATTTATTGAGCAAAGAAAAATGTGAAGTGGATTGGGCAACCCGTTACCAGGTGGTGGTCCCACTTCCATTTGGAAGAATGGCATTGGAGTTGGCCCATTCACATCTATCCACAGGATACCAGAGCATTGCAAAAATACAGGACTGTGTTCTTAGTATGGTCATTCAACCTGGCATTCATCAGCAAGTAAAGCCGTTTTGAGAGGAGTGTGCCACTTTCAATAAAGCCTTGAACATCGCTGTGGTCCGAGCTCCTTTGCATCCAGACCTATTATTGATGCCATGCTGTCGTGGTTGGGTATGTATATCATGGGAGCCGTAAGTCGTCCAAAGAAGGGAATAGATATATTCTGGTACTCGTGGATTATGCCACTTATTACTCTGAATCATTGCCCCTTTGAAACTATGGCAATCAATAAATTATCAGGCACTCGTTCCATAGTTTTCCTAGGTAAGACTACCCCAGGAGATTTATACAGATCAAGATTATACTTCTATGTGTACACTAATGACTTTGTTACTCATCAACATGCTTCTAATGGAAGCCTCTGAAAGAAGGCTTTGTTGAGAGATTTGATGAGACTTTGAAGAACCTACTGTGGAAGTTAGTGGAAGATTCCAAGATTTGGGTTGAACTTCTTCGTTGTGCCCTATATACGGCAAGGATGACTCCACAAACCTCACCAGGTTCTACTCATTTGAACTGGTTCATGGACATGAGCTCCATGATACGCTGCACATGCTATAGGAATAAAGGGAGAGGTAGAAAGAGATAGGACACAACATTGACCAGTTTGTGCAGGACACCAGAGAATGGATGGATTTGGTGAGAGATCTAGTCATTAACACATGCAAGAAAGCCAAGAGAGAAGCACATAAGGAAGTTCTGCAGGGGAGATCAAGTGCTGGTGCTCCTCCCTACATCTCAGAATAGGCAACGTAGCAAGGACCAAATTAAGTCCCATAGGTTCTGAGTGACATGAAGTACTCCACAAAATGGGACGACTTTCTAAAGTCTTTGGGCCTCATTGCAGGTTTGGCAGTAAATTCACCAGAACACTGCAAAACGTAATTATTGTTATCGCCAATTGGTCTGGCGGATTTACTGCTGGTTTAAAAGTGGTGGTTAGTAATGTTAGTCCCCATTAATAGGACTCCATGGGGATTTAGGGCAGAATTACCGCAGGCGGAATTAGTGCTGATGGTAATTCTGCTAATTTTGCTAAGATTTGGTGGTAGTGGTGAGGATCTGCCTCCAGACATTTGCTGGAGGTTTTTCCTCCACCTTACATCCACGCTCTCAGTGGGGCAGTGTAGTAATACAGTTGTATCAGAATTACTGCGACATTACCGCCAGGTTTGACTGCACCATCCCACTCATAATTGTTCAACGTCTGGAAGGATCCTGCAAATCCCACTCAAATGGCTAGCATGGAGGTTTTATGGACCATTTTGAAAACAAACCCAAAGAAGATTAACCCCCAGGTTCTCAGGATTTATCAAGTGAAAAACCTGCATGATTATCTGATTCCATTTTAGAGATGTGTTTGTGGGCAAACAGAGACAAGTCAGTGGCTTTGTAGACCACATTAAGACACCACCAGAGAGGCCTATTCAGATCCAGCCCTACAAGTCACCCAAAGCTAGGTGCCAGGTAGACCAAACAAGGTTGAATGGATGCTGGAGCTCAAGTTCATTGAACCCTTGCAGAGTCGCCGGTCCTCACTGATAGTCCTGGTCTCTAAGCATGAAGGATCATAGAGGTTCTGTGTTGACTTCTGTAAAGTCAGTGAAATTTGAAGATTTGAGGCTTATCAGATTCCACAAATTGACAAAATTGTCCAGAGGATATGACCATCTGCGCCTATCTAAGAAGCTGGACTAGGTTCTATTGTTTGTCAGAAACGTTTTATGATAGCCGGGTATAGAGTAGTACTTCACTTTTTACTCCTAGACATAGAGTAGTACTTCACTTTTTACTCCTAGGCATACAAAATCTATGCATGTATTGATTATCTCATTATTAACAAACAAATCAGTACACTCTGTTTCAGAGGTAGAAATTAGCCAGATCACATGTTCAGATCACAGTCCCATAACTCTTGCCACACAAAGTCCCAGAATTAAATCAAAGAGGCATCTTTAGATTTCCATGTACATTACATAAAGATGAACTGGCAAAATTCTGATTCAGAAATCTTTTGATCTGAACAAGGGGGAAGAGACAGACCAGGGGGTGAGCTAGTGTGCCTTTAAGGCAGTTATTGAGGAAAATGAATTGTGCATGATGCCTGAATTAATCAAATCAGCCTCTTGGAAAAGGCCACATTGGAGAAGAAGATTCAATCATTAGAACTCTTAAAACAAACACTCCCAGGAAGCCTATGAATTAAGATCTTCTAAGAGGGAGCTATCTCAATGTAAGAGGAATATAAAAGAGACAGATTCTTCATAATGGAAGCTTATAGTAGTAGTAGAGCAATAAAATAAATTGTCAACTAGCACACTGTTTTATGGTTAAGGCTAAGAGGGAATACATTGTATACAGGATGAGAATGGAGGGAAACACTATGATGAGGCCTTCAGATGTAGCTACTGCACTTTAATAATGTCTACTCTTCCCTTTATAAAGCAATGCCCCCTGACCCTGCATGTCAATTGATTATTTCCATTCAATATCCCTACAAGTATGAACAACTGAAAAAATATAACATGCACGATCCCTTGTAACCAATAAGTCCTTTGATCCAGTTTGTCACAGTGCTTTCCTTTATATTAAAAAAAAAACCTTGGCCCAGTGGTTATTAGAGCCACTCTGCTGCCTGCGTAACTCTTTCTTGTCAACTATGAGCGAGCAATCTACATAATTCAGAAGCTGAGGAAAGATGCAGAACAGTTGTTGTCTTATGGTTAAATTGTTCTCTTAAGGCCTGCAAGCAATTCTGTCCAATGTAAAGTACAATTAATGCTACCTGCATAGAACATGTATGTGACTTTTTAGTACTGGGAACAGAGTGACAAAAGCGTGACATGCATGTCCACAGCAGTAGAGGGGACACAAAGACAGCATACTAGAAAACCTCATACCAACTGCGTGATAACATTGTTAGTCCACCCTGATCAATCGGGTTTATCGTTGGTATAAAGCCATTGCATAACACTTGGAAGACCATACATGTGAGGCATGATGATTCGATTTATAAGAGAGGCAGTAGTAATGCTAGTTTTAAATGCAGAAAAGACCCTTCAGAGGGTTTACAGGATGTTTTTGGCTATCAGCCTGCAAAATAAATGGGGTTTAGAGCTAATTTTTGAAACTGTGATGCCAAATCCCAAAACACATATGAATGGTCAGCTTTCTCCATGTTTTCCTCTGTTGGAAGGAACACACCAGGTGTGTCCCATCCTGCACCCATTTTTTTAAATCCTTTTCCATGGAAACATTTGCTAACAGATTACAAAATAGGGCATGTCAAGGGTGTCACTATTCAGGGGAAGAGCAATCAAACAAAATATTTGCAGACAATGCCTTGGTACATCTTTCAGAGAGCAAAAACATATATGATTACTTTTCCAGTGCATCACCAACAATCCGCTATCCTCAGTTTGACACACCTTCTGCATTGCAGAGTGATATGGAAGTTTTTCCCTATGAATGGTCCAAAAAGAGAAGACCAAATTACTTACCTCTCTGTAATGTTCTTTCTGATGGATGTTTCTTCCACAGATTCCTCATTTACGATATCCCTACCCAAGCATATCCGTTCTTCAGAAACCTTTCTGCAGCCAGGGAACACAACAGAGCTTAGCAGTAGCTCCGGTGAAGCCTCTAAGCACTCCACAATGGGGATGACGTTGGGGCCAGTATATATTGAGGCCCTGTGACCTCAGTTACATCTTTTTTCACTAGCAATCTAAAGCTCAGCGACTGTAGAAACAATGGTGTACTAGCTATCTGCCAAAAGGGGCAGGTAGGGATGGTGATGAGGAATCCATGGGAGGAACATCCATCAGAAAGAACATTACTGAGAGGTAAGTAATTGGATTTCTTCCTCCCACAGATTCCTCATCTATAATATACTTCCAAAGCAGTATGTAAATCTGGAGGAGGGATGAACCAAGGACACACCTACACCAGAAAACCTGGAGGACTGCCCTACGAAAACGTCCATTCTGTCCTGCAAGGGAATCGAAGCCGTAATGCTTAAGGACTGTGTGCATAGATGCCCTTGACGCAGCCTGGCAGATGTCCAAGACAAGGACACCCCTCTGTAGGGCAGAGGTGGGAGCCACTTCTCTGGTAGAATGAGCCCTAGGACCCTCAGGGACCTCATTCCTAGCCAGATCATAGCATTTCCGAGATGCAGCGAATGATCCATCTTGAAAGGGGCTGCTTTGTCGCAGCCCTGCCAGCGCGTGTCCCAGCGTAACCCACAAAAAGCTGGTCATCTTTCCTCTCTAGTACGGTCCAGCCAATAGATTAATTCCTCTGCATTGGTGAATGAAAAAACACAGGAAGATTGATCTTCCGAGAGAGATGGAAATCCGAGACCACTTACTGCGAACAGGAGAACCTCTCTCAATGTCACCTTCTCTTCGAGGAAAAACAAATAGCGAGGTAAAAATGACAGTGCCTGGAGCTCACTCACCTTGCTCATGGACGTGATGGCAACCAGGAAAATCAATTTAAGGGTGAGCAATATAATACAACAGGAATGAAGGTACTCAAACTAAGGCCTATAAGAAACATTAAAATTAAATCAAATCCCAAGCAGGACCCGCAAACTGGCAGGGAGGAAACTGGCTACACAAGCCTCACAAGAACTGCATAACAGTGGGGATTGTGAAGAACAAGTCCTGTTCTGGAGACCTCATGAACACCGAAATAGCAGCAAGGTATCCCTCCACTATTCCAATATGCAGGGCTGCTTGGTCCAAGGATTGAAGAAAATCCAAAACGGGGGATAGCGGACAGGATAAAGGATCCAGCTCCCTTTCACGCCACCAAATAGAAAACGCACACCACCTACAATGATAAATGGATTTCGTAGCGGGTCTCCTAACTGAGAGGCGCACATCAAGGATACTGCCTGACACGTCCCACTTCTTGTATCTCAGCCTCTCAATAGCCAAGCATGAACGTTCAGGCTGCTGAGGTTCGGGTGGCAAGTGTTACCCAAGGACAATTCTTATTGCAAGCCCAGGAAATCCAAAACGGCCACCTTAAAAGGTGCTTTAGGACATTGCATTGCTTAGGAGGCTGGGACCACCCCCCGATTTGGTGGCGGTCCCAGCCTCCTAAGCAGCGCAATGTCAGCACAGGGTCACAAAAGCTAAATGTTTGGGGTCCATAGAACCATGGGGGGAAAGTTGGCAAAGAGATCTTTCCTAACAAACATTAATGGATCTTCAGGATGTATAGTTTCACATCAGCAGTGCCAATACAGATGCGTTTCATTTGGATAGAATGTGGCTCCCAGTGTTCACATAGGTGGTCTCATTGTAGCGGCACATCTTCTGCTGATTCACGTTTACCCCTATCTAAAAGATTGGCTAAGCAGAAAATTGTCCCAGAAGGAAAACCTCTCCAGCATCAGTCGTGTGCAACGCACTTCACAACACTGGATTCTCATCAAAGTGAAGTGTTTCTTCAGTCTCTAAGGGTCCAATGGACAGGAGCGATCCCCGACATCTCTCTGGGATATCCTCTCTTCCATACCCCCACCCCATTTCCGACAGGGATTTAGCTCTCAGACAAATCATTATTTCAGAGTCTGGTCTCCGACATCTGCATGGTGGTTTCAAAGGCTTCTCAGTCTAATGGCACCCTGATGGTGCCCTTGGCCAGGCTCATGAGACCTTGCAGCTGCTGTTGAACTTGGATCAGTTGTCAGATGAGTCTCGGTCCATGAAGATTTCCATTACAGTAGTGGTCAAGATTGTTTTGAGCAGACTCTAGAGTAAAACCTCAGAGATTGAGAAGATCAGGGGTTTCCTCAGATGTATTGGCAAATGTTTTCCTCTCCGAATTGGGAGGGCACTGACAAGCCCATTGGATTTGTAGCTTGTGGAATGGCCACATAATTACTTGAAGTGAAAAGCTTTTTTCCCTCACTGATCCATGGGAAGGGGATTCAGGTGTTCAGATAAACCCACGTCTGTGTTCCATCTGAACAAACAGGTGGGAACTAAATTCCCTTGTCTCTCCTTGCTTTCAGCTCTGGTGCCCCCTGAACCATTTCCCTCTTGCATTCCATCTGGATGGGTAAAAGAATGCATGACTGTCTTTTATGCCATGCATGAGTGGAAATTGGACAGGTCACCCATGACTCAGCTGTTATGATGTGATGTGTACAGGCGCGTTATAAATACCATAAGTGTTTCTAGGTGTGAATGTTCAGAATTTAGGTCCCACAACGCTCGAGGTAAGGCTTTCCTGGCCCTTGGCTATAATCCCAAACCTGCAGTAGCATGAATATACATTTTGTGCAAATAAACTTGTATTAGCGTGCTGTGCTCTGCCCGTAGGCCTTTGCCGGCTTCCGCGTTGTCTCTCCTACCTCCCACACCGCCCTCACTCAGCATTGGCTGGTTTGGTTTTCTAATTCGAACAAGGACCTAGTTCTTTGTTCGGCACCTCGTTTGCGCCAATTTAGGCATTAGAGTGCTCGAGGTAAGGCTTTCTTGGCCTTTGGCTGTAATTGCAAACCTGCAGTAGTATTAATATACATTTAGGGCCAATAAACTTGTATTAGCATGGTGTGCGCTCCCCAGAGCCCTTTGCCAGCATCCGCGTTGTACCTCCCACACTGCCCCCAGTTTCCCATTGGCTAGTTTGGCCTACTTAGACCATCCACCTCGGGCAGCCACACTGCCCATGGCAGCCCACTGCGGCAAAGGGTCCCCAAGGCAAAGGACAGATACCAAAGAAGCAGCTCTAGATGGTGTCTGCAGGCATCCGCAGGTGAAGCTGGCAGCCGTCATCCAGCAACGACAGACTAACGCTTACCTCTGGTGCCCTGCAGGAGTGCCTGGTCTGGGTCATTGGGAGCGTGTCTCTCTAGATGAGGTGGTCTCAAGATAGGTTGCGAGCCCAAACCATTCCTTCCCCACTATTTCCACTGACAGGCTATTGCCCAGTGTACAATGTGGTTGGGAGTGGATTGGTCGGAATATTCAGTGTTGTTAGGCTGAGTGATGGGCGTTTTAGTGAGCCTACGGGCAAACAAATGAGTGTGTTAATGCCTGTTCTACTCTGCCCCCTCACCTCCCTCCGACTTCCCAAGGTTGGCTGGCTGGAGGGCAAGGCCCTTGCTCACCTTAGCACTGCAGTTGTGCACTTCGAGGTATCAGGTTTGCATCCGGTCGAGTTTCATCAATGGAGAGTGGCCCAGTCCTGCTGCGGCACACATGATGCTTTCTGCAGTTAAGTCTCAATGCGGTTATGCAGGTAATTCTTTGGTTGGACTGCAGTGTCCCTTGTTCTTCTGCAGCAATGCACGTCTTTACGAGGGATGAGGGTGGCGTGCGAAGCACGTATTGCTTATTACCAACTTCTTCACCGTCTTATTGCTTTTGTTTTAGGTGCTGCGTGCTGTGCTTCGTTGTAGATTTGGGTTTGCGGAATGCCAAAACTCATGTAAGCAGTATTTCAGGCGGCGCCCGGGGTGTAGGATGTCAAGCGTTCAAAAGCGTAATGTTTTGTGTTTCTTTTCAGGTGCGGAGTCCTGCAACGCGAGTGCGCCAGGACTGGAGAACTGCCAGAAGAACCTACGGTTGGAATGAGGTGCTCCGGGTGAGTATGGAAGCCGCTGTAGCTCCAGAGAAGCTGACAGGTTGCTCAAGATCCGGATTCGGGAGCGTAGGAGCAGCGGCAAGAGCTGACATTGCAAGAATCCTCTTGCACGTGGAACTGGATACACAGCAAGCGTTAACTTGAGTTTAGAAGGAAAAAAGGCTAAGCACTGGGTGTGGCCGAGGGCAGGGTTTTTATAGCACTGGGCTGGACCCTTGCACTAGACCACCAGAAATATTGTAAGTATGAGCTACTTGGGGGCAATCTTGGCAGGGGCTCTTATGTGCAAACAGATGCCACCTCCAGCCAGCAACCCTCATTGTCCATTGCTTACCAAAATCACTACAGCTACCCCTGCATTTGTGTTTGCGCGTGCTAGCGGTCATGACACAGACAAAGTAGGTGTGGTCAGGACAGGGGGCACAGCAATCTCTGCGCCCCACTAAAAGTGGCCCACCTCTCTCCTACTGTGTCTTACCCAGCACACATTAGCTTCAAGTCTGCATGATGTACCTTTCTCTTATTGACAACTGTTAACCCCATATATATCCACCAAGCGGTCAACTGTACTGCCTAACCATCTCTCACATCTAGATGTACTGTACTCATCTAGATGGAAATATGAATGTTAGTATGCACCAAACATAGATGGAATTCTTAACTTTTGCCTGTGTCGCATCTAGATAGAAATGTGAATGTTAGCATGCGCCACACTTAAATGAAACTGAATGTTACCAAGTGCCACACTTAGATGGAATCCTGATCACTAGCCTGCCTCACATCTAGATAGGATATTGAAGATTAGCAAGTTCCACACTCAGATGGAATAGTGAATGATAGCAAGCATCACACCTAGACATAATTGCAAGGGCAGCAATGCCAATTAACCGATCCACTAACAATTTCACCCCTCTGCATACACCTCTCAAACTCTGACCAAACACAACCACAAGCCTACAACACAACAATCCGCACAAACTTCACTACACTGCAACAACAAAACAAACCACACGGACTCGCACAACAGCACACAATGACTACCGACTGTAAAACACCCCAAGCCTAGCCAACGGACCCACCGGCCTGAGGCTGCCAACAGCACATCACTGCTCGCTTGCACTTTTCCAGCTTATTCCCACTAACTCACCCCAACCCTTCCCTTTTTCAGAGCCGCCAGAGCGCTAGGGGACCACTCTGGTGGTGATAGTGTGCGGTACAAATATCCTTTAACATTAACTGTACTGCCTAGCCATCTCTCACATCTAGATGCACTGTACTCTAACTGTGCTAGCCACTCCAGAAAGAACTGTGAATATTAGCCTGTGTCACATCTGGACAGGAATGTGAATATTAGCATGTGCCACATTTCAAGGTGTAGAGGTGGAGTAAAGTACCCCACCCCAAAGCCCCGCCCTTCCCCCCATGTTGCCTATATGTTGGTACCCGGAAATGTCAACACGTGCAGTGCCAGTAAGAATGCCTATATCGCAAAAAACTTTAAGACAAAGTATCCATTGAGAAAACCCTATATTAATGCACAAAGAAATAGTGCCTGTCTGACTAGAGTGCCAGAAGATAGGTGCATTTGAACAAAAGACTGTGAGGAGGGTTGTAGATGCACTCACCTAATCTTAAGTAATGTTCATGTGGTATGTAAACGTATTATATATTGTTTTAAGGTGCGGGGGAGGAAACATGACCCTGGCACAGGATCACTGTTACATGTACGTAGAGAAAAGAAAGAGGATCCAAAGATAGGAGCCCTCCCGTCCCCAGCACACTATCAGTATTCCATCAACTGATGGATAAATCAAATTTTCTTTTTCTAGAATTTACTAGTTGGTACTCTTTTGGTGAAGTAAATATACAAACAAACAATGTTTTAGGCATAAAGGCATAATAATTTAATCCGTACAAACAGATTATGTTGTCACAGGGTCAGAATGATGCTGAAAGCAAAATTAAATACAATGCCAAGTATTCAATGTTATCCAAATAAGTAACAATCGTGTGTAGACAATTCACAAATGAAAAGGCTGACGCGTTTCGTGATCAATATCCCTTCTTCTTGAGCTAAAAAGGTATGAACTGTAAAACAGCAGAAATAAATAAAGAATATGTCAAGCTATTGGAAAATAGTATCGATATAAGTTTCATGTTAAAGAACAACGAATTCAAGGCAAAGTATAAATAGCAAACATTGGTGGGTTGATTTGGTTCCAATAAGTAAGGCTGAACCTTATGTGAAAACTTTTAGAGAAAGGTTTCTGATCTTTAAAAGAGGTTTATTTATAGCTTGAAGTATCAACAAGAAACAACTGTGACCATCATGCAGTTTACTCCTCTATGTTAAAGTGATACACTAATTAGTGTCTGGAGATTGTGTATTGGCATATGTGACTAAAGTTGTCAAAGGCTTCCCCCGGCTCACCTGAGTTCTCTTCTTGTGGCGTTCCGCAGAGGACTCCTTCTCCCGGCCGGACCGGGACTTGTATAAGTGCATGCGAGTCGAGTCTGACTCCAGCGCGAGCGTTCAAAGTTCCAGGAAGTCGCGTATTCCAGGACGTCCAGGAAGAGGATCTAAGAAAGGTAAGAGATACTGGAAACAGGGGAAAAGGGAAGAAAGAATAAGGGAGTTGGCCAGGAACTTGGAAGGGTAACGCCGAGCAGCACACACACGTCGAGACACTACCTAGAGATAGCGTTGAGACGCGTGGGGGCGTGGCCCATTTATAGAACGTGCCGTGTCCGACGTACAGGCTAGTACGGAACACGGCACTGGGCATGGCCATGTTGGAAGTATCAAGGAGCACACTCTCCGTCTGGACCAGGACCAGGAAGACCAGAAGGGGCTATGTCCATGGTTCATGACAGCATGCCTCCTCCGAAACCCCGTCCCACCAGGCTTGCCAGGGTGTATGCGATGGAATATTCTCAGAAATCGAGGGGTGTTTAGGTTGGATAGTGGTTCCCATGTTCTCTCGCTAGGAGGATAGCCTTTCCACTCGACCAGGTATTGAAGCCGACCCTGTTTGTACCTGGAGTCACATATTCTGGATACTTCATATTCCAGCTGATTGTCCACAATCACAGGACTGGGTCTGCCGGTTTTCCAGGTGGAGTGGATGTAGGGTTTGAGTAGAGAAGTGTGAAAAACTGGATGTATTCTCTTCCAGGAGTCTGGTAGCTTGAGCCGATAAGAAACAGGATTGATGATTTCTTTTATGGAAAATGGACCATAATATCGGGGGGCTAACTTGTTAGGGCGTAGATGTCGTGGTAATAGTTTCGAGGACAACCAGACCTGGTCACCAATAGAATAGGAGGGTGCTGGTCTTCTTTTGGAATCAGCATATCGCTTAGTGCGAATCTGGGCCTTTCCCAATTGTTCCTTGGCTTCCTTGTGGATGTTGAGGAGAGTTTCAATCCAGGAATCAAGTGAAGGTACTGGAGTTGGATGTGGTAGAACTGAAGGTAACACGGAGGGATGAAAACCTTGACTGCAATAGAAGGGGCTAACGTTGATCGCTGAGTGATCTGAATTGTTATAGGCAAATTCGGCCAAGGGTATAAGGAGGGACCAATCATCCTGTACCTTGGTTGCGAAACAACGAAGATATTGCTCCAGGGTTTGATTAACACGTTCTGTGGCACCGTTGGTCTGTGGGTGATATCCAGATGAAAGAGCGCATTGAATCCCTAGAACACGACAGAGATGTTTCCAGAATTGTGAAATATATTGCGGTCCTCGGTCCGATATGATCTTGGAAGGGAGTCCATGAAGAAGGAATATGTGTTCTAGGAAAATTCCTGCAAGCTCTGAAGAGGAAGGAAGTTTATAGAGAGGCGTGAAATGTGCCATATGAGTAAACAAGTCTATGGTTACCATGATGGTTGTGTAACCCCGGGAAGGTGGTAATTCCACGATGAAGTCTGTAGCTATACATTCCCATGGTCTTGTTGGCAGTGTAGGTTGCAATAGAAGGCCCGCCGGTCTCTTATTGTCGTGCTTATTCTGACTGCAGACAGTACAGGTCTTGATGTACTCTTGTACCTTGTATTTCATTTCCAGCCACCAAAACTGTCTTTGTATAAGACGGAGCGTGTTGGTTACACCACGATGTCCAGAATGAAAAGTATCATGGTTTGCATTGTAACTGAAAAAAAAGAGGAAAAAAAGAAGAAATGAGCGTACCTTCTAGTCGTAGAGTGAAGATGCTTATGTTGGGAAAAATAATGCATAGAAGATTCTGGAGTATAGGACTATTCTGTTTAAGGTACGGAACCTAAATATGAGCAAATGACATTGGTATTAAGTGAAGTTTATAGTTATAGCTGTAGCATGATTTTTTGAAAAAAACTGATTATACCAGTGATAGTTGTTATTGCACACTATCATGTTAATAATTAGCTGATCTGACTAGAGTAGAAATTACCGTGGTTTAAACCATTATTGAGGTTTAAACCATTATTGATGCCCTGAATAACATATACCTATGCAGTGATAAATCTAGGCTGACTGCTATTCTGCAAAGCATTTCTATTGTAAGATATAGAATCACCGGACAAGGTTCCCAAAAAGTAAAGGGCATGGGAGGCCATTTATGTAAACTATGGAAAATATATGCTCACTTAATCTCAGTCCCAGGATGGAGTCCGCGTAGTGACTTTGCTTGCTCAAAAATGGGTGTGCTGGTAACTAAGGCAAACACTGCTTCATTTCTTCAATAAAAATGGGTGTCCTGGCCATCTTGGCCCAGAGTCTAGAAAATGTATAAAATACAATATCAATCGCTATTCTAATATTGATACAAAGTAATCTGCCGTGTATCCCTCATTCTCTCTTCCTAACTTAAGATGCTGTTACAGACGTGGACCCCTTGCTCACTATTCTTAGAGAGGCACAGCTACACCCTACTGATGAGGTTCAACCAGACCGAAACACGTGTCTGGGGTTGCTGTTGGTACTCTTGTTCAGAGGAGAATTGCTTAGCATTTCGGTGCTGGACTGCCCCAGGGCAGGACAAAGACTGATATGCTTGGGATATTTCTTCTCTATGAAAGATAGTGAGCTAAAGACTCTGGGTAAGGCTCTTGTAACCAGGACTCATGTCTGGCAGAGTCTCTCCCAGGACCCCCCCTTGTTTTCTGCAGGGTGTAAACGTATCCAGCTCTTTGTGGCTAAGCAAAAGAGGAGCCTGATGATGTTGTGCTAAGTAAGAACTGACACACTCAAACGATGAATGAGGTGAAAGAACAAACATTCTCTAAGGTCTGAAGAGGAGATAAAGATGAGCAACATTTCAGGCTCGAGATGAAGATGCTCATGCTACAGAAATAATAAAGAAAACGCAAAGTCATTTTATACTTTTACAGATGCAGAAATGAAAGTAGGGAAAAATAATCTTAAAGGTTGGCTATGCAGTGAATTAGATTGCGGCGATGCGCCAATGTATACATATAGGAAATGTAGAGGACTGGGATGTTCCATGATGCACTTAAGGAAGGCTTGAAATCCCATGGTTGGAAAGGGATTTTAGTGTGTTGGCGCAGTAAGAAATAAAACTGATGGCGAGGATGAATTTCGAGAAAGGCTTGGCTGGCCCAGCACCAAGAAGACGAGGCCACAGTGAATTGGGTACCTGTCAAAAGGCTACAACGAACGTGAGGAAAGAGCAAACTCCTGTTTGAAGCATATGAAAAAAAACACTGAAGGCATCAAGAGTTCATCATTTATTAGGATTAAATGCTGCAAAAGGCTCAAAAGAGTGGTCTCCAAGTCACATGGTCGAGATCGAAATAGCTTGGGTCAAGCTACACCAAAACTAGGAGACCGAGCAATGCCACACTCCCTTTATTTCTCAGGCACAGACCGCTTCTGCAAGGCCACGTTTAAAGCCTAATTGTCTGGCAGATTGGAGGAGTGATGGTGGGCTAATTGGTGGGGAGGCAAGACCACGCCAACCTACCATGCACCTGGAATGGTAGCCTGCGTGCTGCAAGAGTGTGGAATATTCTAGAGCGGTGTAAGTGTGCCAAACCAATTGTAAAGGGCCACGTAACGAAGAGCCCTATAGTTTGTGTAACCCATCAATTGTGTATTTCGTGACGATGATGATGACTATTTATTTGGGAGGGGCTTAGTTGCCCACCTGACTTATATACCTAATCATAACCTCCGGCTATATAGAACATATACTTAGATGTTCCCTGAAAGCCAACCACCGTTACTCATAAGTTTTTGTAGTTTGCCACATAGTATGATGTCAGTGATGATGAGTTTTTGTTATAAAAGATGAACAAGTTACTTCTTACCTGGTAACCTTCTTTCGATGGGCTGTTCCTCTGACGTATTCCTTATCTTGATAGATCATCTCCAGCTTGCTGGCCGCGTAATTTTTTTTTTTCAGTAGAGAGCGCTGCGCGTCGATGTCCCTCGAGCCGATGTCCCTCGACAGCCTCCGTATCGGCGCCGATGTCATCATGCGTATAAATAGACTTGTGCAGCGTCCGTTGCTCAGTTCCGTTTTGACGTTAACAGTTGTTTTACATGAATTGGTTAGTGATCCAGAAGGAGTGTAGGTTGTAACCACAAGGGAAGTTTTACTGAGGGGATGGATGGGAGGGGCAATAAGGAATACGTCGGAGGAACATCCCATCGAAAGAACGTTACCAGGTAAGAGGTAACTTGTTCTTCGAAGGGATTGTGTCCTGTGACGTATTCCTCATCTTGATAGACTCCAATAGCAGTGGTGTGTAACTGGAAGTGGGAGTAAAATTGCCATGTTTCCCTTCAAGAGTGCACAGAGTGCAACACAGCTTTGCCAAATCTAGTCTCTTGGCTAGAGGAGGAATCCAGGTTGTAAAATCTTGTGAAGGTATGTGCGGACGACCATGTGGCAGCCGCACATATGTCTCGAATCGGTACCCCTCTTTGGAGGGCCGAAGAGGCTGCGATACCACTGGTTGAATGAGTCCTAAGATTTTGAGGAGGCTCTTTCCCTGCCAGTTTGTAACATTCCAGAATGGCTAAAATAATCCATCTGGAAATGGTCCGTTTTGTTATCGGTAATCCCAATTTGTGCCCTGAGTAACATACGAATAGTTGGTCTGCTTGCCTAATCCTAGCAAGTCTGCTGATGTAAAAGCTCAAAGCTCGCCTTGGGTCCAGCCTATGCAGTCTTTCTTCCTCTTTCCCCGGTTGGGGAGGGGTATAAATTGAAGGTAAGGTATTCTTCTGAGTGATGTGGAATTCAGAAACCACCTTTGGGAGAAAATTGGGCTTCACTTGTAGGACATCTTTGCCTTTATGAAAAATTGTATGAGGGGGTTTACAAGATAGAGCTTGTAATTCGCTCACCCTCCTAGCAGATGTCAATGCCACTAATAAGACAGTTTCAAGGGTGAGAAACCTTAGTGAACAAGAGTGGAGTGGTTCAAAAGGAGTACCCATCAGGAAATTTAAGACCAAATTTAAGTCCCATAAGGGAACTTGGAATGGTCATCGAGGATAGACATTGGTTAATCCCTTCAGAAATTGTATTACTAAGGGTAACTTGAAATATGATGGTTCCTCTGCAGTGCGCTTGAAGATCGATAGCGCTGCGAGATAGCCCAGGATAGTGCCAACCTGAAGGCCCGAATTTGCCAAATAGAGTAGAAAAGATAACACTGTTGGTGTACCACATGAAAAGGGGTCGATATTCTTTTCTCTACACCAGCTGCAAAATTTGTTCCAACGGCAGCGGTATAAAGTCTTTGTTGCTGGCCTTCTTGCCGAAAGCAACACCTCCATGACGTCATCTGGGAGGTCCCAATCCTTGTATCTCAACCTTTCAGATACCAAGCGTGAAGGTTGAGGGTTCTGATGTCTGGATGGAGAACCTGACCTCCCTTCTGCGAGAGAAGATTCTCCTTGAGTGGAAGACGAATTGGAGGGCAGATGGACATGTCCAGAAGGTCCGGGTAGCACGTTCTCCTGGCCCAGTCCGGGGCAATTAGGATCATGGCTTTCCAGAACCTTCTCAACCTCCTGATCTTTTGAGGAATGACAGGGACTGGAGGAAACGCGTATAGAAGTGGAAACTCCCAGTCCACTACGAACGCGTCCCCTAGAGCTCCTCTCGGGGGCAATTCCTGTGAACAAAACTGATCGCACTTCCTGTTGATGCTGGTGGCGAACAGATCCACTTGAGGGGTTCCCCAAAGGGTGAAGATCTGTTGAAGGACTTCCTGAGCTAGTTCCTACTCGTGGGAGACTGTACTCTGCCTGCTCAGAGCGTCCGCTGTCAAGTTTTTCTCTCCGGCTAAGTGAACTGCCGATAGAGAGATTCCTTCTTGGATTGCCCAAAACCAGAGCTGCATCGCCTCTCTGCACAGAGGCAGTGATCCTACGCCTCCTCTTTTGTTGAGGTAGTGCATGACCACTGTGTTGTCCGTCATTATCAGGACATTTTTCCCCTGTACAGCTGGCAGAAAAGCCTTCAGCGCTAGTCTGATTGCTCTCAGCTCTAACAGGTTGATATGTAGTCTGGACTCCGATGGAGACCAACGACCGCTGATGGTCAAGTCATTGGCATGGGCTCCCCACCCCGTGAGTGAGGCATCTGTGACTACTGTTATCTCCGGCCATGGTTGCCAAAACAGTTCTCCTTTCAAGATGTTCTCCTGGCAGGCCCACCACTGAAGGTCTCGAGCCACCTTGTCCGGAACCTGAAGGAGATCTGTCATTCTCCCTGAGAATTGCAACCATGAGTTCTTAGTGCCCACTGAAGAGATCTCATTCTCAGGTGAGCCTCTGGCACAAGGAAGATGCAGGATGCCATGAGGCCTAGCAACCTCAAAAAGTCGAAGGCTGGGAGACTTTGGGCATTTTGAAACTTGGTGACTGTAAAGGACCGGTGGGGGGTGTCTGTACCTCTGCTCTCTATATGGTAGAAGAGAGGCACAGAAGACCCCAGCCAAGATTCTCTATTACGGTAGTAATGGACGAGCAATCAAGGCCTAGCTTCTCAGGAGGAGATGCAGGCTGGTTCTTAAGTACAGTGTAGTCCCCAAGCCCCCACAAAGGAATGTCCACACACTGTATTGGTTAGAACACAGTCTTTATATAATCAATATTCAAGGTTATGTACACTTATCATAATAACTCACTTTGTACTTAGGAAAATCAACAATGGCAATTATATACAATTCTAAAGTGGTACCACCCTTTGTATTAGATCTTATTAAAGTGCATCAACAATACTGTAACAATGTCACACAGATCAATAGAGTGAAACCAGCAATAGAGAGAGGAGAGAAAATAAGATGGTTGAGCAATAGGCAGAATACTGGCCCCTATCACTAGACACAGTTCTGTGTGGAGATCCCCCCACCTGGGCAACCTGTAAAATAAAGATATAGCACAAGCCCAGTCCATATATTGTTCTGCAAGTCTTATTCCCTCCTATAATGTTTTTACCCCCCCAATGTACCTGGTGGAGTCGAGTTCTTCGAAGAGGCGTCGACAGATCCTTCATGAGCGACCCCCTTTCAAGTGGGAGTCACGGATCGTTGAGAGGCGTCGAGAAGCGTCAAGGAACTCGGCGTTCGGCGGTAGGGGAATCGCGGCCCTTCTTGAATGCCTTCCCTTTCAAGCGGGAGACACGGGGCGTCGAACGTCCGTCGAGGAACTCGGCGTTCGGCGTCGGGGAATCGACGGCCCTTCTTGAATGCCTTCCCTTTCAAGCGGGAGACACGGGGCGTCGAACGTCCGACAACAAACAGGGTAGAACGGCGTCGATGAGGCGGCAGCTTCGATCCAAGCGGTGCTCGTCGACGACAGAGCGTTGGCGTCCTGCAAGGCAGATGCATGCGGGGCACCTCGACGACAATTGTTCTGGACCGCAAAGATTCGTGAAGACGGGGGCCCAGCAAGGGCGTCGAGTCGTTCGAGTCTTTGTAGTCTTCGGGTGGCGGGAAACCCACCGGCAGGTTTCTCCTCGGCGCGTTGGTCGACCTCGACTTTCTCCGGCAGGATAAAGCGGTCGACGGTGCGGACGAGGGAGTCCTTCGATTCAAATGTTCTTAGGCAAGGAGCGGACGGCTCCGGTCGTCGGCGGCACGGCGTCAAGTGGTTCCCACGGCTGGGCAACACAACTTCGACGGGCCTCCAGCGGTTACACAAACCTGCGAACCCTGGTCGACGGCAATGGACTTCGACGGCGGCGAAGCCCGGGTGCTTCACTTCGATCTCCTCGGCGGTCCCGTCTCGGGTCGGCAGCCTTTCGAGGGACTGTCTTCCAGGGCGCTTCGGCGAAGATGGAGCGGTGCTCGATGGTCCCTCGGAGCACGGGAAGAGGGCGCCTTACCAGGTCCTCTCTCGGGTCAGCCTTCGACGATTTCGGCAGCCTTCGGATCGGTCGAAGCAAATGCAGCAGCAAGTCTTCTTCTTCCAGCTGGACGTCGAGGATCAGCAGTTCCAGTTACTCTTAGAGTGGAGACTCAGCTCCAGAACGCTTCTGAACGCTTCTGAGCGCTTCTGAACCAATTACCAGTGGTGAGAGGTCCCCAGATATACTATTCTGTCTCTCATCCACACTGCTGGCACACACTCAGCAGCCAATCATACAGAAGGGCATTCATGCAGTCAGTCAGCCAATCAGGCACACAGTGCATTCAGGCCACACTCCTCCCTTTCAGACACTCACAACAAGGAATGTGGATTGGGACAAGTACCCAGCCATTAAACACTACACACTGCATTCAGGCCAGTTTCGGGCAGGGCTGTCTCAGTCTTTGTCTCTCATGCCAGAAACCAGACAACCACAACAAGGAGTGTATATTGGTCACACACTCCATTCACCCAGGTCCCACCCACAGGAGGTACCCACAACATACAGTCACTGGGAAGGCTCCAGTCAGTCTAGCTGGGCCTTCACAACACCACCATATATGGAACTTCCACCCAACAGCCAGTCAGGGGGAAGGGACAGAGTCAGGGCTTCCCAGGACTTTGGGAAAACAAGGTAACAGGCAATAGAAAGCAAGAGGCCACAGGGGCCATCTTGTTTCCTATCAGGAATCAACTGATCCCAATGGCAGGGCCTGGGTATCCCAAAATGGAGGACACCCAGAGCACCTGTCAAATTCAGCATGGAGCTGCCACCAGCCCATACCCTGCTCTGTGGGCCACCCACAGGTGCCCAAAAACATACACTAGGGGCACAGGGTTGTACCCCTACCCATGGGTGCCATAAGGGTATCCCATGGGTCTGTTCACCAAACCAAAAGAGAGAGCTGCACTGCCAGGAGTCCCACATGGACTCCTGGGCAGAAAACACGACAGAACACACGATAAAAAACAGTAAAGGACAAGGATTCAGAGGCCCTGTCCCTCTGATGCATTTCCAGCATCACAGTGACCATCTGCAGAATATCTTGAGTCCTCACCTCTGGTGGCGAGGCTTTTCCCAGGGAAGTGTCCAGGACCGCTCCAATGAACTGGAGTCTCTGTGATGGTATCATCTGTGACTTCTTTAAGTTGAGGGAGAAGCCCAGTTTGTGAAGGAAGTGGCAGACATAATCTAGCTGGATCTGAGCTTGTTCCGGAGATACAACTCTGATCAGCCAATCGTCCAGGTAGGGGTAGACGTGAATCCCTTCCCTCCTTAGACTTGCCGCCACTAACGACATTAGCTTGGTGAAGACCCTCGGGGCGGAGGTCAGCCCAAATGGCAGAACTCGAAATTGATGAGAGCCGCAATTGTGAACCTCAGGTATTTCCTGTGTTTGAGATGGATTGGCACATGGAAATAAGCATCCTGAAGGTCCAGAGATACCAGCCAGTCCTGGAGCTGGAGGGCCTGAAGGATCTGAGAAAGAGTTACCATCTTGAACTTGTCCTTCCTGAGGAACTTGTTCAATTCTCGTAAGTCCAAGATAGGTCTCAGTCCTCCGTCCTTCTTCGGTATTAAGAAAGTAGGGGGGGGGGAGACTACCAGCCCTTGTTCCTCTCCGCTACAGGTACCAGTTCTATGGCACCTTTCTCCAGCAGGTCTACAATTTCCTGCAAGAGGAGCGGATCTGGAACTTTCCGAGAGCTGTTCCCCGGTGGATGACTCTGAGGAATGCGTAGAAAAGGCAGGCAGTAAACTTGGGCAACTGTCTCCAATGCCCAACCATCCGTCAGATGTTGAGTTAGCCTGCCCCCTACTGGTGTCTTGTGAGGAGAGTCCTCAGAGTGATTTAGAGGCGGCTGATGCAGGTGCCGAGGGTAAAGAGGCACCTGCTGCTGCTTTTGTATTTTTACCCCGTCCACCTCGGGTGAATCTTTTTTGACCTCTTTGAACCGACTGTCCTCTGCCTTTTATGAATGCGGAATAAAAGCGAAAGGACTTACCTCTCCAAGAGGTTCCTGAGGGGCGATATGCCATTTGATGGATTGCAGCTCCCAGGGATTTTGCTGCTGCTTTGGATGTCTAACTTTTCTAGGCTGTCATCCGCCTTCTTACCAAACAAAGAAGAGCCGTTAAAGGGCATATTTAAAAGTCTGGCTTGTACATCTGGAGCAAACCCAGACTTTCGCAACCACGCAAATCTGCAGGTTGTAGCACTTGCCGCCATGGCCCTACTGATGCTGTCAGCAGAATCAATGCCAGTTTGAAGGGATTCGCACATTGCGTCTTTATCATCCTTAATGATGTTTAGAAACGCTTCCCTTTCTTCTCCCTCTGGGAGGCAGTCAGCCGCTGATGAAGCACACTCCCAAAGTGTATGGCTGAACCTTGCGAGCGTACAAGTAGCGTTAATAGATTTCAATGCCATGCTACATGCAGAAAAAACTTTCTTAGCCATAGAGTCGTATCTTTTGTCATCCCTGTCCTGTGGAACAGTAGGGTATGCCGATCTACTGCCTGATGCAGTTGCTGCTTGAACAACCAGACTCTCTGGAGTTGGATGTTTAGATAAAAATTCAGGGTCAGTAGTAGATACCCTATATTTGGCCGATAACTTTTTGTTAACCGCCGGGATAACCTCAGGAGTTTCCCAGATAGCCAATATCTTTCTTTGTAATGCAGCGTGAAATGGAACCACAGGATCCTCCTGTGGGCCTTTAACTAAAATGTCTGTAAGGTCATCCTGTTGGAATGCAGGTGAAGGTTTAGACCAACCCATGAATTCTATAATTCTTGCCATTAAAATTCTGTAAGGGGTCTCAGCATGTTGCCCTGGGCTGGTCTGGCACATTCTATTTCTGGGGAAGTATCTAACCCACTTGCCTCATGTAAGGATTCTCGAAGGTCCTTCAACCTATTTTCCTCAGAGGTAAATTCCTCTGGTTCTGGTGTTGCAGATCTCTGCAACCCAAAGGGTCTTTCTTGATCCGAATCCTCCCCTTCCTCATAAATTGAAGACAAAGGTCTGAAATGATCAGATCTTGGAAATGGCTTAAATCCCATTTCCAGAGCAGAAGGGGCTAAATTTGTCATAATTGGTTGGGAAAACGTCGACGTCATCGACGCGGACGTTAAAGGCTTCGAAAACACTGAAAAAGGCGTCAAGAAGATTGGAAGAGGCCTCGAAGAACTCGAGAGGATCGGGATCCTACTCGAAGTTGTCAATGACCTCGAAGTCATGACAGAGGCCCTGGGTATGACCACTGGCTGTGAGGTAGTGATGGCCGTGGGTTTGTTCTTTTTCGGCGTCGACGTTGAAGACGGCGTCGATTCGATCGACCTATGCGTCGATGAGCCCTTCGATAATGGCATCGATGATGCAGATTTATGCGTCGAAGGGACCTTCGACGATGGCGTCGATGGCACAGTGCCTTTGCTCAAGGGTTTGCGACGCTCTCGAGTAGTTTCTTTTGCCGGGTGCAACGACTCACGGCGTTTAGATTTTTCGGGTCTTTCACCCAGGGTATCACCCTCAGTTGTCTTCGAGGGGGTCGAGGCCGCTTTCTCGAAGACGCTAAGCATCCTTTTACGGAATTCCTCCCACTCAGTCTGAGAGCTATGTTTTGTGGGGCAGGTGACTCTTTCCGGAGAAACAGAAGAAGAAGACGAGGAAGGGGATCTTCGACGTCTCTTACTTGAATGCTTGAGTGGTGGGAACTGCTTCGAGACCTAGAATGAGAATGTTTCCTGTGTCGGCGAAGAGACAAATGTCTCGACTCTGCCGAGGAAACTTTCGAAGGAGTTTTAACTGTCTTACCTCTCTCAAGCTTCCCCTTACGCTCCTTCAAGGCTTTCACCGTCATGGACATGCAGTCCTCTCACTCCGAACATTGGTGCTCCGATCCCAGCCACCACAAACAGATACTGTGAGACATTTTCTTTCCACAGTCTCGACATTTTTTGAAGCCGCACCGTGGAGTCGTCGGTTCGGATGAGGAAGCCATCGAGTAAGAGTTGGTATTCCTGAGGAATAATGAAGAACAAATTATCTGACTAACGAACTGAGCAACGCGATTCCGAGGCCCACGAAGCGTGGAAAAACGGAACTGAGCAACGGACGCTGCGCAAGTCTATTTATACGCATGATGACGTTGGCGCCGATACGGAGGCTGTCGAGGGACATCGGCTCGAGGGACATCGACGCGCAGCGCCCTCTACTGAATTTTTTTTTCCGAGGCCAGCAAGCTGGAGATGATTTATCAAGATAAGGAATACGTCGGAGGACACAATCCCTTCGAAATGTTTTTTCTCAAATGTGTGAAGATCGTGCTGAGCGACGTTGGATGGTGTCCGTTGTACTCCCTGTTTTAGATAATTGATAATAAAACAGAAAATAGTTTTGCCAACTTCCTGAGTCATTTTGATTATTGATGTTTGAGTAACTTCTGCATCCCCATCCACCTCTAAGTATTGCTACCTTGTCTTAAAGGACTCTAGGTATGAGTTAATTAGCCTGCATCACATATAGACAGGATTGTGAATATTCACCTGCACCACCTCTAGATAGGATTGTGACTATTAGCCTGTGTCACATCTAGACAGGATTGTGAATATTAGCCTGCATTACCTCTAGCCAGTATTGTGAATATTAGCTTCCGTCAAATTTAGAAAGAATTGTGAATATTAACTCATCACATTTAGACAGGATTGTGAATATTCACCTGCGCCACCTCTACACAGGATTGTGAATATTCATCTGCGTCATATTTAGATAGAATTGTGAACATTAGCCTGTGTCACATCTAGACAGGATTGTGAATATACGCCTGCGTCACCTCTAGATAGGATTGTGAATATTAACATGTAACATTTAGACAGGATTGTGAATATTAGCCTGTGCCAAAATCGGATAGAATTGTGAATATTAATTTGCGTCACATCTGGACAGAATTTGTGGGTGTTGGCCTGGGCCACATTTAGATAGAATTTTGAATATTAGCATGCATCACATCTAGATAGTGAAGCCACTAACCAACCCACTAAACATCTCACCCTTCTGCATACACCTCTCAAACTCTAACCAAACACAACCACACCTCTAAACCACAGTAAACCGCATGAACTTCACTACACTGCAACAAAAACAAAAAACAACATTGCAAATAACCTCTCACAACAGAACACTGCAGCGACCAATCGAAAAGCACACTCAAGGTCAACAAACGGTGCTAACCGAACTAAATCTCCCAATAGCACATCACTGCTCTCTTGCACTTTTCCCCGCTCGGTCCTACTAACTCACCTATCCCCCTTTCCTATTCAAATCCACCAGAGCGCCAGGGGAGGACTCCGGTGGCGATAGTACCTGGTACAAATGTCCATTAACGTTAACGCTCACTGGCCTCAGTCTAGAACGATCAGGATCAACGTGGTTCCAGACAGGCAATACATCCTGAGACCCAGTATGATCGCCGGGAACACAAATGAGGTTGAAAGTCCACTCTACTGCCAGTACGTCCCCCAGAGCTACCAGACGAGGAAATTCCCTTGAGCATAAAACTCACACTTCATGTTGACACTGGAAATAAAGAGGTCCACTTGAGGAGTCCCTCAAAAGGAGAAGATCTCTTCCAGAACTTCCTGGCAGAGCTCCCATTCTTAGGAGGCCAAAGTCTTTGTTCAAGGCATCCGCTGTGACATTCCCTCTTCCAGCCGGATGAGCTGCCGTCAGCGAGACACTGATCTCCAGAGAACAGAACCACAGTCGCATTGCTTCTCTGCACAGAGATAAGGACCCCACGCCACCTTGACGAAATAACGTGCCTCTCAGCAAATTGCCTCGAATGGCCCACCATGTGAGATCCTGAGCCGCCTGGTCCGAGACCTGCAAAAGGTCTGACATGTGGCCCTGAAACTGCAACTATAGCCAATGGAGCAGCCATAGAAGCAATCTCATGCACAGCCTCACCTCCAGCACCTCCAAGGTGCAGGAGGCCATGAGGCCCAGAAGTCACAGGAAAGTAGAGACCAGGACTTGTTCCTGGAATTGGAGGACATTCACAATCCGAAAGATGTTTGCCACTATGTCCTTGGGCATGAAATCCCTCCCCAGACGAGTGTCCAGGACCTCTGAGATAAATCAGAGGGACTGGGATGGCTAAACCTGAGACTTTTTGAAGTTCTCTGCACACGCACACTATTTCACAGCCTGAGCTTTTCAGAGTAGATGCACCAACACTAGTTCTGGGGAGCGGGAGCAAGCTCGGACAAGCCAGTCATCCAGGTATGGAAAGACAATGAAGGCCCTCCCTCCTGAGGCGGGCTGCCGCCACTTCGATCAGCTTGGTGAAACCCCTGGGAGCCGAAGAAAGGCCAAACAGCAGGACTTCGAACTGGTAGTGATGGTGCCCCACCACAACCCTCAGGTGCTTCCTGTGCTTTCAATGAATCGGAACAAAGAAGTAGGCATCCCAACTGTCTAATGATATCAACCAGCCCTGCAGAATGAGGGTTTGTAGGATCTGAGCCATTGCAACCATCTTGAACTTGTTCTTGTACAGGACCAAGTTCATCAGCCGCAGACCCAGAATGGTACCCAAGCCTCTGTCCTTCTACCGCACCAGAAAATAGGTAGTGTACTACCCCCTGCCTCGTCCAGAGTGCAGTACCAGATCGATCACCCTCTTTGAAAGAAGGCTGATGGACCTCCTTCAGGAGGATGAGATCTGGAGACAAGTCTGGAGGGCACTTTAGGAATGGGAGGCAATACCCTGGTTGGATAACCTGCAAGGCCCATTCTGGGCTTAACAGGGAAAGCCTCCCACACACTGGTGTGGAGTGGCATAGACGGTCACTGATGTTTTGCATCCTAGGGTGCAGCAGGGATGGTGGTCACTGCTGCGCCATGCACACCCATTCCCCTCTGAGGCACTTATACCTCTTGGGAAGTGCCTGCCCTGCATTCTTCCCTGGAATGATTGACCAGAGCCTCTTGGAGCACAGGTGGGGGAGGGATGGAAACCCCTACCCTGAGACGACAGGCAGAGGGCTGTTGCACAGCAAGCCTCAAGTACTTAGCCATCGCCTTCGATGGCTGGAGAGCATAAACTGCCTAAGCTCCAAAGAGATTCTGGTCATCGAAAGGCATGCCCAACAGCTTGGCCTGGACATCCGCCACAAACACGGATGTCCTCAACCAAGAATGGCTTCTGACCACTGTACTTGTGGCCATAGACCTGCCCACACAATCTGGAGCATCCAATCCAGACTGCAACATCTGGCGGGCAGCCTCCTTGCCGTCAGTAACTAAGGACAAAAAACCATCCCTCATCTCTCCTTCCGGGACGTGTTGAGCCGCACTGGCCACAGCAGTCCAAAGGATAAAGAAGAATGTTGCCATGGCGCAAGAAGCATTCACGGCATGCAGACGAGGACTGCCTGATGCAAACACTTTCTTACCCCAGGCATTAAAGCCTCTTACTTTCTCTGTTGGGTGCAGAGGAAGGTTGAGATCTTCAGGCTAGATGTTGCGGCCTGACCCACCAAACTCTCTGGGGAGGCATGAGAGGAGAGAAACACCAGGTCCAATGAGCGGGACAGTGCCTCTTCAGCAGTTCCCTGTCCACTGCCAGAACAGAGGCAGGTTTCTCCCACACTTCCACCATGGGGTCCTTCACTGCCACAATGAAGGGCAGGAGTGTCTCCCTTTTGAGGGCATCATCCAAGATATTGCACAGTTTGTACTGAACTTTGGATCTGGGTGAACACTTTAGCCATCAAAATCTGAAAAGCAGCCTGAGGCTTTCCTGGAGTGGGAGCCGTCAGAACGTCCATCTCCGGGGAGGTATCAAGGTTACTGGCAACCTGCAGGTCCCCGGCTAGTCCTAGTACATCCTTACCTTCCCCGTAGAACTCCACAGAGAAATCTCTCACCCCCCCTAGAAGGTTTAACCCAAAAGAGAACGTGGTCATGGTCACCCTCCTCCTCATAGACGCCATACATATTAGACATGAAGATGTCTATAGGGAGTGGGGCATATTCCTGTGGAGCTACGCTGTCAGCTACACCAACTGGCGCAAACAGTGAAGTCTGAACCAGAGTGAAGGTCTCGACGCCCGAAGGTGGGGTCTGTCGCCGCCTAGGAACCTCAGCCATCTTCTGGTCCAGGGTCGAGCAGTAGATGTCAGGAGTAGTCCACAGCGGTAACCTGCCGGTGTCACGATTCATGCCCCTAACCCCCTCAAGCATAACAGCCCCCGGCAACAGTGGGACTACAGCCCTCAAAAGTGGCACCATGGGCCTTTAAACACCGTAATAAGAACACTTGGACACTCATTATCAGAAATAGGACAAGTATCAGTCATGGGTCTAACCCCAACATGGAGGTCTGTAGCACAGTTCTGTTCCTAGAACTGAACTATGCAAACCAGTGTTTTGGATGTGGTCGAGGCCTTCAGGTGTGGCTGGCTATATAAGCCACGCCCAAGCTGGAATACACACTTTGCGTTATTCTGCACTCCTGCAGCGTAACGCTCACTGTGTCCAACTCCTGCTTACCTGCTTATCTCCGGCCCGATCCTGAAGCCATCAATCTGGATGCCATCACCGACCTGGAAGAAACAAGAACAGCATTACTAACAACACTGTCATAGAAGAAATTGGGCCAACCAGACCAGAGATGACACCTGACTATTATTTAAATCATAGTCATTTACTGTTTATTTCTCAAACATACACCAGATTATACAAAAACAATTCTATTCATATCAAATATGGCTCCATATACCAAAAACAACACATCCCTCCATACACACTTCATTAACAACTTCTACATGCATTCATCATATTCACAAAAGATAGAAACAGGGCAATGATATCTTATTCATATCACAGTAGCAAATCGAGCAGTTGTTAATTATACACTCAATTATTTTACAATGTGCCCCTCTGTCTATATTCAGGGGGTTGGAAAACTGTTTGTCAACATGTTTCGGTTGAGTTCTCTCGGCGAGGGCAACTGGTTCCCTCGTGTAATGATTTTGTGTTCAACCTTCTTCAGGACAGGAGAGCAATCGCCAATTCCGCGTTGCCTCTTCAAAAGGAAAATGAGGGTGTGAGCGATCATGCAGCATTTGTGCACAGAACAAATCCCAGAAACAAAAACCTGTGGGCCTTCTACAGCCCTTGGAAATGCCGCTTGCACCTTGGCATACACTCTCCCTCGACTTCATCACAGATCTACCTCCCTGCTACGGATTTAACACCATCTTGGTGGTAGTTGACCTATTCTCCAAAATGGCCCATTTCATTCCACTCAAGGGCCTACCAACCGTGTCCAGTTTGGCTAAGGTGTTTTTAGAGCACATCGTACGATTACATGGTTTCCTTTCCATCCTGATCTCAGACCGAGGTAGCCAATTTATTTCTAACTTCTGGAAAAAAAGTTGTGAGATTGCCCAAATTGATATCCGTCTATCCACTAGTCACCATCCCCAAACTGATGGTCAAACAGAGCGGACGAATCAGACACTGGAACAATACCTAAGGTGCTTGCTACATCAAGTTGAAGGGAATCAGAAGGATGTGCTATGGATAGCCGAATATGCATACAACAATTCGCTACACACCAGCACCGGACAGAGTCCATTTTATACCATGTATAGAAGGCATCCACGTACTTACAAATTAGATCCCCACATGGCCTTGGAAATGCCCACAGTAAAAACCTTACATACAACCATCACTCAGGCCTTTAAAAGGGCAGCAGAACACCTGGTTCGAGCTAAAAAAAGACGGAAAAGGTTCTCTGACCAACATCGAAGGAAGGCCCCAGAATACCAAGTTGGAGACGAACTCTGGTTGGCATCCCGGCATGTGGCCATAAAAGGAACTCAAACATTTCGTCCCAGGTACCTAGGACCGCATACCTTCAAAATCATTATAAACCCTGTGGCTGTAAAACTAGCCTTACCGTCAAACATGCAGATCCATCCAGTATTCTATGTATCCCTCCTAAAACCTGTTCAGCCTGGAACTCGGGTCAAGTCACCACCAAATCTGGCATTGGTTAACAGAGAACCCGAATTTGAAGTCAGAGATATCCTGGATTCAAAATTCACCAGATCCAAGTTATTTTATTTAGTAGACTGGAAGGGATACAGACCTCAGGATAGGACATGGGAGCCTAGCAATCACACCCATGCGCCACGTTTGGTAAAATGTTTCCATTGAAATCATCCAACCAAGCCAGGACCAGACAGAGGGATCACTGTGAGAGGGGCCTTAGGGGGGAGTGCTGTCACGATTCATGCCCCTGACCCCCTCAAGCATAACGGCCCCCCTGGCAACAGTGGGACTACAGCCCTTAAAAGTGGCCCCAAGGGCCTTTAAACACCGTAATAAGAACACTTGGAGTCAGTCCTGGTGCCTCTGGCACCAGGCTCATTATCAGGAATAGGACAAGTATCAGTCATTGGTCTAAACCCAACATGGAGGCCTGTAGCACAGTTCTGTTCCTAGAACTGAACTATGCAGACCAGTGTTTTGGGTGTGGTCAGGGCCTTCGGGTGTGGCTGGCTATATAAGCCACGCCCAAGTTGGAACACAGGCTTCGCGTTATTCTGCACTTCTGCAGCATAACGTTCACCGTGTCCAGCTTCTGCTTACCTGCTTATCTCCGCCCGATCCTGAAGCCATCGATCTGGATGCCATCACCGATCTGGAAGAAACAATAACAGCATTACTAACAACACTTACCTGGGTAAGCAGCGGATCTTGGAACCATTCTGCGCTTCGCTCGCTCACCACTCCGGAACAAAACACATGTTAGCAACTCTCTCAATACATGCAATAACAGTGCTGCGCTCCGCGCATCAACACTTACCTGTAATCTTCGCCGCCCGGCGCTGCAAGCTCATCTTCATCCGGGGCCTTGTCAAGAACTCTAACCGCAACCATCCCTGCAGAAACAAAAGACATTATTAGAGAAACTGCATAATCGGAAAGAAGGACAAAAATGGAGGGAGGAGAAAGGAACAGATTAGAAACTGAAAAGACACAATAACTCACCTGAAGACAGTAAGAAGAGTCAGAGTCACAGCCGGTCTGGACCCGATACATGGGCCCACGGACCAGTGAAGAAACTGGGTGCAACGGAACGCCCGCACTCACAACGCGCCCCTGCACAGAGAAGCAGGACGGAGAGCTGTACGCATAAAAACCCAAGGTGAGAAATAGTCCCAGGGGAAGGGGATTCGGGATAAGAGGGAGGTGGGAGTTTCACCTACCATGGACCCAAACCTAATTACTCCATTCTCCTGTCATAGGCGCTACTCCCCACCAGGCAAATAACGAAGCAGAGAAAGCCCAAAATAGCGCACAGCTGCCCCATGCAGCATCGTGTGGTGCCCCCGTGGATACCAGGTGAGCGTAACAGCCGGTCACAACAGATCTGGTGGGACCCGTTGGTATAGCAACCAGAGCTGATGGCGCCACAGCCAGAGCTGAAGGTGTGGAGGAAGGAGCCGGCAGTGCCTTGGCAAAGATGTCTAGCCTTTTAAGGTGAGAGTTCTCCCATTTCTCTTGGGTGGAGCATTGGCTACCCCATCTGCTCTGGAGTACTCACTTGGCGAGCGGGACCACTTAAGGTGCTTCTCCTTTTCTTGCGTGGAGCCACCCTGTCTTTGGAGCGTCGGTCCAGGCTATCCGATCTCCAATGAGACCATGGAGCCTCACCCTTCACCCTATGGACAAATGTGAAGATCTTCATCCTTTCATGGAAGGCCTTTGGGTGGATGGACTGGCATGACCCACACACCTGGGGTGTCGTCATCCTCACCCATGCAGTAAACTAACCTCTGTTGGCCACAATGTGCACATGGTTGAAGCCTGAAACCTTAGATTAGGCATGGTGCAGAAAATAATCTCAAAGCTCGACGAGCGTGTACTGTTTAGCTAACAGAGTGCACAGAAAAAAGGAACTGAGGTCATGGGGCGCAGCACCTCAATATGTACTGACCTTAACATCATGTCCGGTGCAGGGCACATAGAGGGGTCAGGCAGAGCTGACGTAGCTATTATATATCTGTGCTATTTAACTCCCTGGAAGCTTTGAAGTTCACTAAATCAAACTCCTTTTTAGCAAAGGAATTGTGTTGTAGAAGGGCCTCCATTCCACAAGAGCAAATGCTGAAAAGAATCACAGGATTTGGTCACTTCTCTGGGAGAAGCCTTTCCTTGTCAAGCTAGGCAGGTGAGCCTGCTATGCAATAATCCCCTTAGGGGTGGGGTATGTGGGACCTCACAGGGAGAAACTCCCCTCCTGAGGGACAGAGACTTCTGTTCCATAGAGTAACTCCCTAACATCTCTTTCTCTAAAACCAAAACAAGACCATCAAGTAAGACCTATGTGTGTTATTGTCATAGAGTTCAGGTTTCCTCTTGAAAAACAACCCTTCACGAGTACTATAAAGACAGGAACGGAACCCGGAAAGTTTCAAACCCGCCACATTGTGGTCAGGCTGTTGGAACAACCAAATCTCGATTGGGAGGAAGGAAGAAGGTGCTGCTGGCCAGAGACCGCGAAGGAAAAGGAGGTGTTCAAGGAGAGGGGAGGAAACCCCAAGAAGAAGAAAAAAGAAGCGGGCAAGACCTGAGGGGCGACCCTGGAAGGGTGGACCAAAGGGTCCGACAACTATACAGAGACCGTTGAAGCCTAGAAACCACAGAGCCACAGGGAGAAACAAGACAAAAACTGAACAAGAAAGCAAGTCGTTTGTAAGTTGCTCCTGAGTAAAGGCCCAGTGACGTCAAACCCTGTGAAAGAAGGTAACCGGGACGGCGGCTAACCCAGGAGGAATTGCAGCAATAGAGTGCTGCCATCCTACTCGTCCCAGTAGTAGGACAGAAGTTGAGAAGAGTAAAGGATACTTGGAACTTCGCCTAATCGTCCCGGGTTCTCGAACAGAAGTTAAGAGTAACCAATACTCTGAGATGCAACCTACTCATCCCAGTATTCAAACCTAAAAGTAATGTAGCCTGGGACTCAAACTTTTTGTCGCTGTAAGTGGCTAGAGAGTAAGAAAGGCCACACAGAATACAGTGAGTCTGAAGGAGGAGAATATGTAATCATTGTCTAATACACCAGGAAGTGAAGAAACAGAATAATGTTAAGAAGGAGACGAAGCGGGAATCATTCTCCCCAGTGGAGAAAGGAAGAGAAGGACTTTCAGAGACACTAAAGAGAGTCTTTTGCCCAGGATTCCTAACGCTCATAGGGCAAAAAAGGAGAGGCCTAACCAGAAAGCAAGTAGGGGGAAAAGAGATTGGGAAAAGTCACATACAGGAACTACATCAGTAAACTTGGAGAAATAGCGCAACAGTATCCAAAGATTGCATATAAAAAACAAGGAAAGATATCTAGGAGAATGGAGTCACTCTCAAAGCTGAAGAAGCTTAGTCGGGAGGAGGAAGTCATTCGCCTGATCTTTTTGTTATTTGAAAGTGGAAGAAACACATTCAGAAGAAGGGACTCTCCTGAATGTTTGTTTGGAACTTTACAAAATATATCCAGGTGGAAGGGAACCATTCTCCTGGCCTTTTGTTGTTGGGAACTGTTCGAAATCTATTCAGGAGAAGGGAGCCATTATCCTGGGCATTTGTTGTTTTGTTATAGTGGTAGGGATATAATAGCTTAGAGTGGGAAGGATGAAATACCATATTCTGTTGGACTTCCCTAATGATGACGAGGCCCCTAGTTAGTTGGTTAGGTAGGGAAACCTATAGTTTAGGGAAAGTCTGACTTTTTCGGCTATTATTTCAATAAAATACACTTTATTAAAAATAACTGGTCTGTCTCCTCCTTCTGACCTACCACAAAGGCTGCCACTTTGATCACAGGCACCTCTATGTTTTAGTTTCTGGAGAAGTGAAATATTACTTAGATTAGATGAGACAATGTGTCTCTGGATGGGTGAAGGCAGCACTTGTTACGAAAGCAATATCCTCTTCATATGCTAGTTTGTGATGGCTAACAGGGTCGGGGTTGTGCTCTGAACTTGCTTCAATATTGACAAAGGCTTTGGTCAGTCAAGTCAATGGAATTGTTAATGCAATATTCATCACTGCACTGCATATCGTTTCTGATGTTTGAGGCCCTCCAATACCTTACCCTGCAGAGAGGGAGCATGCACTGACTTGCCCACGAGATTGAGGCTGCTGAACCAGTTTAATAATGAGACATCTATAGATATGCCAATCTAGAAGCTGAGAGTGGTAAAAATGTATTTGGTCTTGAACCATGGAAAGTACGGATTGTGTGTATGCTTTCTTACAATTTTCTGTAAAGTTACAGCCATTATGGATTATTATATGGCAGGAGGGGGTGAGAGTAAAAGCAAAACATAAAAGTTAGAGTTGAAAGATATCAGCTCATATATGTTAAACCGAGGTATGACATAAATTACTCACCGTAATCGTTTGTCTGAGGATTTTGTCTGCTTAGATTCACATGCGTCCACCCTTCACCCCCTCTTGGAGTAGAAGGAACATAGACATCTTACACCTTTTCTTCTGCACTCACGCATTCTGTAAGTCTCCCACACGGCAGAACAAAAACAACCGGTGGGACCTCGACGGGTGAAGGATTTTGGAAACACTACATGTCACGTTGGGGATAGCGTTATCGTCACGCCCAGGTCGACGTCCCTTTTCAATCTTCGATAGATTCAGTACTCCGCGATTACCACTAGATGTCGGAATATATGCATAGCATGTGAATATAAGCCGATACAATCATCAGAAAGACGATGTGTCTTCTGATGCTTGTGAATCTGCTTAGAATCACATGCTGTGCATAGACTAGCGAGCAGTACCAGGACATGGTGGTGGAATGTGTGAAGGAACAGTAGCAAAAAGATGTCTTGGCACCGCCTGTCCCACCTGTACATCAGACTTCGAGGGTGTGTCTAGGCAGTAATGTTGAGTGAAAGTGTGAACAGAACTCCAGGTAGAATAAAGAGGAACATTTGCAATAAAGGCTATAGTAGCTCCTGTGCCTCGAGTAGAACAAGCTCTAGGCGTAAAGGGTAAATCTTTTTTGGCAAGAGAGTAGCAAAGTGTGATGCATTTAACAATCTATCTAGAAATGCCTGATTTAGAGACGAGTCCCCTTCTCTACCAGCAGCAACAGAGACAACAAATGGGTTTGACTTTCTTAATGGTTTAGTCTTTTCAAGGTAGTATACCACCGCCCTCCTAAAATAGAGTGTATGGAGGCTTCTTTCAGCTGAATTAGTTGGATTCTGAAAGAAAGTCGGAAGTTCGATGGATTGGTTTACATGGAACTTGGAAATTAATTTAGGCCCAAAGCAAGGGTGTGCGCGGAATACCACCTTGTCTTTATGCATGGTTACAAATGGGTATTGAACTCAGAGAGCATAGGGAGTGGGGCATATTCCTGTGGAGCTACGCTGTCAGCTACACCAACTGGCGCAAACAGTGAAGTCTGAACCAGAGTGAAGGTCTCGACGCCCGAAGGTGGGGTCTGTCGCCGCCTAGGAACCTCAGCCATCTTCTGGTCCAGGGTCGAGCAGTAGATGTCAGGAGTAGTCCACAGCGGTAACCTGCCGGTGTCACGATTCATGCCCCTAACCCCCTCAAGCATAACAGCCCCCGGCAACAGTGGGACTACAGCCCTCAAAAGTGGCACCATGGGCCTTTAAACACCGTAATAAGAACACTTGGACACTCATTATCAGAAATAGGACAAGTATCAGTCATGGGTCTAACCCCAACATGGAGGTCTGTAGCACAGTTCTGTTCCTAGAACTGAACTATGCAAACCAGTGTTTTGGATGTGGTCGAGGCCTTCAGGTGTGGCTGGCTATATAAGCCACGCCCAAGCTGGAATACACACTTTGCGTTATTCTGCACTCCTGCAGCGTAACGCTCACTGTGTCCAACTCCTGCTTACCTGCTTATCTCCGGCCCGATCCTGAAGCCATCAATCTGGATGCCATCACCGACCTGGAAGAAACAAGAACAGCATTACTAACAACACTGTCATAGAAGAAATTGGGCCAACCAGACCAGAGATGACACCTGACTATTATTTAAATCATAGTCATTTACTGTTTATTTCTCAAACATACACCAGATTATACAAAAACAATTCTATTCATATCAAATATGGCTCCATATACCAAAAACAACACATCCCTCCATACACACTTCATTAACAACTTCTACATGCATTCATCATATTCACAAAAGATAGAAACAGGGCAATGATATCTTATTCATATCACAGTAGCAAATCGAGCAGTTGTTAATTATACACTCAATTATTTTACAATGTGCCCCTCTGTCTATATTCAGGGGGTTGGAAAACTGTTTGTCAACATGTTTCGGTTGAGTTCTCTCGGCGAGGGCAACTGGTTCCCTCGTGTAATGATTTTGTGTTCAACCTTCTTCAGGACAGGAGAGCAATCGCCAATTCCGCGTTGCCTCTTCAAAAGGAAAATGAGGGTGTGAGCGATCATGCAGCATTTGTGCACAGAACAAATCCCAGAAACAAAAACCTGTGGGCCTTCTACAGCCCTTGGAAATGCCGCTTGCACCTTGGCATACACTCTCCCTCGACTTCATCACAGATCTACCTCCCTGCTACGGATTTAACACCATCTTGGTGGTAGTTGACCTATTCTCCAAAATGGCCCATTTCATTCCACTCAAGGGCCTACCAACCGTGTCCAGTTTGGCTAAGGTGTTTTTAGAGCACATCGTACGATTACATGGTTTCCTTTCCATCCTGATCTCAGACCGAGGTAGCCAATTTATTTCTAACTTCTGGAAAAAAAGTTGTGAGATTGCCCAAATTGATATCCGTCTATCCACTAGTCACCATCCCCAAACTGATGGTCAAACAGAGCGGACGAATCAGACACTGGAACAATACCTAAGGTGCTTGCTACATCAAGTTGAAGGGAATCGGAAGGATGTGCTATGGATAGCCGAATATGCATACAACAATTCGCTACACACCAGCACCGGACAGAGTCCATTTTATACCATGTATAGAAGGCATCCACGTACTTACAAATTAGATCCCCACATGGCCTTGGAAATGCCCACAGTAAAAACCTTACATACAACCATCACTCAGGCCTTTAAAAGGGCAGCAGAACACCTGGTTCGAGCTAAAAAAAGACGGAAAAGGTTCTCTGACCAACATCGAAGGAAGGCCCCAGAATACCAAGTTGGAGACGAACTCTGGTTGGCATCCCGGCATGTGGCCATAAAAGGAACTCAAACATTTCGTCCCAGGTACCTAGGACCGCATACCTTCAAAATCATTATAAACCCTGTGGCTGTAAAACTAGCCTTACCGTCAAACATGCAGATCCATCCAGTATTCTATGTATCCCTCCTAAAACCTGTTCAGCCTGGAACTCGGGTCAAGTCACCACCAAATCTGGCATTGGTTAACAGAGAACCCGAATTTGAAGTCAGAGATATCCTGGATTCAAAATTCACCAGATCCAAGTTATTTTATTTAGTAGACTGGAAGGGATACAGACCTCAGGATAGGACATGGGAGCCTAGCAATCACATCCATGCGCCACGTTTGGTAAAATGTTTCCATTGAAATCATCCAACCAAGCCAGGACCAGACAGAGGGATCACTGTGAGAGGGGCCTTAGGGGGGAGTGCTGTCACGATTCATGCCCCTGACCCCCTCAAGCATAACGGCCCCCCTGGCAACAGTGGGACTACAGCCCTTAAAAGTGGCCCCAAGGGCCTTTAAACACCGTAATAAGAACACTTGGAGTCAGTCCTGGTGCCTCTGGCACCAGGCTCATTATCAGGAATAGGACAAGTATCAGTCATTGGTCTAAACCCAACATGGAGGCCTGTAGCACAGTTCTGTTCCTAGAACTGAACTATGCAGACCAGTGTTTTGGGTGTGGTCAGGGCCTTCGGGTGTGGCTGGCTATATAAGCCACGCCCAAGTTGGAACACAGGCTTCGCGTTATTCTGCACTTCTGCAGCATAACGTTCACCGTGTCCAGCTTCTGCTTACCTGCTTATCTCCGCCCGATCCTGAAGCCATCGATCTGGATGCCATCACCGATCTGGAAGAAACAATAACAGCATTACTAACAACACTTACCTGGGTAAGCAGCGGATCTTGGAACCATTCTGCGCTTCGCTCGCTCACCACTCCGGAACAAAACACATGTTAGCAACTCTCTCAATACATGCAATAACAGTGCTGCGCTCCGCGCATCAACACTTACCTGTAATCTTCGCCGCCCGGCGCTGCAAGCTCATCTTCATCCGGGGCCTTGTCAAGAACTCTAACCGCAACCATCCCTGCAGAAACAAAAGACATTATTAGAGAAACTGCATAATCGGAAAAAGGCAACATCGAAAAGAAGGACAAAAATGGAGGGAGGAGAAAGGAACAGATTAGAAACTGAAAAGACACAATAACTCACCTGAAGACAGTAAGAAGAGTCAGAGTCACAGCCGGTCTGGACCCGATACATGGGCCCACGGACCAGTGAAGAAACTGGGTGCAACGGAACGCCCGCACTCACAACGCGCCCCTGCACAGAGAAGCAGGACGGAGAGCTGTACGCATAAAAACCCAAGGTGAGAAATAGTCCCAGGGGAAGGGGATTCGGGATAAGAGGGAGGTGGGAGTTTCACCTACCATGGACCCAAACCTAATTACTCCATTCTCCTGTCATAGGCGCTACTCCCCACCAGGCAAATAACGAAGCAGAGAAAGCCCAAAATAGCGCACAGCTGCCCCATGCAGCATCGTGTGGTGCCCCCGTGGATACCAGGTGAGCGTAACAGCCGGTCACAACAGATCTGGTGGGACCCGTTGGTATAGCAACCAGAGCTGATGGCGCCACAGCCAGAGCTGAAGGTGTGGAGGAAGGAGCCGGCAGTGCCTTGGCAAAGATGTCTAGCCTTTTAAGGTGAGAGTTCTCCCATTTCTCTTGGGTGGAGCATTGGCTACCCCATCTGCTCTGGAGTACTCACTTGGCGAGCGGGACCACTTAAGGTGCTTCTCCTTTTCTTGCGTGGAGCCACCCTGTCTTTGGAGCGTCGGTCCAGGCTATCCGATCTCCAATGAGACCATGGAGCCTCACCCTTCACCGTATGGACAAATGTGAAGATCTTCATCCTTTCATGGAAGGCCTTTGGGTGGATGGACTGGCATGACCCACACACCTGGGGTGTCGTCATCCTCACCCATGCAGTAAACTAACCTCTGTTGGCCACAATGTGCACATGGTTGAAGCCTGAAACCTTAGACAGATTAGGCATGGTGCAGAAAATAATCTCAAAGCTCGACGAGCGTGTACTGTTTAGCTAACAGAGTGCACAGAAAAAAGGAACTGAGGTCATGGGGCGCAGCACCTCAATATGTACTGACCTTAACATCATGTCCGGTGCAGGGCACATAGAGGGGTCAGGCAGAGCTGACGTAGCTATTATATATCTGTGCTATTTAACTCCCTGGAAGCTTTGAAGTTCACTAAATCAAACTCCTTTTTAGCAAAGGAATTGTGTTGTAGAAGGGCCTCCATTCCACAAGAGCAAATGCTGAAAAGAATCACAGGATTTGGTCACTTCTCTGGGAGAAGCCTTTCCTTGTCAAGCTAGGCAGGTGAGCCTGCTATGCAATAATCCCCTTAGGGGTGGGGTATGTGGGACCTCACAGGGAGAAACTCCCCTCCTGAGGGACAGAGACTTCTGTTCCATAGAGTAACTCCCTAACATCTCTTTCTCTAAAACCAAAACAAGACCATCAAGTAAGACCTATGTGTGTTATTGTCATAGAGTTCAGGTTTCCTCTTGAAAAACAACCCTTCACGAGTACTATAAAGACAGGAACGGAACCCGGAAAGTTTCAAACCCGCCACATTGTGGTCAGGCTGTTGGAACAACCAAATCTCGATTGGGAGGAAGGAAGAAGGTGCTGCTGGCCAGAGACCGCGAAGGAAAAGGAGGTGTTCAAGGAGAGGGGAGGAAACCCCAAGAAGAAGAAAAAAGAAGCGGGCAAGACCTGAGGGGCGACCCTGGAAGGGTGGACCAAAGGGTCCGACAACTATACAGAGACCGTTGAAGCCTAGAAACCACAGAGCCACAGGGAGAAACAAGACAAAAACTGAACAAGAAAGCAAGTCGTTTGTAAGTTGCTCCTGAGTAAAGGCCCAGTGACGTCAAACCCTGTGAAAGAAGGTAACCGGGACGGCGGCTAACCCAGGAGGAATTGCAGCAATAGAGTGCTGCCATCCTACTCGTCCCAGTAGTAGGACAGAAGTTGAGAAGAGTAAAGGATACTTGGAACTTCGCCTAATCGTCCCGGGTTCTCGAACAGAAGTTAAGAGTAACCAATACTCTGAGATGCAACCTACTCATCCCAGTATTCAAACCTAAAAGTAATGTAGCCTGGGACTCAAACTTTTTGTCGCTGTAAGTGGCTAGAGAGTAAGAAAGGCCACACAGAATACAGTGAGTCTGAAGGAGGAGAATATGTAATCATTGTCTAATACACCAGGAAGTGAAGAAACAGAATAATGTTAAGAAGGAGACGAAGCGGGAATCATTCTCCCCAGTGGAGAAAGGAAGAGAAGGACTTTCAGAGACACTAAAGAGAGTCTTTTGCCCAGGATTCCTAACGCTCATAGGGCAAAAAAGGAGAGGCCTAACCAGAAAGCAAGTAGGGGGAAAAGAGATTGGGAAAAGTCACATACAGGAACTACATCAGTAAACTTGGAGAAATAGCGCAACAGTATCCAAAGATTGCATATAAAAAACAAGGAAAGATATCTAGGAGAATGGAGTCACTCTCAAAGCTGAAGAAGCTTAGTCGGGAGGAGGAAGTCATTCGCCTGATCTTTTTGTTATTTGAAAGTGGAAGAAACACATTCAGAAGAAGGGACTCTCCTGAATGTTTGTTTGGAACTTTACGAAATATATCCAGGTGGAAGGGAACCATTCTCCTGGCCTTTTGTTGTTGGGAACTGTTCGAAATCTATTCAGGAGAAGGGAGCCATTATCCTGGGCATTTGTTGTTTTGTTATAGTGGTAGGGATATAATAGCTTAGAGTGGGAAGGATGAAATACCATATTCTGTTGGACTTCCCTAATGATGACGAGGCCCCTAGTTAGTTGGTTAGGTAGGGAAACCTATAGTTTAGGGAAAGTCTGACTTTTGCGGCTATTATTTCAATAAAATACACTTTATTAAAAATAACTGGTCTGTCTCCTCCTTCTGACCTACCACAAAGGCTGCCACTTTGATCACAGGCACCTCTATGTTTTAGTTTCTGGAGAAGTGAAATATTACTTAGATTAGATGAGACAATGTGTCTCTGGATGGGTGAAGGCAGCACTTGTTACGAAAGCAATATCCTCTTCATATGCTAGTTTGTGATGGCTAACAGGGTCGGGGTTGTGCTCTGAACTTGCTTCAATATTGACAAAGGCTTTGGTCAGTCAAGTCAATGGAATTGTTAATGCAATATTCATCACTGCACTGCATATCGTTTCTGATGTTTGAGGCCCTCCAATACCTTACCCTGCAGAGAGGGAGCATGCACTGACTTGCCCACGAGATTGAGGCTGCTGAACCAGTTTAATAATGAGACATCTATAGATATGCCAATCTAGAAGCTGAGAGTGGTAAAAATGTATTTGGTCTTGAACCATGGAAAGTACGGATTGTGTGTATGCTTTCTTACAATTTTCTGTAAAGTTACAGCCATTATGGATTATTATATGGCAGGAGGGGGTGAGAGTAAAAGCAAAACATAAAAGTTAGAGTTGAAAGATATCAGCTCATATATGTTAAACCGAGGTATGACATAAATTACTCACCGTAATCGTTTGTCTGAGGATTTTGTCTGCTTAGATTCACATGCGTCCACCCTTCACCCCCTCTTGGAGTAGAAGGAACATAGACATCTTACACCTTTTCTTCTGCACTCACGCATTCTGTAAGTCTCCCACACGGCAGAACAAAAACAACCGGTGGGACCTCGACGGGTGAAGGATTTTGGAAACACTACATGTCACGTTGGGGATAGCGTTATCGTCACGCCCAGGTCGACGTCCCTTTTCAATCTTCGATAGATTCAGTACTCCGCGATTACCACTAGATGTCGGAATATATGCATAGCATGTGAATATAAGCCGATACAATCATCAGAAAGACGATGTGTCTTCTGATGCTTGTGAATCTGCTTAGAATCACATGCTGTGCATAGACTAGCGAGCAGTACCAGGACATGGTGGTGGAATGTGTGAAGGAACAGTAGCAAAAAGATGTCTTGGCACCGCCTGTCCCACCTGTACATCAGACTTCGAGGGTGTGTCTAGGCAGTAATGTTGAGTGAAAGTGTGAACAGAACTCCAGGTAGAATAAAGAGGAACATTTGCAATAAAGGCTATAGTAGCTCCTGTGCCTCGAGTAGAACAAGCTCTAGGCGTAAAGGGTAAATCTTTTTTGGCAAGAGAGTAGCAAAGTGTGATGCATTTAACAATCTATCTAGAAATGCCTGATTTAGAGACGAGTCCCCTTCTCTACCAGCAGCAACAGAGACAACAAATGGGTTTGACTTTCTTAATGGTTTAGTCTTTTCAAGGTAGTATACCACCGCCCTCCTAAAATAGAGTGTATGGAGGCTTCTTTCAGCTGAATTAGTTGGATTCTGAAAGAAAGTCGGAAGTTCGATGGATTGGTTTACATGGAACTTGGAAATTAATTTAGGCCCAAAGCAAGGGTGTGCGCGGAATACCACCTTGTCTTTATGCATGGTTACAAATGGGTATTGAACTCAGAGAGCATGCAGTTAATTAACTCTCCTTATAGAGGTAATGGCCACTGGGAAGGCAGTCTTATAGGTGAGGGCCTTATGCATTGGCTTAAAAGGAGGTCCCATTAGTTTTGTAAGAATAACATTCAAGTCTCATTCAGGATTTGGGTTAGAAATAGGGGGGTGAAGTCTCTTCATCCCTTGCAGAAAAGCCTTATTTACTGGAATTTTCCAAAAGGAAGTCTTGCTCTGAGATGTGGTGTACGCAGGGAGGGCAGGAAGGTGGACTTTTAGGGAGTTGAAAACGAGTCCTGAATCTAAGAGGTGTGTTAGATAAAGTACTATATCTTTAGGTGAACACACAATAGGGTTGATGTTTTTGCTGTTGCACTAGATAACAAAATGTTTCCACTTAGTGGAGTAACAATGTCTGGTGTTAGGTTTCTGTGCCTCTTTAAGTATGTCCATACATCTTTGAGGTAGTTGGAGGTGCCCAAACTCTCATGACTTCAGGAGCCAAGCTGCTAAATTGAGTGTTTGGGGGCATAGGTGCAGTGTTTTCCCTAGGTCTTGTTGTATGGGCAAGGCAGTTTCCTGGGAGGGGAGACTTACATTGTCATGAGATGAGAGAACCAGGGCTGTCGAGCCCACATTGGTGCTACCCGGCTCTGCATAACTTGTTCCTGGTGTATCTTGTGCACTATCCTGTTGAGAAGGGGAAACAGGGGGGAAGGGTAGGCAAATCTCCTGGACCAGGTTATCAGTTATCCAGAGAACATTCCCTTTGGACTGTTTCAGAGTAGCTAGAGGTGTAATCTGGGCATTCGGGGTTCTCCAGAGTCACAAACAAATCGATGTCTGGATGACCCCATTCTGCAAAGAGGGTGAATAGAATATGCTTGTGGAAGCACCACTCGTGTTCTACGGGTAGGTGCAAGTCTCTGCTTAGTATCTCTGCCAGAAGATTGTGTTCCCCTGGAACATGTTGTGATATTAGGAACATGCTATGTTTGAGTGCCCATTTCCAAATGTTCTGTGACCGTTTGGACAGCCCTGGAGTGTGAGTGCCCCCTTGTTTGTTCAGATAGTATATGACCATGGTGCTGTCTGAGGACAAGAACGGTCTTCCCCTGTAAGTATGTTTGGAAGGCTTTCAGTGCTTTGAACACTGCCAGTGGCTCCAACATATTGATATGTTTGGCTGCAACTGATGGAGACTGCATGCCATGTGCTTCCTGTTGTAGATGGGGTGTTCCCCACCTGGACAGAAATATGCCCATGGTGAGAATAGCTTCTAATGCAGGGCTGAGGAAGGATTACCCCTTCATAAGGTTTTCCTTTTAACTTCCACTGCAGAGATTGAATGAGGGCTGTTGAGACAACCACTAGATCGTCCCACTGACCGCTTGCCTGACACCATTGGCTCGATAGCCACGGTTGCACGAGGCCCATGCGCAGAATGGCGTGTGGAACCAGGAACATTCAGGAGATCATCATCCCTAGTAGCCGCATGGCTCTCTGTACAGCTACATACTAAGTGATCTGGAACATGTTTTTAACCCTCTCGTTGGAGGTGGAAGACGGGGCCGTCCTCTGTCCAAATGAGCGCCCCTAGAAACAGTTTGACTTTACTGGGGACCAGACTTGACTTGATTGAGAATCCAAGGTTGAAAAGGAGATTTACAGTCTTGAGTTCTCCAGACACATCTTGTACAAGTCTACAGTTATGAGTCAGTCATTAAGATAAGGGTACATTGGAATGGATTGCCTGTGCATGTGAGGTGCTGCCACTGCTTGTACCTTTGGAAATACCCTTGGAGCTGAGGCAGTGCCGAAGGGGAGTACCTTGAACTGATAGCGAGTGTTCTCTATCTTGAACCTGAGGTACTTTCTGTGCGCTGGCAATATTGAAATATGAAAGTATTCAAGAGCAAACACCTTTTAAATTTTGCCCGTCCTGTAACTGCAAATTCCCCTGGAAAGACACTCATAAAGAGTGCAATCAGTGACTCCCTCGTGACTACGATGAGCGGCGTTGCAAGGCCTGTAAACATTTTCAGCCCAAAACCCTAAAAGATGGGCACACCAAGCGGTGGGCGGCCTACGCCATGCAGGTCGAAGGTCACTCCCACAGTCGCCTCAGACGAGGAGTGACCAGGGAAAAAAAAGGGAGGCCAGCTGGTGGCAAGGGTAAGTGCAGACATCAAGTGTCAAGTGCTGGTAGGGGACTGTATGGATACAGAAACAGACCCCCAGTGCAAGGGTTGCCAGGGGGGCAACTGGCGGATGGGGCCCTGGACCTGAGATCAGAGGGTACCCAGGTGACCAGTGCAGTTTCAATTTCAACCATGTGTTCAGCAGGGGAGAGGAAGAGAGAAAGCAGAAGCAACGAGGAAGGTCTTGAGGTACTTCCAGAACAGGAGATGGTTCTCCTGAAGTTTCAAAGAAGCTGTTTGAGAGGGAGGCCCCAGCAGAGGAAAGAGATCTACTACCAACTTGTTGCTTGGAGAAGCAACTGACCCTGAGGGAGTTGGAGGTGGAGGATCGAAGGGCTTGAGAAGGAAGATATTTACAAAGAGAGAATTTAAGGTATTGAGGCCCCAGTCCCCAAAAGGCATTGTGGACAATGAAGGGGGTTTTTAACTTAATCCTTGCAGCCACTGGGAGCCAGTGAAGAGATTTCAGTTTTGGAGAGATACAATCCCTGGCCTTGAGGCCAAGGACAAGTCTCGCAGTGCGGTTTTGGATGAGTTGCAGAGGGCGGAGAGTAGAAGCAGGCAGATTATAAAGAGACTGTTGCAGTAGTCCAGTCTAGAGAGAACCAGAGCTCTGGAGACAGTGAGCTTCTGGGGGAAGGAGAGGAAAGGAAGAATACCTCTGAGGAGCTGCAGTTGGTAGTGTGACTTCTTAGAGACGTCGGAGATGTGAGGAGAGACGAAGAGTGTGGAGTTGAGGATGGCCCCGAGATTTTTAGCCTCACAGGTGAGAACAGGAAGAGGGCCAAGAGAGGATGGCCAGAGAGTGACAGTAAAGGAGGGAGCAGGTGTGTCGATGAGGAGAATCTCAGTCTTACTGGCATTAAGGCAGAGATAATTGGCGGCACACCACTCCTGGATAGCAGACAGACCGTGAGAAATGAGACATGGAGAAGAGGTGGCAGGAGGGAGCCTGAAAATGAGCTGATTGTCATCCACATAGCACTGAAAGTTGGGGCAGAGAGCAGCAATGCTGTGGGCAAGAAGTGCCAGGTATTGGTTGAACAGCCAGGGAGAGAGGTTAGACCCCTTAGAGATACAGGAGAGGAAGGTCCCAAGTTGGACCTGGGAGGGTCGATTGTTGAGGAAAGAGGTCAGCCAAGCCAGGGCCTGATCGGTGATACCCAGGTTATCACGGAGATGAGTGAGCAGGATGGCATGATTGACCATGTCAAAGAGATCAAGTAAGACGAGGACACAGGGGGTATTAGAATCAAGGTTGGCGAGCAGGTCTTCACGGATGTTCAGGAGAGCAGTTTCCATGCTTCTGGCGGCTCTGAAGCCAGACTGATGGTCATGGGGGCAACCAACAGATTCAGTGTGAAGATTAAGCTGGGAGATGGCTAGCTTTTCCAAGAGTTTTCCCAGGAAAGGAGTGATGGAAATCGGGCCATAGTTAGCCGGGCAGGAGGGGTCGGCTGAGGGTTTCTTAAGAAGAGGGTGCACAAGAGAGTGCTTATGGGGAAATGGAAGACTCCAGTGCCAATGGAGTGGTTACAGAAGTCAGCCAGAGCAGGAGCCAGGGTGTCAATGTGGTCCTTTAGGGTTTTGGAGGAACAGGAGAGAACCTGTTTTGACAAGACTTTCATAGATCGGACATGTCTAGAAACCTCATCTGGGGATAACAGGGGAAAGGCAGAGAAGGAGGGAAAAGGGGTGGCCATAGAGGGTCAGGGGGAGAGCAGAGAATAGAGGGAGGAGGGGGAGAGGAAAAGAGAGAGAGGACAGGATGTCCTGAGTTTTAGAGATTAAATGAGAAGCCAGGGGCTTGCAGAGGGCCTGAGAGGGGACAGGAGAGGTAGTGACTGCAGCAGGATTGGCCAGCTCCTTGCAGATTTTAAAGAGTTTGGCCAAGTTGTTGGATACCGCAGACACGTGGGCTTGGATGTGGGCTCTCTTCTTGGTGCGTACAGAGAGCCGGTATTGCCTTTGGAGCAGGCAGCAGACCAGTTTGTCAGAGAATGTACCGAAAGCATGCCATTTCTTCTCAGCCATCCTGCACTTGCGTATAACGGGGGCGAGGTCTGAGTCGTACCAGGTGTTGCAGTTGGCTTTGGGCTTCAAGCGGATCCTCATGACAGGGGCAAGAACATCAAGAGCATCGGATATTGCAGAGTGAAGCATGGAAAGGGCTGTGTCAGGGTGCGAGTCAGCCAAAGGGGGAGGAAGGGGTGAGAAAGTGGCGGCGAAAGCCTCAACTGACACACGCTTCATAGGTCGGATAACCAAGAAGGTAGGTGGCTGTGCTGGAGTTGGCTTGGCCTGAGCGGTAGAGAGAGTGAGATGGGGGGAAAGGAGAAAGTGATCACTCCAGGAGAGAGGAGTGGTGAGAGGGATAGAAAGGGGAAGGTCTGAAGAGATCAGAACATCCAGAGTGTGCCCTGCAGAGTGAGTCGGGCCAGAGGGGAGGATAGAGAGTGAGACAGAGTCACAGGTCGCGAAAAGAGTCCAGAGGAAGGACAGGAAGCATCCAGGTAGATGTTAAAGTCTCCAAAAAGGAGGACTTGAGTGGTCGAGGTCAAGAGGGAGGAGGAGAGGTCCTCCCATTCACAGCGGAAGGAAGAGACCTGACCAGGTGGCCAATAGATGGTAGCCACAGTTAGGGAATGGCCAGGAGGGAGAGAGAGAGAGAGCCTGCAGACAAGGCATTCGAAAGAGGAGCCTGCAGACAAGGCAAATCGAAAGAGGAGGCATGCGTAGGAATGAAAAAAGGCAGGAATACACTCCAGGAAGATCAGGGCCACACCCCCTCTGGTAAGGTTAGATCTGGGCGCAGAGAGGATTTTGTAGCCATCAGGGAGGAGAGTGTCAAAGCTTGTGACAGAGCTGGCCCTGAACCATGTCTCAGTGAGACTGAGGACATCGAGGTCAAGTTCTTCCAGGAGGTGGCAGATGTCAGAGGAGTGTTTGACAGCTGAGCGAGAGTGGCAATATGGAGAAGGTTGCCATCCTTGAAAGACTTCAGGGGAGGGGTACAAATCAGAGGTACATCCTGCAGAAGTGTAGAAGCAGCCCGAGGGGGGGGGGCAGAAGAGGAAGGACAACAGGGCAAGGCCGCCATGGTGGAGACAGCGGGGGGAGGCAAAGAAGCCGTGGAGGGAAGAGAGGGGACAGCAGGAAAAGACAGGAAATTGAGAAGGCACGGGAAGCATCTATCAAAGAGGAGAAGGTTGGCCTGAGGGCCTTGGACCAAGATTGTGCCATTCAGGTAAACATTAATGATGAACTTAGAGGAGTTGAAGGGGACCAGGAGGGCCTCCCACTGGGTGCCACCATTAATGGAAGAAGAAGAGAAAGGAGAAAGCACAGAGACCATATGAAGAGTCCATAGGTCTGGTGAGGGCACGGCAAAAAGGATGTCAGTGAGGGTTTGTCTAGAGGAAGCACTGGTATAGGTGTCAGCGATAGGGAGGCCTGGGTTGGAGACCAGGATGTCCTTTTTAAACTTCTTCCTACCACAGTTAGTGAGGAGAGCAGGATAGTCAAAAGAAAAGCAGTTACAGAAGATAGGAGAAACAGAGCACCATAGAGTAGGGAGAGAAGAGATGAAGAGGGGAGGTACGAGGGGGTGAAAAACTAGGGAGGGATAGAGGGAGGGGTGCAAGCAGACGAGACAAAGAGGAAAGAGGCAATAGTAGACAATTGACCAGTACGACAAGAGCTCAGCTCAGACAATAGTACAACAGTTTACTAAGAGGACAAAAACAAGGACAATGTAGTAGGCAATGAGAACCTGTAGGAAGGAAGGAAGCAGTACAAGAAAGGACAGGGCAGTCAGTGAGGTGAATACAAAACCACAAAAAAACAAAACAGGAGAATAGGTAAAAGTGGACCTAGATGAGGGAGGAATATAAAGGAGAAAATACAGGCAGTTGGAGCAAAACAGGGCAGTCAGTGAGGAAAAAAAAACAACAGCAATGAAGAGTGATGACCCAAGTAGGCAAAGATACGGCAGAAACGGGACAGTGGGGCAAACAGTGATCAGAGCAGACCAGGCAGAGAAGAGGGCGCGTGGGAACAGGAGGGAGTTGCAAGGAACCACGCAATCAAGGATTGCGAGGGACCACACAAGCAGCGCAAGGCAATGCACAGGGCACGCGGTCAGGGAATCGCAGGGAAGTAGCAAGGACACGCGATTAGGGAGTTGTGAGGAACCACACAATCAAGGATGGGTTAGGGAGCGAGGCTGCGCATTGGGCACGCGGTGGGGGGATCGCGAGGCGGATGCGAGGGCACGCCATCAGGGAGTTGCAAGGAACCACGCAATCGGGATTGCGAGGAACCACGCGGGCTGGGGAGCGAGGAAAGCGCAGAGCATGTGGTCAGGGAACTCGAGGAGGAAGCAAGGACACGGGATCAGGGGGTGGCAAGGAACCACGCAATCAAGGATTGTGAGGGACCAGGAGGGCTACGGTGTGCGCGCGGAGGCTGCAGGCAGCGCAAGGGAGAAATGCGAGAGGCCGTGCAAGGTGAGGTGACGTGAACGCACAAAGGCGAGGGTGGATGTGGCTGGGGCGCGAGCGTATAGCAGGGGGGAGGGTGCTGGAGGAGGGCGAGAAGTGCAGAGCATCAAGCAAACTCCCAACCTCTTACCCGGCAGCCGCAGACAAGAGTGTGAAACGTCTGCACCCAGTTTGCGCTGCGCTGCAGACCCCTTCATCACCAAACACCTGCATCGCTCAACACCGGAGCCTTGTCCTGAGAGGATCCTGAACCTTGGATTACACAGGCTTGGTAGCGTGAACGTAACAAATGTGTTACGTGGAAAGTCGGGCAGCATCTTCTGCGAACCTGTGTCACTCAACACTGCGGCCTTGTCCTGCGAGGGCTTTGATGCCTGACGATAATGCGTCAAGCAAATATAATAGCAATATAAACTCGGTAACAAGCTCTGCATAAAGCGACCAACTAGATAGGCGGAAAAAAAACAATCTGCTGGGACCTTGACGCGTAAAGGATTTTGAGTACACTACACGTCTCGCTAGGGATAGTGTTATAGTCGCGCCCAGATAGACGTCCCTTTTCGATATATCTAAGGAAAAATGCAATACTCTGCGATTACCACTAGATGTCCAATTATATGCACAGCTTGTGTTTCTAAGCAGATTCACAAACATCAGAAGACTATTCTACAGTAGATTTTTGCCACATGCCATTCTTGTAATTTTCCCAAAAAATATTTTGAACTGAAGCAACCCTTATGACCCAAACTCTGGAGCAGTAATTCTGGAACTGACATGTGAAATGAAAGAAAGACCAAGCCAAAAAGGAATGGATTACAAAAATACTTACTTGAAGACATTATTTACAAAGACATTATGTTCATGAAATTAAGATTGAGATTCTGGACTAAATTTAATGAAGATGATTTGAAAATTATAGTAGCAGTTGTTAGTAATTAGCAGCATGTTGCCATAAACATCAACAGTTAAAAAAATACAGGTCAGCCAAATACTTTCAAAATCAAATATTTTGGTGTCTGTACAGCGAGTTGGGACCTGGAAAAAAACTGAACTCATTACAGGATCCGATCCCAAGCATTTTGGAAATGTCAGTTTAAAAAAAAAAAAGAAAAAGGTTGCCCAGATGAACGGCGAGCTGATCCTCTTTTCCAGTGCCATATACTGTAGTTCAAGTCTAATTTATAATTAATCTCTGCTACTCATTTGCCTTTGGTAGGTCCCTTCTAGTCTTGTAAGTGCAAACTCCCCTGTCTGCATCTTGGGGGTAGAGAGTGGGTTGTCCACAGGGGCCGGGTGCCGCTGGCCAGTATGTAATGCTGGGCCCAACGGATGTGTTCAGTGGATACCATGGCCTATCCCCTTTAGCAGGGGACCACCACAGTGGACATGCCATAGACCCCTCTCCTTTAACAGGCTCTGCGGTTGGAGAAAAGCAAATTTGTTCAACAGCTTCCATGTGGTGTCATTTTTCGTGAACTCCACTTGTTACCATGCGCCACACAAATATCCCAAAAGTTGGTGGCAGGGTCTGCTCTGCAGTGCACAAACAAAATACAAGCAATCCAAAATGGTGGACCAGCTGAAAGTCTGCTCGGTTCACATAGCTGCACACTGCAGACAAAACAATCTGTCTTCAGGTGCTTCCAATTATTATTGAAAAGCTAACCCAAAATATAAAACAGGGGGGGGTCTGGGAATCTCTCTACCAGCACGAACACAGCCCAATGACCTGTTCTTGGGTGAGTAACCCCTGGGAGAGACTCTACCAAGTCTTTAGCTCACTGTCCCTTTCACAGAGAAGAAATGTCCCTGCATATCAGTCTTTGTCCTGCTCAGGGGCAGTCCAGCACCAAAATACTAGGAAATTCTCCTCTGAACAAGAGTACCAACAGCAACCCCATACACGTGTTTTAGCCTTGTTGGGCATCATCAGTGAGTTGAAGCTGCGCCTCTTTAAGAACAGTGAGCAAGGGATCCACTTCTGGATTGCCCTTTTAACTTAGGGTGAGACCCAAAGTTAATTTATGCAAAACAAGGGGGGTCTGGGAATCTCTCTACCAGCACGAACACAGCCCAAAATATATCCAATCTGGCCCCTCAGCAGAACGCAGTAGAGAGGGGAACAGCCCAAAGGGAAGGGCCAGGTTCCTATAAATTAGTGATATATTGATTTAGATAAACAACACGCACTCTGATGTATTTTTTGTCTCAACATGTTTGGTCTGTTCAGGGATCACATACAGTATTGATAGAACAGCAATTTGTACTCGCTGTGCATTGAGACAAATTCCCTTGTTGTTGTGTGACCACCTTAATTTTCAAAAAATTGAATAATTGTTCTTTCATGTCCAAATTATTTGACTTTATTATTTTAAATGCAGCAAATCAAATAGCATTAAAACGATTTCGTCCACACATGTACACATCTACATGTTTCAATCCAACGGATCATCCTCAGGTGGCTTAAGTGAATGATTTCATGCGGTTCTCATTTTGAATGTTTTAACAGTACGCCGGTCTCTTGAAGATATCATTTTAATGCTACTTGATTAGTTATAAGGAGGAGATTGGTGCAGGAAAGAGGAGGTGCACCATAGAGGAGGCAGAAGGAGGAGTCAAGGAAAGAGTGTGGTGGAGTGGAGGTGACAAAGACAGGCACGCCAAGAAGCTATGGACTGTCAGTAGAGGTTGGGTAGAGGTATGAGCATTAGGAATGGAGTTGAAGGGCTTGCAGAGGAAGGAGACAGATTCCGCGTTGCCAATTACCCCATAAGAAATTGTTGAAAAGATAGTGCTGAAGATTAGAGCCAGGACTCAGAGAGGTGGTCAGAGGGTACCAAACAAGCCTGCCACCAAGGTGTACTTGCTTGTCCTGGGAGGTTGCCCTGGGGATTGTGGTAATTAGCATACCCTCTAGAGAACGACCTGTCCAGAGACTTGGGAGAGACCCAGCAAAGGGGTCTTCCAGTAATCAAGAACGATAAGCAGAAAATGAAACCGCACACATCCGTACACAAGAAAGAAGTCGAGGGGCTCTCTAAAATCCCCATGGCTTTGAGCTACTGACTAAATATCAGTAACAATGTACCCTGGGACAGGAACCCAGAGAATAACCCACTAGTGGCACAATGGCAGAAGATGGGCACATTCCTGATAAGCCATTACATTTCCTCTAGCTGCCCCACTTGTGAAACTAATCCCCAGTAAATCGCTGTTCTTTAAACCTCAAACTTTTGTGTCTGCCTTTTCACTGAGCCTACTCGGCTTTGTGACGCTTGTAATGTGTTTTTCGGTAGATAGGAAAATATTTCTGATAGCAGTTTATTACAAATGAAGGCTTCGATTATGCAAGCTGTTACTGGTTACCAAACAAGAAACACAGGCTGATATTTCCAAAATAGTTAATTCGTTTGCAAAAAATCGTAGAAAGAAATGGTGTTTCAGAAGAGTTTATTTGGTATAGACATTTACCCTTTTGAACAATTTGGTTGTTTAAAGCATATTTTTACAGTGACAGTTTTACAGTTAATAGCTTATTTCAGAAGGTCACCTTTAAAATGTTACACTAGTAGATACTTCAGTGTGTTTATTATTTGAATGAGAACTGTTGCCAAACTTGAAGTATGAAAAATGAGATGTTCACTGAGGGAAATTCAATATAGTGTTTTCCGTTTTTTGTCCACAAGAGTCAGGTGCATAATTTGCACTTAGTAAACATGTAAATAAACATAAGCCAAGAACACATGAACACCTTATTTTTTTCTGTCTGCGCAATAAACAGATGGTGAAAAGGCTAATTTGCAACATTATCCGATTCGTTTATATAGCTAAAAATTCAAATATTTGTAGCCGATGGAACCTATAACTGAGCCTTTGAAGAGCTCGCTTTTAGGGTCAGTATAGTTGTGTTCACACTAGCATAGGGATGTGAGCACGTGTGGACATGTCATAGAAGTCCCTTAGTTCCGGCTACTTCTGACTCTTCCTGCGGGCACTACTGCTAGTGCTGCTGCCTGCAATACTGGAAGACCTCGAGCCTTGAGAAGAAGATGATGATGATCCCGTTGGGGGACAGACAAAAGGCAAACCGATATCTACCACCTTAACAGACGACTGACTCGAAATTGATGATGATGTGCTTCTGGAAGTTGAAGATCTGAAAGACAAAAAACACAATGAAAGTTCTTGCTTAAATATACATATTTAACAAAAACAAAACATTGCTGGCAAGTCTAATGAGCTCAGCCCTTTGATTTTGAGTTCATGTTCTGCCTTTCCTAAGAATGCAGCAAATGTTTTTCTATGGAAGCAAAGCATGAGTCGTTTTGGAGTGTTGTGCCTGTCTGGACTGATGGGTGTGTCAGTGTCAGTCATCAGACTTTATGTTCCTTCAGTCGTTCTGTTACATACATAAGCTGATCCATTTTTGAAAACTTTTAAGAGGCTCCCTCCTCCGTACCTTAGCTAACTGAAATTCATTGGCATCCCCTTTCATATAATGGTATGGCCATCTAAAGGCCAATCCGTCTAGTGTCAATGAATATCTTTTAAGTAGTATACCTATTTTAAATCATGTGTGTGCCAGTAACTGCTGGAGACCTTTTGAAGTCTGCCAGAGCTCTTGAAAATACATATTAGAGGTACCTTGCTGTCGATCAGCTGCTCAGTATTGTAGAACAAGTGCCTCATCCATTCAAATTGGCGTTATTTCGGCGCAACGCCATAAACCCATACCATTTCACAAAGCAGCACAGAAGCAATTTAAAACACGTAACAATTACACTTTATAAACAGATGTTAAAACAAATTCCAGCTCAAACGTTAAACCCATTTTAAAAGTACAGCTGGCAATTATTATAGTGCGATTCAGTTCAGTGCAACATTTTCTGATGACAATCTCATTTTGGTTTTAAATCTCCTTATGAACATTATAAGAGGCAATAATCAATTGAATTCACTTTTTAGCATTGTCCAGCAATGTGTAGCGCAGGCCCCACAACATTGCTTAATGTAATCACAATCATGGTACAAAGTATAAACAGTTAAAGACGGTTCTAAAACAAAGATAAATTGCAAGGTAACAATCAGTGAAACGCTGTTCATCCGTCAGGGCCCACTTTTCATCTGAGCTCGTCTACTGAGCCGTGCCCTATAGATGTAGTTTGCCACAGAGGGTACCGCCAGGTCATTATTAGATTCACAACAAAGTGCAAAGGCTTGAGCAGTCCCTCTTTTGCAGCGTGCCAGAAGCAATGGTTTCAGGTATCTTCTGCGCAGGTTCTCTTGCGTATCTAGCTATGGGCCTGCTATATCTGGATAACACCACCTCAGCTTTTTCCACCTGGAAAGTGCAGGTGCAGCTATCTCTGACCCTTAGCCCTAAATGCTGGTGTATAAGTGGGGGTTGCTTGCAGGCATTCTATAATGCCGTTGATAAAAATACAAAACCATTTTGGCGCAAACACACAGCCTTGGTACATTCCCATTTGTATCTTGGACGACTTGGATGTGCTAGCATCCATGTTCCACCTTACTACGGCTTCATTATTGGTATAGAGAAGTTGAATAGCTGCAAGAAGTGCTGGGGGTATGCCAAGACATATTAGAATGCTCCACAGCCTAGCTCTGGGGACCATATAAAAAGTGGGTTTTAAATCAATAAACATGGTGAATATGTTCATATTGCTTAGGGCCTCATATTTGTTATGGACGCTCTCGTCTAAAGTAATGGTGCCTGTTTGGAAACCGGCTAGCAGATAATTTATTATGTTTCTTTCCTCGGCCCAAGTATCCAGGTGTGCCAGTACTGCTCTGGCAAATATTCCCCCCCAGCCCTACGCGCATTTAACAATGAGATAGGACGGCAATTACCCTGGCCCTCTCCCACTTCCCTTTTTATACAGTGGGACTATTTCTGGCTTTGTCCAGGGATGGAAGTGCGAAATCTGCATTTAACACTCCGTTGAATAAGCGTGTAAGATATGGCACCCAGATTCGGGGTTCCGATTTGTATATGTCCATTGGAATTTTATCAGGACCTGAGGCTTTATCATTTTTTTGATTCATAATGCTGACCCTAATATCTTCCACTCTAAATGCAAGGCGCAGTTGCCCTTTACTGTTACAACTTGTAGCGACTGGAGCCTGGTCTGTAAATGTGCACGTCTCACTTTAAAGGCTCTTAAAATGTTCATGCCATGCCACCCCTGGGATATTTCCTTGTATTGAGGTATGATTCTCAGTTACCCCTGCTCCCAACAGCTTCCAAAAAATTGGTCCTGTCTCCATGATTGATGGCGGTAAATAGTAAGTCCCATGAGTTATGTGCATGTTCCTCCTTATTTTGTATACATTTTTTGTAGTGTCCTCTTGCTTGGCACAATGCCAGGATATCCCCAGAGGATGCATTCTTTGCATATTCAATTAATTCATGTTTTACCTCTCTGCACTTAGAATCATACATGGGTGTTTTCTTAATAAATCTGGTACTCGATGTAAAATAACCACTAAGAATATTCCTTTTACTTATGTATGATAGAATTATGCCTTCATTGGTACTGTGCACATTATCAAATAAGTCTTCCAACGACGGCAGGATGCTGTTGTAATGTTCTAGTAACACCTCCTCTTTATTAATTGTCTTTCATTTGATGACCCGTCTAACATGTTCAACCACAGCCAATTCTGTGTTTACCACCACCCCTGTCGCCCACTCTATTCACCCCTAGCATATAATTTCGCACTGTTCTTATTAGTGGGCAGTGGTCGCTTTAAAATCTAATAATTATCTCACATGACTTGAATGTGGGCCACTGATAAAAGTAGCTTTTTTGCTAGTGTATCGCCAGGTCCCCTATCATTACATGCCCTAAGGTTAAGCACCATCAATATGTTGGCTACATCAATGGCATTTCTGAAAGTTCTCTTAGGCAGGCGGCCATTAGCTCTTGAATGCCCCATATATTATCCTGTTCCTCACAGATTCCCTCATCACCACCAAGGGTTCAAATTGCATATTGAAATCTTCCAATATGATCATTCTACGGGTTTCAGGGATGCAAATCTCTCCACAAGTGTACCCTTTCCTTTAGAAGATTAAATAATTCCCTCCCCCACCGGGCTGGTGTCTATTGTACAGGTTTACTCCTGGCCATTCCCTAATTTTAGATGTAACTCCAGAAAATCCCTATTAGGCGTAGAAACATCCACCCTTTAAAGAAAAGTAACCATAGTGCAGACAATTTAGTGGCCACTCAAAAAAGGTATTCAAAGCATGGAAGCATAGCAGCGGCCCCCCCAGGTGTTAAATGAGCAGCAGTTTCACCCGTGACGGTTGCGGTGCAGGAGAGGTGAGCGGCGGCGTGGAAGATCGCACCATGTCAAACCTGGAGTTATGGCGAGAAGGAGCGGCCCAAGTTGAGTCCAGAGACAGGCAATGATGTCTGGTTCCGTAGGAGTGGCAGCGGGCAGAAAAGTACAGTGTGGCCCTGTTGGGGTGCTCGGCCCGACCGGGAAGTTCAGAATGGTAGACCCTGTGTCAGGAGGCATTACGAAGCTGCTGGAGTCGCCTGGGGCTGCCCAGCGAAGAGGGAGTTTCACAGAGATTTCCCCGGTGAGAGAGGTGGGCTACAAGTGGCCTGTCCAGGTCGAGTGATCCGCGCTCATTAAGAAAAGCATTTCTGGCTTGGCCATACTTGGCAGCACGGGTGCATTGGTCCGCAGGTCCTGAAGTGGCCATGCATGTGGGGTTCTGCTGTAACTGAGCAGATGTGGCTCCTGGGGCAATAAGTAGTTGAGTGTGTCTGCCCACGCTGGAACCCTGCAAGCGGCAGCTTGCACCGTATAAGGGTAACAAATGATCAATCCACTGACGTCGAAGCACTACCTGTGGAAGTAACAAAGCCCCATTTTTAAAGAATGACATTGCTGTCTCCGGCCCAGGGTGTAATACCATCTCAGTTGACGAGTGCAATTGGGAATCTATGAAAGATACTATAGGAGCATTGGTGGCCACAGATGCCTAAAACAAGCCCCACTGGCACAGGCCCTTGGATTAATCAACACACAAAATACATTGCCGGTCTGGCCGACACGAGGCGAGAGTGCAGCGGCTGGTTACTTTGATCATTGAATGCAATGTTTCACTTCTGGGGATTTTCCCAATCTAGCTATCGATCAGGCGCAGGGATGAAATGCACCGCCACACATCTACGGAGTGAAGTCTATACCCCACTGCAGAGTACGGAAGAAAGTCTGGATAGCGGGAATAGCACTCTTGTAGCTAGAGGGAACCTCACTGGATAGGGCCTGGAGCGCTGAGGTAGCGGTATGGGACACGGCCCATTTGCCGAGATGGAGTGTCTGTGTGCAATCAACAGAGTTCCTGGTTGGAGCGGAGAGAGCATTGATATCACCTGAACCCCCCCCTTTTTTTAGAGGGAGAGGGAGAAGATTACTGGTACTGCACCGCAGCCCCCAAATTCATCATCCTGCATCCAGGCCAGTGCAGGGCTTGGATTGTGATATTTAGGCCCCTTGCAGTGGAGATGTGATGGACTGAAGGTAGTGTGGCATACATAAGAGGTGGAGTTGGGAGATGCTTAGCTGAGCACACTTCACATCTTTAAATAAACAAAATCACTGCCGTGGACCCAGAGTCAAGTGCACAGAGCGGAAGAGCCCCCCCCATAGGTCAGTAACACCCATCTTGAAAATGGGGATGTGGGGAGAAGATAGCAGGAGAGATTGACTGGTGGCTTGTCCACCCTACCCTGCAACATTCTGTGGATGTACTACCACATGTAGGGTTCTTTTATGAAGGAGAATAGAGCTGACTGCATGCCTGCGCAGCTGGAAAGAAAGAAACAGCAGGTGTAATCCTTCAGATACAAACTGGATCAGGTACTGTTCGCTCCTCCTCAGAGGATATTGTGCAGACCTTTACAGAGTTTTATTCCGCACTATACTCTGTGGACTCCCCCAACGAGGAATCCCAGGAGGTTTATCTTAAGCTCTGCCAGCTTGTCGCAATTGATCAAGGGGAAAGGGAAAGCCTGGAAAGGGAAATTTCCCGGGAAGAGGTGCGGGTGGCTATCCAGTCTCTACCAATGAACAAAGCTCAGGTTCCGGATGGTTACCCGGCAATATTTTATGAAACTTTTAGTGAACTATTGGTTTCACTTGTGTTAGGCAGAATCCTATGCAGTGCCCTTTGGGACCACTGCACAGAGTTAAGACTACAAGTGGTAATACAAGTTCACCTTTGGTACAAGCCTGTACTACACAGAAAGAGTGGTAGCAATGACTGAGAAGCCAGACTTATATCAAGAGCAAATGAGCAGTAGTAGAGATTACACAAAGGACTACAATTACTGTGACTCAAGCAAACACTGACTCAAGGTTTCTGGTTAAAAAATATAAGTACAGTTATTTTTAAACCATCTGTTCACGAAACAATTCACTTCTAGTAAAATAAAACCACACTTCAAATACACTACACACAACCAATTCCCCTTGTGCAGAACAACTCAAGGTAAGTACCTTATGATTTGACAGACCGGTGTTATGAAACAAAAGACGTTACCGGGAATACATATGCGATCACTTTTTGACAGTATTGACAGTTCGGTCGTATTAAAGATACACGTATCCGCGGGAAGAAATGTTACCGGGGTAAAAACACACTTAGCACCTGAGTTACCACAAGAGAGTTGGGGGCAAAAATCATAGGCAATACTTTTGTCAAGGCAGACAGAATCAGAGAACACGTTCTAACCCAAAGATAAAAGTCAATGGGCCTGTGCCAGTGTTAGGTGGAACACGGTTCCTGTTGTCGAGGATCACACAGTCAGATAGTTCACGATTCAAGGTTGCCAGGAGTACTTAGATATTGTCAAAAGAGGAGGCAAAAGTTTTAAGAGGGAAGGAAGAAAAGGACAAGCCTTTAGTGAGGAGAAAAGGGTTCACCCTAGTTCCTCGAAGTCGGACACAGTACCTTATTCCTTGAAGAAGCTGGTGCCACGGCAGTTGTTCCTGGTAGTTTCCTGCAGACTCATGGTTCCTGGAGCTTCAGTCGTGGCGACAAGAAGGACGACGTCTGGAACGATCTGCACTACCCAGGGATGAGGCTAGCAGCAGCAACGGTGAATAAAAGGTGCGTTGCTTTAAAACAGGAGAGGCTCTTCAGGTGGCTATCCGGACCACTACAGCAGGGTGCAGCAATTTCGACCACGAAGGGGATCCTCTGGCTGTGGAAGATGAGCTGGTTGACCCCATCAGGCTCAAGGGAAGAAGACTCCGGACTGGATCTTCTCTGGTCGTTGAAGGGTAGATAGCTCATGACTGCAGCAGGGCTTCACCGGGACTCGGGGTTGCAGCAACCGTCTTCTTCTCCGCTTCTCTTCAGTTCCTTGCAGTTCCAGTGACGACTCTCACTTCCAGCTCAAAAGCCCTGCCTTTTATGCGAAAATCCCCCATTCACCCAGCCTGGCTGTCGATCACCCAGCAGGGGGGCGTTGTCATGACAAAGTGTGAATCGGGTCTCCATGGTGACCCTGTACAGGGGTGACTACACCCCTCACTCACATTCAGCCCACCTAGACACCCAGACGCCAAGAGGAGGGCTTCTCCGCAGAAGCCCGCCAAAGGACGGTGATCAAAGAAGACAAACCTGGTTTGCCGCGCAAACTAAAACACAAGAAGGACTTTAACAAAAAGAAATGGCGACTAAACCCAACCGGAGCCGAAATAAAAAGTATTTGGGCAAGCGGGTTTAAGTTCGAGGCTACCACAATAGCCTGGAACAATACCACGTTTATATAATGTAATCGCGGTAGGAAAGTTAGGGTAGATACCACTGCCACCAGCCAAGTCTAAATGGTAAAAGAGCAAAACAAAGCTCAGAGAGGAAAAGACAAAAAGGGGTAGGAGTTAACCCTTTCCAATACTCCATGTAAAATGGGGTGTACTGGGTCTGTAGTTTTAAAGGGACTACATAAAGTTAATGGCAACTTTACATGTTTCTGGGTGACAGTAGTCAGCCCCAGAAAATTGGAGTCAGTGGGAAGTCTAAAAGACAACCCTGTGTCACTGCACTGAAGGTGCTGTGTAACACACACAAAAAGTGGGGCTCATGTAGTGGTGTGCTCCAGAGCCCAAAATCACACAAACAGTAAAAATACACATGGCAAAACACAGGTAAGAGTGGGAAAAAAGGCTCACACTCTTACCAGGTGGAAAAAATAAACTCCAGAAATCCAGCAAAGCTGCTGAGGGACTCACTAGGTGAGGGAAATTAGCCATAAATGAGAATTCTCCCTAACAACTTGTTAATTCCTTTGACGCCATAGGATGCATTTCCCAGACCACGGAGGAGGCAAAAGTAGTGATATTCCCAAGCCTAATAAGGATAGAACTCAATGTGGATCATACCTGCCCATTGCCCTTATTAATTTGGATGCAAAAATATTAACAACACGGCTAGAAAAGTTAATTTCGATACTAGTCCAACCCGATCAATCGGGTTTCGTGAGGGGGGACAGACATTCCACAACGCACAACGGCTATGCCACTTGATAGAAAACAATAACAAAACAGGGTTTTCGATTTGATAGGGTGGAATGGTCCCTTTTATTTTCTGCACAGTGGACATCATGGGGTTTGGGATGAGATTTTTAAGATTGGTAAAAGCAAAATATCATTTGCCAGTGCTACGTTTGGCCATTAACGGCCACATTTCTCAGGTTAGTAAGGTATCACGGGGCACTAAGCAGGGATGCCCGTCGTCCCCGGTACTATATGCATTACATTTGGAACCGCTGTTGGCTAAGATTCGTGCCATTAGAAATATTAGTGGCATTCCGTTTGGGGAAGAGTAGCATAAAGAGATGGCTTTTGCTGATGACATACTCCTCACAATAACGGACCTGACTAGATAATTGCTGGTGTTAACCTCTGCACTCTGGGAATTCGGTTAGGTTGCAGGCTTGAAAATCAACACTCAGAAATCTGAAATGATGTATTTAACCGGTCGGGTTTGTGCTAATAGCAGGGACAATAGAGGCAGGTCCATATGCAAGGGCAGATAATGGCCTAAGATCTCCCTGGAAACCATGTATCAGGCTAATTACCCTCCGCTTTTAGATGCGATAAGACAATGGCTGGAAGAATGTGGACCCCTTTCCATGTCATGGACAGGAAGGCTAAATGTAGTCAAAATGATGGTTCTCCCAAAGGTGTTATATTATGTTCAGGCCCTACCATTGGTGGTTCCTCAGAAATGTTTTAAGGCTCTTTACAAGATGGTGTTTTTTTTAAATTTGGAATGGTAATAGACCGCGAGGGGTCTGGAAAACGCTGATGGCTCTTGGTTGCAGGAGAGGCATGGGGCCCCCTAGCTTCAAAATGTACTACCAGGCGGCTCAGTTTCTGGTGCTTCGGAAGTGGTTCTCGGGGAATCAGGACAAAGTTTGGATGGGGCAGTCGTGGGTAGGCCCCTCAAGGGAATTGTGTGGTGCCCCAAGGCAGATAGACCTCCCAATATGTATTGGAGTAAAATGTACGGCTCTGGTAGGTGATATATGGGATGATCTGCTGTGGCGGCTGGGTATCTCATCAATCCCATCCCTCTTTGCGCCTCTGTTTCACAATCCTCAATTTAGACTGGGGAAAGAGCCTGGAGCATTTAAATGTTGGGAAATGGCGGGCTGTCAGAAAATGGGAGATATGATAGAGGGCCAACAGATTAGGACGTTTCGACAATGTAAACAACTCTTTGGTCTGGGGGAAGAGGAAAGGCTCAGATATGCACAGCTGAGACACTGGCTATCTGCTCCATGGAATAAATATCTAGTGAGCAGGGAAGTTACTCCCTTTGAAAAATATTTCATTACCAATTCAGGAGACCGCCACATGGTAGGATCACTCTATAGACTAATTTCTGACTCAGTGTCCCCTACGCAATGGAGTTACATGAACCAATGGGAGAAATCTTTGGGCAGTCCGATATTGATGGAACAACGGTACGTGGTGCGGCAGACTATTCCAAAGCTCATGAGGGCACTTCCGATCAGGGATATTGGGACTAAAGTGTTGATGCAATGGCATTTAACTCCTGAGAAATTGCATAGGTTTTACCCCAAAGTATCAGGGGAATGTTGGCCGAGATGTGGGGAGGACAGGAGTTGGGAACATATATGGTGGTCTTGCCCAGTCCTTCGGCCCTTCTGCGTTAGTATAACCTCAGCAATGAAGTCTATCTTTGGCCCCCAAATTCCCAGAGACTATGGAGAGACAATGCTAGGATTGGCGGTTGTGCTGGAAATGTTACCAATGAAAGCCCAAAGAAAAGCATACATATGGTGCCCAGTGTAGCAGCACTTTCTCTGGTAACCCAAACATGGAAAAAGATTGAGATTCCCTAGGAGCATGAATGGATTGCTAAAATGTGGCACTTTGTGACGCAGGAATAGGTGACATATATGCTTCAGAGGGACCAGGGAAAGTTTGCAGAGGATTGGGACTTGGTATTGGACTTCCTCCGTAAAGACTACCGAGTGAACTGGTGTTTGCAGCGAATCTGAGTTTTGGATATATTGAAGAGAATGATGTGGTATAATCTGTGAAATGCTTAAACTTAAGAGCTGCTGTGGGGGTATGTATTAAGTTGGGGGTGGAGAGGGTGGGGTTAGATCCCACTCTTCTTCCGTGTGTATGTATTTAAAAATCAAATAAAAACTACATTAAAAAAAGGTTGGCTAATAAACCATAGGCATCGGCTGTTCCAACGAGATGGCGAAAACATGCTTTCCATGCTGTTACACAAACAAAACTTACATTTCTGGCTTTGACTAATAGTCTGGACCATAGACAATGAAGTTTCCAGGTTCTACCCATCCATCTTAGAGGAATCCTGGGAAGCCCATTTTAGTCAATTGTATAATCCAAAAGGAAGGCAGTTAACAGGTCTGATTTTGGATTGCCCTTGACAGTTAAAATTTACCATGGAAGATGCTGAAAGGGTGATTAGAGATGCGAGTGAATCTATTGCAGGGGGTCCTAACCAGCTCGCAAATTAAATGTTCAAAAAAGATCCAGAGATATGGGCCTGTTTATTGTTCCTGTTATTTAAGGACATTGTAAACAAAACATGTATGTCATCATCATGGAAGAACGTCTTAGTTATTCACGTTTTTAGAAAGGTAATAGCATAGACCCATATAACTATCAGCCAATTGTACTGCTTGACGCCGACAACAAAATCTTTGCTGCCCTGGCACCAAACTGGTTTTAGAAGATTGATAGGGACAGATTGTAACGGTTTTATAATGCCCTGTATACAGAAATTAGCATGGGCAAAGAATTTCTCTCCAACATTTATGGCAGGCATCCCTGGATCTATCTATGGCATACAACCTGGTGAATAGAAGCTTGCTGTGGACTTAATTACACTTATGGGGCATTGATCATGATCTCCTAACTATTCTGATCTATCTTCATCAGAACACATCATTGCAGGTTAAATTTGACAGTGGGGGTCAGTTGTCCCAAAAAATGTGCACCTAGTGCGGGTTGAGGCAAGGGTGTGCATTAGCCCCTTTTCTGTTTAACCTGTATGTGCCGGATATAGGAGAGTATTTAGTGGGAGCCTCTTATTACAACAAGGGTAGGGGATCTGAACATTATTTGGTTGGCATACGCAGACAATTTTGTCTTATTTGCTAAAACTCCTATTGGCCTACAACGACTTTTATCTGCATCTGAAAAGTATAAGAATTATAATGAACTTCATATGATACGATATGGCATTTACAACGCGCCTATACACAAGCCTCCAAGATAAACAAGATCTTAATGATAAATGGTAAAAAATAAAAAGACTGTGGAAAGAGAAATATCAAACATAGGCCGGTATAGTTTATTAAGGATATTCGGTTTGATGTAGTGGATAGCCTTATGTATCTGGGTTATCCTATTATGGCAAATGCTGCAAAACTCCCCTTGCGTAAACATTTGGAAGATAATGCAAGGAAATTAGCCGCCCAGATGCTGTATGTGATTAATAGTTTTGGGAAATTCTCACTATACCCCTTGCTCAAATGTTATAATGTAAAGGTGATTCCTAAACTCTTATACGGTCTGGAAGTGCTGGCAAATGTACAGCAGGAAGACCTGGATAAGTTGGAAGCCTTGATATGGAGGCAGGTTTTGTATTGTTGCCTAAATGTATACCACTGGTAGCAATACGGTGGGAATTGGGGCTTCAATCATTAAAAAGTAGAGTGGTGTTGCGTAAACTAGCCCTTTTCAGGAATTTGCTATCTTCTTAAAAGAATGTGCTGTATTTCCATTTGGGTAAATAATGTGAAAGATTCTCCAGTAAGGGAATGTGCCCAATTGTGTTATTCCCAGTTATTATATATGAGTTTGTCCCTGGAAACTCTGTTGGTGAATCCGGGTAAAGTAAAAATGATGATTTGCCTCAACAACTGGATTGATACTGGGGATTCCTTGAATAAATATCATCTATATTCACAAGTTAAGGCCATACAGAAGAAAGCTGGGAATGCTGAATCATACTGTAGATATAGGGCTAACTTTGAGGTTCCATTTCAGTGTCTTCCCCACGAAAGAGATTTTGAATATTAGGAGTCAGCTAGCAGAGTAGTCCCCCATGGTGTCGCTTCTGTGTACAGTCGGGTTGTGTAGAAAATCTTAAACACTTGATGGTTCAGTGCCCAGGTTTGTGAAATCAAAGTATTCAGATGTTTGGCAAGTTTTTACCCAGGATGGAAAGAGTGGATGGGGATATGCTATTGTTAGCAATGATAGATGGTGCTTCGACGTCCTTGATGTTGACTGTGGTGTATTTTTAAGGATGTTTGTTAAAATCTATGAAATTCTGGTTATAAAATCGGTTTTGAATGATTTTAAATATTGTAATGTGCATATGAATTTTGTAATTTTAGAGAGAATTGGGGAATCAAAAGGTAATATGTGGTTGTGTTTTAAAATGTATTTGTACATGAGTTTCATGAAATTGTAAAGTTTTGGAAATGTTGCAAACCAAACACAATAAAGAAATGAAAAAGAAAATCCCTACTACTATCATCTATGGATGCTACAGTTACAAAAATGGGAGCATCAATCCATACCAGGAGCCCGCCCCTTGGTCCCCCACCCCTGCCTTTAATGGATGGAATATCATACGTGGCATAACCCTGCAGATGTGATGTGCCAATAGCCCCTGTTTTCCGAATGCACACTATCTTATGGGCACTAATGAATTTTACCCAATACTCATTCTTCCGATTTTTTCTTAGGCCTGCAATATTCCATGGGATTAAATGCACCTGCGACCGTAGGTGCACCTTGGTAGGGTCCTCGGAAAAGCCACTCCTTGAATCTCGTGAAAACCCAGTCAGTCATCCTTACCTATATTACTTAGCATGCTTGAGCTTATGTGTATCATGACCATGTCACGATTAGGGGTGCCTTGTTCATTTAATGGAGTGACCATAATCTTTTCCCTCGTTACTGGTATCTCTATGATCTCAGCAGATTACCCTTGTGTGGTTTGGAATATGTGAGGAACCTGAGGGCGTCCTCACTTCTTTGCCCCCTGGATCCTCCACTCAGGTGACCAGGGAAAGGCTATCGCTTTTGAATCCCGATCCTGGGGGTGTATATGCGAGGGAGGATCACCTGGGTGGAGGGAACTTAGGTAGTGGGGAGAAGACGTCCTTAAGTGATACATGGTATCCCCTTTCCATTTTCACAATGAACCCTCTATCCCTCAAGCCTTTGTAGGCTATTGTCAGCCCTTTCTCTTTTCTTCCCTCCAAACTGTCCCCCAGAAACACCACCTTAGTAATGGGACGAGGAAGAGACCAACCAGGAGGACACATCCACATTTGACTGATACACACACATATCGGAGACAAAACAGAGTTATACATGCTCCTTTTTTATTAAATCAGACAGTCCCAAACACCACTCTGGTACTGAGATGACGAAGAGGATTATGGAGGTAAACGGGTGGAACAACCAGGCATGTCCACCTAATGGATTACACCATAGTCATGCAATTGGATTTAACGACCCACACCCGGGGTCACTTAACACTCCTAATGAATATACGCCCGCTGCATGCAAGCAGAAAGAATAGGATAGACAGAAGGGAGATGGAGACCCAGGTGCCGGCAGCTGTGTCGGGCAGGAGAGAGAGAGATGCTGAGGCTGTGTTTGGCCTCGAGAGGGTCTGGAAGTCCTGCTACACTCGTCAACGGGTCCACCCAGCAGGAGCTGTGGAACTCCCAATGACCCCAGCCAGCACGGGAAACCAGGAGAGCGAGTGGTGCTCTCTGTGGATGCCGCAAGGAAGAGGCAGAGTTTGGAGAAGCCAGAAAGCTGAAGGAGCGTTGAGAATCCCGTCGCGAAGGACTACACGCAGAAGGAAGCTGCTGTGTGTGACCAGTGAGCGTATCGCAGGGACACACTCATACCTGGGTGCTCCAATAACGTATAACAAAGTCCTTTTGAATGCCGAATGAACTGAGAGTAATTGCAAGTACTTTTGAATGCTGAAACAAGTACTTATGAATACTGAACAAACTGAAAGCCATTTCAAGTAATTTTGAATGCTGAATGAACTGAAAGTTATTGTAAGCAATTTTTTTAATGCTGCACAGAGTAAAAAGCAAGTTGAGCACTCGTGAATGGAGTGAAACAAAAGTGATGCAAGGGGCAGATACCACTAAATGTATTGTATGAAACAAGTATTGGCAAAGTCGAGAGAATACCAAGAAGGGTATGAAAATGAGAAATCAAGTATGGACTCAAAGCTAAAAAGGGTCCCAGGAATTACAAGTTAAGAATAAGAATGTGTTGGCAAGTGCCAGAGGAATACAGAAAAGTGTAATAAAGTGTATAGTGGCCAACCAAGCCACAGAACAGTGTCGGAAGAGTGTGACACTGGGGAATCAATTAAACATCACTGTCAGATGGAAGCAGTGGCTATTTATTGATGGAAGCAGTCAAGAAGGGGTATCGGTTGCATGACCTGTAATGGGTGGACCGTGTGGTCCAACAACTGTGCCTACAACGAGTGCACTGCATGAAAACGCGAATGAAAGTATGCATAAAGAAGCTTGTGTTTTGCAACAACTTTGTGTGTGAATTTGAAGTCTAGAAACGGAACTGCCTACATGAACTGGTGAAAAGTATTGATATCAGAGCAGCTAGGAAGTGTCTCAAGGAACGGTTTTGTTTTTGAAAGCTGGAAGATTTGAACTCTTGGGGAAGGGAACGCCGATATTTTGTGAACTTTTTTTGAACATGGGGAAGTTGACCATAAGCCAAGAGCATTCATTTTGCTACCGACATCCCTACACATTGCATACAGTTAGTTGTGAGGGCAAGTATAGGTTTTGAACAGAGACAGACATTTGATTTGGACTTCCTGACACAGACTATCCTTAGTTTTCTTTAGGAAGGGAAATCCCACCTTAGCATAGGGCAAGTTAGGCTTTACTCCATCCTGCATTTTAAGTTAAATTAAACATTTGAGAACAAATTTGAATCTGGTGTCTCTGTCTACTTCATGATACCTTCATACATAGTAATTGATTGGTTATCGGTACAATTGGGAGAATTCGGTCCTTTGCTATGGGTACCGAAGCAAGACTACTTTGTCCAAACTGCTACTTATTATTTTTTAAACTCCGTTTATTGCTTCAATAGTGTATACATACCAACCATGAACATGAACTACAAGTCACTTGGCCTATGCCAGCAATTTCATTTCCATCGAACGTTCTCAGCAAGCACATGGAGACGATTACTTGCACGCATAGACCCTGAAAGTTCTTGTATCCATCATCCCACCACCCCCAGATCTTCTGATATTTCCTAGGGCATCCCCTGGCTTTGTAAATCTGTTTTTCCAGAGACGCATCTGTCCATCTCGTTAGACCATCGGTTTAAACACAGTTTGTCTGCTGAACCCCATGTAGCAGCAATTTGTCTCTTCCCTACTCCCAGTGCCACAGCCAGAAACATCTTCTCGCATTTAGTGAAATACGACTGTTTCCCATATACCCAGTAATACCAGTTTTGGGTCCTGAGGGACTGGGGATCCAAAGGTCACAGAGATCTTGCCAATGCATTCCCCCGCAGAAACTCTGGATTAAGTCACAGCCCCACACAATGTTACATCTCAAACATTTCCCATTGTCTGCTAACCCCCAGTGTGACATCGCTGATCGGGAGAAGTACGATCATGTGGTATTCTGAGATTGATCAGTCTTAGTATGGCATCAATCCCAATATCTCATGGAAACATTAGTGCCTCCACCCATTCCCCGGTTTCCAGTGGGCCTAACTCCCTCTCCCATTTCTCTTTAATCCTTGTCAGCTCCTAGGTCCCGAAAGAATTAAGGACCCGATACAGCATAGAGGTGACCTTGGTCGGGATGAGGTTTGGGAGAATGTTAGTCTCAAGGGAACCTTCCCCAGTTTAGGAAATTGGGTGTTGATGGCATGTTGCAGTTGAATGTGTCTGTAATATTGGCTAGGCTGACACCCGAACTTCGTACGGAGGGCCTCAAAGTCGTCCAGGAGGTGTCCGTCCTGCACTATGTCCACAAGTGTATGTATGCGCCTTTGTTCCAACGATGTGAAGTGTTCCATTTTTCAAATCTCAGGGAGGCATGTATTCTGCCATAAAGGTTGGTCCAGTGTTGGTTTAGCTCTCCACCCAATGTGTTGGTGGGCCTCTTCCAATGCCAGACGGACGTGTATTGTCACCCTCGACACCCCCCACCATTTTGTTTACCCCGTACAGTATCTGAAGGGGTGTGATCAGGACTGCAGTGCCCATCTCAGCCCCGATGTGTGGGAGTGCATGTTTTCTGTGGAGCCATTTGTTCACCACCCCGGTCTGCTCAGTAATATGTGCGAAGACATGGCAACCCAATACCCCACTGATGGCTGCAATGTTTTTAGGGCAATGCAGGGTTGTTTCCCTCCCCATAATAGCCCCCGGAGAACGCCATCTACGGCTACGAATACTGTTTGGGGGATGGGTAGTGGGGCATTCTGTAGGATGTATAGGAATCTTGGGAGTGCCAACATTTTGAACAGGGCTGCCTTACTCATTAGTGATAGGGGGAGGGATTGCCAATGAGACATCTCAGCTGTGAATCTGTCTATTACCAGCTGCAGCTTGAGCTGGAGGAACTAGTCTAGGGTCGGGCTAATGCATATCCCCAGGTAATTAAACATAGGACCGAGATCAAGTACGGGCAGTGTTCAGGGATTGCAGCCCCTACCCCCTGGAGCGCGAAAAATAATTTTTTTGCTTGTTCATTCGAAGCCCGCCAAACCTCTGGTATTCTGAAAGGAGCTGGGACACTACTGGGCAGGAGACCTTGGGGCTATTAAGGTATATGAGGAGGTAATCCACATACGATGAGACACAATCTTCCCTCCCCCAAGGCCATGAGAAGCCCTTCCGTTTCACATCTGTCCTTAGTCTTATTGCCAGGGGTTCGATGGCAAGGAGCAACAACAGGGGTCGGGGCAGAAGGGACATCCCTGCCTGGTCCCACAGCCCAGTGTAAACGCCCTAGAGACCCTGCTATTCACCTGCATGACCGCCTCAGGAGTCTCATAGAGCAATTCAACCCAGGATAAGAAGCTTTGCCCAAATCCCATCCGTCCCATGATATCCCACAAGGCATCCCAACCCACAGAATTCAAGTCCACTGCTAACAATGCCAGTGGATCAGAGATTGCGGGGCACGGTCAATGGCCAGGTATACCCTGCGTAGGTTCATCAGGGTGGATCTGCCTGGCATAAACCCACATTGATGTGGGTGAACAAGGCATTCTATCACCCCCAGCAGTCTGTTAGCAAGGATCCGCGCCAGGATCTTGACTTCACCGTTGGTTGATGATATCGGCCTTTAAGAGTCACATAATTCCCGGGGTTTTCCAGACTTGGGAATTACCACTATGCATGTCCTTCTAAGGTCTGGGGGGAGCCTTCCTTGTTCTTTACTTCTCAGGAACATGCGATGCATGTGTCTTATCGCCGCGCCCCCAAGTCTTTTCCAAATTTCTACCGGAAAACCATTGGGCCCAGGAGCCATCCCGGATTGAAGTTGAGCCAATGCGGCTCCAACTTCTTCCTCAGTGATCCCAGAGTCGACATCCCTGGCTTGTTGATCGGAAAGATGGGGGGAGTTCAATTGAGTCCAGGAAGTTTGGGTCTCCTTCCCCAGGCACCCTCGGTTGGGGGGAGTAAAGCTTTTCGTAAAAGGCAGCAAATGTCTCTACAATATCCGAGTCCTCAGTTAGCAGTCCCTCATCCTCCTGCTCAGATAGCTCGTACCTGCCCCCTACGAGGCCATCTATTATTTCAGGTATCCCAAGATATTACGCGTTCATGCACCAGGCTGTATCGGGTTTAGCCTGTCTGCTTTTTAATACCATCCGTAGGTAGTGGGGGAGGGGGTGGGGGGGTTTGGTGGGGGTGATCCGAGATGCCTCTTGCCAGGAATTCAGTGGACCACAAACGATGTGCCGTGTTTTGGGGAATAAAGAGGTGATCTATCCTTGAGAAGGTGTTGTGCACTTTAGAATAGAATGAAAACCCAGGGTCTGTTTCATGCAGTGCCCTCCCCGTGTCTACAGCCCCATTGTGTCTACAAAGGAGCATAACTTTGTGGGGTTATCGCAGTTCCTATTGCCCCTGTGCATCCTCTCTTTGTATATCTCCATGACTTCATTAATCCATCCCCAGGGCCCATGAATCTGCTTTTCAGCGACTATTATCGCTTGGACCTCGTTCAGAAGTTCCATTGTAAGTGGTGGTGGAGCATAAACCGCAATGATGCCCCAGCTATCCCCCCATGTCTCCAAGTACCACCACAAACAGGCCTCTCGGGTCAGCCCATATCTTCCTGAGAAGAAACGACACTCTCTTAAGTATGAGAACCAGTACACCCCTTGCCCCCCTTGAGAATCCCATGTGATATGCTTGCAAGTAGTTAGTTCTTCTAAACAAGTTGCAGTCAGTACTAACCAGATGTGTCTCCATGAGGAGTGCTATGGCAGAGGAGTGCCGGTTAAGGAATTGGAGCACCAGTCTCCATTTAATGCTGGAGCCTTGCCCGTTGACAGTCAACAGGGATATTTCCCCCTCACGTACCATGAGTGCTTTCAAGATGATTTGCAGGGTTTGAGATTAATATTGTAGGATTTGTATCCATCCCCAACAATGTCTGATTTGTCCCCATCCTCCATGTGCACCTATCATGTGTTCCCATGTTTTCCACCAACCCTGTTACTGCTGTCAAGTGCGCAACCAACAAACAATGAATAATAATCAACCCCAATCACCCCATCTCGGAGTACCTCTGGATTTGCTGGCTCATGTGAAAAAGGTATATATTCAACCACACCTCCAGCACTGCATGGCGCACCTCCTCCCTCTCTTCCACAAGCCACAGTTTACTCATTCCCCCCACCCTGCACTTCCCCCAAACAAGAAGTAACTGTCGCCCAAACTAGTATGAACAAAAACTTATGGAAACATGTTCGGGATAACCCAGAGGAGCCAACCTTAGACATTCTAACTCCAGCCAAGGGTTGCTACATGGAGGATTCAACAATTGCAGATTTAAATCTCAGAAGTGTCAACCCGCCGTCATCATCAGGACCATGGATTAGTCGTACCGTCCCCAAGGGATCCTCAGGTGGTTCCCACATTCCTGGGGATCCTCCTCGCTACGTGGTGGCAGAGTCTCTGCTTGCGTCGGGTTCAGACCCGCAGTGTCTCCCTGAGGTATGAGGCCCCTTGACGTTCCCGGGCGTGGGTCCGAGAGTGCCTGTGTTTCCAGCCAGTCCCATGCTTCCCTAGGACTGTGGAACACATGGACCATGTTGTTATAATAGAGCTTGAGGGTGGCCGGAAAGAAGAGCGCATATTTGATGCCCAGGGAGATTAGTTTCTTCTTTACAGAATTGAAGGATTGCTGGGACTTCTGTACCTCCCTTGTGTAGTCCGGAAAAAACCCAATTCGATTGCCGTTGTAGGTGATCGGGCCGGTTGTCCTAGCCATATGGAGAAGTCTATCTTGGTCTCTGTAGTTCATGAGCCGGGCAATCACTGTACGTGGAGGAGCACCGGGTATTGGCCTGCCTGTCGGGACCCTGTGTGCCCATTCAATGGAGAAAAGGTGAGTTTCTTGGGAGCCATGAGGCCCGAGAGCCATCGTTCTAAAAAGAGTTCCATGGATGGTCCTTTCTCTTTTTCTGAGAGACCAAGTATGCAAAAATGATTGTGGCGTGATCTGCCTTGGGTTGGAGGATCCCCAACCCAATAGCACCAACAATAGGACAACACCCATCCTGGGCATTGACAGACCATTGACAGACTCAATAGACTCATGACTAGAATTAAAACTTCCCCCCAAGTCACTTCATTCACCACAACTCCCAACACACCCATCAAACCAAACATCACCCCTAACAACCACCAATACAAAAGCCACCACATCACACCTCTCAAACACCAAACCAAGACCAAAACCATTAATCTCTCCCCCAACCTAAGTAACACACCACCTCCTGCTCCCACCTCTACAATCAAAGGAGCACTCATCAACGCTCGCTCCCTAGGAGCCCATGCAATAGAAATCCATGACCTTATTGAGGACCAACATCCGAAACCTGGCTACACCCAGCTGCAGGCCCACTATTAGCTCTTGCTATCCCCCCGGGCTTTAGTATCCTCAGAACAGATAGGACAAACACTCAAGGAGGCAGAGTCGCCATAATAGCCAGAAGCACCCTGGAAATCAGAGACTGCCCATTAGAACAAATACAGGGTTACAAACTCCTATTAGTAAAGTACACATCTAACCCTAAAACCACCACCAACTTCTTTGTAGTGTATAGATCACCCAACAAAAACACCCACCCCGATCTGGACATCCCCCTACTTCTAACTCCCCTCATCAAGCCCAAAACCAAATGCATAGTCCTTGGTGACCTCAACCTAGGATGCAATGATCCCCTAGACCCTGATGCACTAACCTTCCATACAGCCATGGCAAAAATGAACTTCACACAGCTGATAAACAAACCAACCCACTCCAAAGGAAGAACCCTGGATTGGCTCCTCACGCTAAACTCTCAAGTCTCCATCGACTCCATAACACTTTGTAAGTAACTTCACAATAGACCACACTAGCACAGACCACATCACTCCTAAAAAACCAGACACCTTTGAAACCAGAAACATTAAAAAGCTCTCATCTGACAACCTCACTCCAGCACTGAGTGCAGCTCTAGGCAACACGGTACAAGGTACCAACAACCCTGCCTACCTAGCAGAACAATACCAACAAAGCCTTACCCACACCACTGATCTACTTGCTCCCATCACCACCAAAACCAGCAGACCCGACAAACGATCCAGCTTTTGGTTCAACGAGGAACTAGTGTCCCTAAGACGCATAAAAAGATCACTCGAACACCTTCACAAGAAAAAAAACTCCCCAGAATCAGCATTAGCCTTTGCGGAAGCCAATAAAAAATACAAAACAGCAATAATCACCCAAAAAGCCAATGCCTTCAACCTTCGTATTACCAATGCGTCCTCAGACAGTAAAGAACTGTTCACCATCCTTAGAGAACTCGAAAACCCCTGTCAAACCAAAGCACATACCAACACTAGTAAAGACTGGTGCACTACTATACAAAATGCCCTATCATCCAAAATCCCACTGCTGCAAAACAAAATCGATAGTAAAAAAAACACTCCTAGCAGATAAAACTCCACCCACCATAGCAGTGGCCCCAACGAACACCACTCGTGGCCCCCCAATTCAATTCATACCAGTTTTTCACAAAGAAGTACTAGACACCATAACGAAACTGAAAGCCTCCAACTGTAAAGAAGACCCTTCCCACCTAGTGAAACTCTGCACCCCCACCCTTACACCGATCATCACCGGATTTGTCAACGACTCATTCCTCACTAACACAGTCCCCACTAGCTTCAAAAAAGCTTGGGTGACACCCCTTCTAAAAAAAACAACCTTGGATCCAACTATACCCACTAACTACCGACCAATTACAACTGTCCCATTTCTCCTAAAAATAATCGATAAAATAGCCTACTCCCAAATACAAAACCATCTGGAACACTACCAACGGTTAGGGGACCGACAGTCAGGTTTCCGCCCTAACCATAGCACAGAGACAGCCCTCCTTGATTTGAAGATCCAAATGGATGCCACCAGAGAAGCAGGTAAACTCTGCCTACTAATGCTTCTGGACCTCTCAGTGGCCTTTGACCTGGTCGACCATGACAAACTCTGTATTACACTAGCTAACAATTTCAACCTAGCTAAGAACGCCACTGACTGGATCAAATCATTTTTGGCAGATAGGATCTCTAGAGTATCCATCGGCAAAGAATCAGCAGACCCTGTGCTAGTCCCAGCAGGCATTCCGCAAGGCTCTTGCCTATCCCCCGCACTGTATAATGCCTATACTAAACTGCTATTCGCAGCCTTGGATGCCATGGGTGTCATCTATACCAACTTTGCTGATGACACCCAGATCCTTATCCCACTCTCAGGTAATTACGATCAAGACTCACTACTGGTCAATCAAATCTACTCCCTCATACAAAACTGGATGGCCAACAACAGCCTCTGTCTAAACGACGACAAAACAGAGCTCCTCATACTAGGTTCCTCCACCAAAATTGACGCCCTTGAGCCCGTCTTTAAATCATTCACCATTGACGGTACCACAATCCCCATACTCAAACAAGTCAAGACTCTTGGCGTTTACTTAGAAGCCACCTTAACTATGTCAAAACAAGTAAACACACTAGCCTCATCCACATCTTACACTTCCAAACTCATCACCCTTAGTCACAAATTCCTCTCAGCCAACAACTGTGTTACACTAGCCAGAGCTCTCATTCTCTCCAAGCTAGACTATTGTAATATCCTTTTCCTTGGCACCTCCAAATCCAACCTAGCCAAACTTCAACTTATGCAGAACAAAGCCCTTAGAGCGGCCCTTGGTATAAAAAAATGTGAACATATCTCCAACACCAGAAGAGACCACCACTGGCTCCCCATCCAGGCCAGAATCCCATTTAAAACCCTGAGCATCACTCATAAATGCATGGCCAACAAAGCTCCCAAATACTTCAACAACATAGTCATGAAGAAACCCCAGACCATACTCCTCAGATCCAATACGAATGCATACCTCGAAATCCCAAGATCCAAAAGAGAGAAAGCGGGGGTAGCAGTTTTAAAATCCTGGCTCACAGACATTGGAACTCTCGACCTGCTAATATTATGAATTAAACATCTTTCCCAAAATTCAAAAATTATTTGAAAACCTGGCTATTCAACAAGTACTAACTGAATCTAGAGCACTATTTTACCCTAATTATTTGTACATATCTGACTGTAATGAATATAATTGACTGTTCGTTCCTGTGTATCTCTGTGTTCACATTTAAGATTGCATTCACCCAATAACTGTAACTATGCCGTGATACCCCCGGGTCTGGGCGTTCAAGAAATGTAATAAAATAAATAAATAAAATAAAAATAAATTATTCTCAGCCTGGGCCTCGAGGGTGGTGAGTTTTTTTGCCGTCAATTCCAGACGTTCTTCCATTTTCTTAATCGTATCTTCACTATCTGATATATGTTGTTCGGTCTCTCCCACCCGGGAGGTCAGATTACGTAGATCCTGTCTTAGGAAGGAAACCTCCGAGGCCAGGCCATCGATCTTGGTCTCCACTGATGTCCTGGATGTGCCAATGGCTGCCATAATGTTGGTGAGTGATGGTATTTGATAGTTTTCGGTGCTCTCAGTGTCCTCTCCCACTTTGACCCTGGACCCAAGGACTGTAGGCGGTGCACTTGTCGTGTAGCAGTCCATCTTGTGTTGTGCCGCCCCTTTGCGGGGCATGTCTTTTACCATAGTCCGTGGAGTGGTGAATTATCACCTGAAATATCTTCATCTCTGTGCCCGCTCTCGTATCTTCATTGCGATGGACGAGTCTGCCGAGGGGACGAGTGGTGCTGCTGGACTTTTAGCAGGACCTATAGCTCCTCTTCAAACAATGCAGATGGGGGGCCGGGGAGCAGGCGGTCCCCCCCAGACCTCAAGAGGGTCCTGACCACTACGATTGGCACTCGTTCATGTATCCGGCGTCCCTGATGCCGTAGACACAGTATCCAAGTTCGGCCGTGAGAACCCTATGTTGCCTTATATGATAGTGCCACGGCGTACAACAAGCTGGGGGGGAGGGAACCTCGCACTAAGAGGCCTCGTATCCCGTTCAGTTCAGGTGATGCGAATGAGTCTGTTGGGAGCCAGGAGCTCCGAAACTGTGCCCGTTTGGTACCTGCCTCCTCATTTCATACACTGGGGCGCGCAGCAGAAGTCACAATGGCTGGGTGCTCATTCTCAGTTCAGTGACTGTAAAGACCTATGTTGCCCCCGATCGCCAGCGGGGGCCCACAGGCCGCCCCTGCTCTGCACCTGCCCCTCTCCAGTGGCCCCGCCGGGTAATGCCTCTTTTGCCCTTCCCCTCTCCCCCTGGAGATCAGCAGGGCTCCGATTGCCAGCTAGGGCAAGTATATTGATCCCGGTGTAGCCTCCAACTCAGCTGGCGCAAGCCTCCCTCCTCCACTGCCTCCCCCTCTGTCACCGCCTCCGTGGCCTGGCTGGAGCTCTCCCAAGCCATTGTCAAGTGTCTATCATTGCTCTTCTGAAGGGACTGTCTGTTAGCCAGTCTGTGCGTTAGGGCATTTGAATTTAAGTGCAGCTCCACAGTGTAGCCCCGTCCACACAGTCCATGCAGGTGGGTCACCTCGGGAGCATCCCGGTCTCACCTGCCCGATTCAGCAGAGTCTGCCACCCTCACTCCTCTCCCTTCCAAGGAGCTCCTCTTCACGGGAGCTCCAGGGGTCCGTATCGCAGTGTGGTCGCTGCTTGCCAGTACAGCCGGCGTCTCTGCTGTTCACCCTCTCCCCCCTGTCCTCCCTCCCCTCCTGTGCCACCTCAGGGGCTCCGATGGTGGGGGCGGGCTCACCACTACTGTCTGTCGTGGACAAGTCCTCTGCTGTCAAGGATGTGTCCAGTAGGTATCGGTACTCTTTGGGTTGAACAACCCGAGGTGCGGGTTAGATGCAGCGACTCTGGGCTGATGGTTGAACTGCCAGTCCTCCTTTGTCTCTCCACGTGGGTTGGGTACACCCAGGCTCTTGCCAGTCTATACCCTCCCCCCTTCACCGCTCAATGTCAGGGTCCAGTGTGGAGTCGTCCCTTATGGCTCTGGTGCGGCTGTGTCCGCGGGTCGGTGTCTTCCACCTACACCACTCCTGCAGCAGTTCTCATCAGGCCGCAGCCCGTGCTTTTCCATCCCCCACTGGGCCGTCTCGACGTCGGTTCACCCAGCTCCGCATAAGAAACTGCTGTGGGGCACAGACAGCCCTGATTTTCTTAGCTGTTTGTTTGGCAGTGTGCTGGGATACTCGTTTCTCCGCCAGACGGTTGTATCACAAATTTAACAGCCATTAACTATCCAGTTTTCAATAAAGCCAGGGGTAATGTCTCCCATCGCCTGGCGTCTACAGCACAACTCCCAGTTCGGAACCAGGAGAAGGACTCCCTTCTCCTGGTATTGATTGGCACAGTTATTTCTCACTGCTTTCAAATTGATATACACTTTGCAACGCTGGTTTGTTGTTAGCGGCATCCTCTTCCCTTCCAGTCACTCAACAGCATCGGGACCGCTCGTGCAGGTTCGCCTCCACACCTGCTGCCAGACCCAGCAGCATTTGACATGGCGGGGCTTGACACATTCGGGCCACCTCGTACCAGTACGAGCACAGTCAACAATCTTAATCTCGCCTGTGTTCTTCTTCGTCCTAGTACTTTTGGATTTAGGTTGATCTCTGGTAAGGCAACAGTGCATGGGTTAACGCTCAATAAAGTAGTTCTGAACATTGTGAAGGGCTAGGGAATGTTGGGGAGTGACAACATTCAATGGGCTGTACCCCAGATGTTCCACCTTATCCCCAGAGGGGGAGTCCCTCCCCATGCGACCCTCCCAAATTAAACCACCCATAGCAGGACTACTGGGTAGAGGCCACACTTCCCTAACCTCATGGAAAAGGGCTCCCCCTTGGGGAGAAGAGACGACACCTTGTGATTCGTCACATACCCTTCCTCTAATGTTGCTGCCTTCTCCATCTGAGACCACATTGAGGTCATAACTCTGCTGGTCCTGTTTTGAACCTTCTCTAGGGTTTTTGTCCCATAGTCCAGTCTGGGGCATTAGGTCTAAATCCTTCCTCTTCCCAGTTATCACAAGGAGAGTATTTTACTGGTGTATGATTTATTTCTTCTAACAGCCTACCCAATTGAGGTTAAGTCAGTACCAATACGTTTCTTTAGGGAATCCTGGGACTACAGCTGAATTCCTAATTGTTTCACTACCCCTGACATTAATAGTGACTGGGTTTCGGGATAGACTCCCTGATCTCCATGGACACAGGTGATGCGCACAGGTTTCCCTACCATGAGTTAGTCAGAGTATATACGGTTGGTCCTTACTGCTGCCTGTTTACTCCTAAACTAAAGAGGAAACTAGTCCCCGTTGATTAAGACAGACTCGTGTGTTTTAAATGAGGCTGAGAGACAGAGGCAGTTACTAAGGGTCTCTATCTGTTGCTCTTCTTGAGGCTCTAGTTTTTCCCACTCTTCCCCAGCCATCCAACCTATTTCCATGGTTAATCTTTTTGATTTTTAAGACATTGTCTGGCCCAATGTCCTTTTTCCCCACATGAAAAGCATGTTATTTAAGATCCTGTAGAGAATTTTCCCTCTTCTGGTTTGGATACTCCTCTTTCTTTAAAGGGGACATGATTCCGTTCCTCCCTCTTTTCTAACTCCTTATTCCCTGTTTTAAAGTTATATTTTTCAGGAGCTATTTCTTTGGGATTTGCGCTCAGTTCTTTTAGTGGTAGGTTTCTGGTTGTTCTCTTTACATCCCTCTGTCCCTCATCCCCTTTATGTAGGGCCCTAATGTTTAGCTGCTTCTGCTTGGACGGTTTCAATAGCGATATTCAAGGTGGGCTTGCTAAGTTGTAAAACAGCACGTTGTAAAGATGGGGGCGGCTACTATTAGTTGCAACGCTAGCTCGTATATTCATTCTGGCAGTTCTTCTTGCCTAACCACTGTGACATGTTATTCTGGCTCCTAATTGCAAAGGTGTTTCAGTGGGGTGTAGTCTGCTCTCACTGACTTATGGCGGTCCTACTCTGTGTAGTGGGCGTTGTTTTCTGTTACCAAAGGACGTAGTTCCCAGGGGATTAAGAGTCTATGACATTTGGAGTTCACCCCTTAATGGGAGGGCGAGATAACCAGTCATAATCGCTTCGCTCCAATTAAACTGTTGTGCGAGCCTCTCAAAGTTAAAAAAAAATAAATTCCCAGGCCTTTGCTTCTCGATAAAGTTGAAGAACCACATGTGGCATATGTGACGTCTGAGGTTATGCGCTCCCAATCCCCAGGAATTTCTTCTCCTTCGTTTTCCCTTTCACATTCGTCCGAAAGGAAGGGATTTTGGGGATCTGTTAGCATTCCTCCCACTAGTAAGAGGAGAGCTTGGTATTTCTACCGGGGTTGAGCCTTTCTTATTTTCTCCCGACACGTCCGAGGACTCTGTTCCATGGGAAGAAAGGCACTTTGAGTGTTCACTCGGGCTCTTTGAATGTTTGGAAGGCATGTCAGGGTTTTCTATAGGTGGAGATCCCCCTTTTAATATCCATGAAGTCTCCACTATCCGAACTATCTCGTATGGAGGAAGTAAAGGGGGTCTTTAAGGGGATTGTGGTAGATGGTCTTTTTAAAATGGCCTTTATTGCTATAGATCCTATAGGTGGTAAGTCTGTTCCACCTCTCTGGCCATATACTTCAGGAGGTTCCTCAGTTGAGTCAGAATCCCACCTCAGACACCATATGTAAGGATGGTTGAAGAAGGAAGCGGACACAAAGGTGGCATGGTGGTTATAGACTTATTTTCTGTACCAAAAACATATCTATCCCTAACTCTATGGGGGGTTTCCCTAGCTCACAACTAATACTAAAGGCTCCGCCAGAATGTCTGACAAAATAAAATCCACCGTCCTGTGTCACAACCTATTTGTATCCCTCACACTAGAACTAAAGGATAAACAAACAGAAAGTTCCTTCTTCAGGAGAATGGCTCCCTTCTCCTGTTGTCTAGATAGCATCCAAAAGAATGAAAATGCCAGGGGGAATGTCTCCTTCACCTGGCTTGCAGGTTTCACAGAGCCCTTCTACAAGGTTTGCCTTCAGGAGATTGACACCCTTCTCGTGGTGCATCTCAATACAATTTCCAATAAAGCCAGGGGGAATGTCTCCCTTCTCCTGGTATCTCCAGCACAACTCCCAGTTTGGGACCAGAAGAATGCGTCCCTTCTCCTGGTATTGCTTGGCACAGTTCACAAGGCAAGAGGGAATGATTACCTTCCCCTTGTGTCTTTAACAACTGTAAGGGTGCAGAAGGAGACGAGAAGACGGACACACAGGTGGTATAATGATTGCTACAGACTTTTGGTATAAAAATCAAGAGAAAACCTATCTTTCCCTATAAGGGGTTTCTCTGCCTCAACTAAAGTGCTAATGGGTCTGCCAGGTGGTCTTGGTAACAAAGAGTCCATTGTTGTGTGTCAAAATATCCCCATCTCTGTCCCTTACACTTATAACCAAACTAATACATAGCACCAAAGCTCTTGGTCCAGGAGAATTACTCCCTGCTCCTGGACTGGGTGGTACGGTACTGGTTGCAAGATCCTTACCAGGGCAAATGGCTCCCTTCCTCTGGTTTTAGCACTTCACAAACAAAAGGATTGCAGATTCTCTAACAGTCTGCGTTAGAAAGCTCTTTTTTTTTAAAACATGTTTATTTTTGATCGACACACCAGAGAAAAGTAAATTACAACATATTCTTTCTTGACAATCTATACAGCTCACTGATCATCTCCTCCTGTACCAACCCCATTCCCATTCCCCCTCAGTTAACGTCCAAATCTTGCTCTTCTGTTCGTTGTATCATCTCCGTGCTCCCAGCCAATAAAGCATTTGCTACCGCCCGTGGCTTAAAAGTTAGAGCCGGATAGCTCTGGTCATAGTCTATCACTGGGGACCAAATGTTCGTGAAGTGGTGAAGGAGGCCTCTGTTCGCCGCTGTAATCTTTTCTGCGATAAAAATACCCCAGAGTTTCAGCCACCATAGAATCATTAGGGGGCCTTCTGGCGATTTCCAGGTTCGTGCCACTGTGATTTTAGCGGCCAGGAGCAGGTGAGTAAGGAGGGCGGCCTTTCTACCCGATCTTGGGTATATGCCTGGGATCGGGGCTCCTAATAGAATTGGTTCTGGCTCCAAGGGCAGCATTATCTCAGTTATGTCTGCTTTGGTTGCAATGCATTGGGACCAGAAATTTGCAATCACTGGGCAAGACCACAACATATGAATGAACGATCCCTGGAGGCCACATCGGCGCCAAGGCTTGGTTGAAATGATGCAGTCTGAGCGGCGGGTAGTATCATTTTAGAAGTAGTTTGTGGGCACACTCTCGATTAGTAATGCAGAAGGAAGAGGCTCGCGTGCGAGACCAAATGTCTGACCAGACCTGGTCTTCTATTGGGTGTCCTAGGTCTGTTTCCCATTGGTTCATGTAGGTTGCTCTAGCGACAAGAACATTTGTCTGCAACAGCTTGTACATCGCCGAGATTCGCCCTCGGTGTGGGGGGTCTGCGATTGTCAGCTCTGTAGGGTCCAGGTCTCATGTCGCTGCCTCGCATGTTGCTGGATGGGAACACCAATGCCGTAGTTGCGTATATGTGAATCTATCTGTTTCCGGCAGCCAAAGGTGTTTTTGCATTGTTCAAAGACGAGTGGCCGATTCCCCTCAAAAAGATCCAGTTCTTAAAGTTCGCGGGATGGGCTCCTGGGGAGAACGCCGGGCTATGAAATACTGGAGAAGCTGGGCCTAGGTGTCTGGGGATTTCTCTCTGTTTACGTGTCCATTCCCAAGCTTTTAAAGTTTGCTTGGTGGAGGATAGGATGGCCGGCCACGTTCTCCGTAGGGGGGGTGGAAGATGCAAGAGAAAGCGGAGGGGGAGGGGTAAGCAGGATTGTTCAATCTCAACCCATCTAGATCTGTTCGAACTTATCGTCCAGCCTTCAGTGTGAGCTAGCTGGGCCGCAATCTGGTGTTTCTGGAGGTCTGGGACCCCTAGGCCTCCTAGGTTTGGACTGCTCAGCATTGTCCTTAGCGGGATCCTTGACTTTTTACCTTTCCAGATGAAGCGTAGTACCTTCCTCTGGAGGTGCAGGAGTAGGGGCCGAGGGATCAAAACTGGAATGGCCGAGCAAGTATAAAGTAGCCGTGGGAGGAGGTTCATTTTACATGCCGCTATACGGCCCAATAGCGAGATCTCCTCTGAGAGCGAGCGATTGAGGTCTTCCTCCAAGGTCTTGAATAGCGGCTGAAAATTCGCTTGATAGGTATCTTCCGGCCGGGCTGTGATCTGTACTCCTAGGTAGGGGATGGACTTTTCGCTAAGTTGGATCGGGCAGAGGGCTCTGAAGGAATCCTCATCTTCCTGCTCCAGTCTCACCCCTAGAGCTGATGATTTCGCGAAGTTTATCGCAAATCCTGATACTTTACCAAAGCGATGAATTTCTGCCAGGGAGGACCTCAGCGATTGGGTGGTGTCCGTTATGGTTAACAACACATCATCCACATACAGTGCTATTTTATGTTGAGTAGGGCCTACTCGGAGGCCTTTGATTCTGGGGTTCAGTCAGATCCGTTGGGCCAGTGGCTCCATGACCAGGGCGAAGAGCAGGGGAGATAAGGGACATCCTTGCCTGGTGCCGCATGATAAAGGGATCGGGTTAGATAGGGAGCCGTTAACGCGGAGCAAGGTTTTCGGTGATTGGTAGTTCGCCAAGACGAGTTTCTGGAATGCGGGTCCGATCGATGCCAGAAATTCTAACGAGAATTGTCTGTCGCGGAGCCTAGTGAAATCCGCTGGGATCAGGCGAGTTTCCTGAAGGAACACGACCGAGGCTTCTTCATTCTGTAGACGCCGTAGCATGGATTTCCTCTTCTACGGCCCGTTTAAGCCTCTGACGTTGAGCGTCAGGAACTTCACTTTTAGTTGAGGTTGTGGGGCTTCCTGGTCTCCCCTCAATGGCTGGGGTGGCTTCTGGGGGGGGGGGGGGGGGGGGAAGAGCTGTGAGTTTCAGGCATCATCTAAGAGCTTGGTGACAATGCGGTTCTCTAGTGGTCGTGTTTTATGAGCTCTCCAACGGGAGGGTAAACTTGTAAACTTGAGGGAGGCCAATTTTCCCTGGTCAGCGGTTCCCATGGCCAACCGGGCCTTCTTCGTTCCCATAGCCAACGGGGCTGGGATAAGTGGATGTAACAGTTTTGTCTCCAAGGGTAGGATGATGGCACACACCTCGGAGCGGGGTATAGGCCGATCGGGGACCCGCAGCACCATTCTTATCTTCCGTGCATCTGCGGGTAGCTGATCCTTAAGCGCAGAACCTCATGACTATCTCATTTTCCAGCGTCTCTTGTCTTTGACCAGGCTGGTTGTAGCCGCTGCTGGGGGGGCTGGTTTGGGCCGTCAGGAGTGGAAGAGAGGTTAGGAGAGGGCGAATCTCCTGGAGTGGCTGGGTGGAGGATAGATTCAGCGTCTTCTAGGTGGCATATTGAGCGCTGGGTCCCCTGGTAGGTGAATTGGAGAGCAGTGGGGAACAGCCATCGGTCCGGATCTTTTGGCTCTGTAGAAACAGGGTTAGGGGTTTAAGGGCTCTCCTTTTTTGTAGGGTCGTTAGGGAGAGATCCTGGTATATCTGGAGTGGGGAGCTTAGGAAGGACAGTTCATCCTTGGTGCGGCTTATTGCAGCGATCGCTTCCTTCGTGGTAAAAAAGTGGACTCTAGTTATTACATCCGGGGGGGTGTCGGACTCCACTCCCCGTCTTGGGCACAGTCTATGGGTGCGATCAAGGATAAGCTGGGTCTGGTCCATCTGAGGAAGAAGGGCTTGAAAGAAGTTGCCTATATATTCCGGGAGGTCTTTATCTTGTATTGTGGAGGGGACACCTTGGATGCGAAGATTGTTTCTTCGGGCCCTATGTTCCAGGTCTTCCTGCTTGAATTCCAGAATTTCGTTCTTACTCTGAAGCACCTGAATTGCTCGTTGCATCTCTATTAAGGCAGCGTCATGACTCTGAAGCAAGTCCTCAACCTCTCCCAACCTCTGCTCAGCGTCTGTGACACGTTGGTCTGTTTGCTCAAGTTTCGAGGCGAGCTCGGCCATGCAGGATCTGAATTCTTTTTTAATATCCAGCATGAAGGCCAGAATATCTCCTTTTGTTGCCAAATCCCTCTGCTGATCTGGGAATTCTGACTTCTGCGGGGTAAGCTTGGGAGGGTCCGGTTTCTTAGCTTTGTCTGCTGCCAGCAGCATGGTGGAGATATCGGAGTGCTTGGTTCCTTTAACCGGTTTCGTCATCGTGACTGACCTGCGACCATATATTGGGGGTCTGGCGAGTGGGGCCTCAATGGGCCAATCTGTAAGCTCTCAGTTTGCTAGGGGGTCGGTATCCAGAGGAGAGGAATGCTCTAAGATCGGTGATCAGGAGCTTGCCTGGGGGAGACTCTCGGTGCTGCTAGGCTGGCCTCAGCGGAGGGGGTATGCTCAGCGTTTCTTATTAAGGTTTGGTCTCCGCATGAAGGAAGGCCTGGAGGGGAGGGAGGTGGGCCGGGGCGCCCCAGGAGATTCTTGGGTTGAGCCTCGCGCCGTGAGACCAGCGGTCAAGTGGTCGGGATTAGCTCGCCCAGGAGCCGAGGAGCTACGGCGCAGCAGCTAGAGTGAGTTGTCTCACTGGGACCCCAGTGGGCTCCAAGGTCGCTGCTGGCAGTGAGGCAGGCGGAGGGGCCAGGGAGGTCTCTACTGCAGGCGAATGGCTTCTCAGGGCCTCGGCGTGGGGACTTCAGGGGCTGAGCTCTCACCTCGTTGAAAGCAGGAGTTTCACACGCTCCGCCGCTGGAGTTGGCTCGATTTCATCCCATAGGGATCAGCCAGGACTCGGGTCTCCGTCGTTCTTCGTGAGCGCCGCTCGATTTCTTCTTTCTGGCGCTCTCCCCCTGCCTCCCAGCGCCACCCGCACCGCGAGCCCCAGCACCCGCCCAGGCCACACAGCCCGCCGCTGGACAGGCGGGGTGCAGGTGGGAGGGGGGCCGCAGGGGCCGGGCACCTACTCCGTCTGTGTCGGGGGCCCCCGGGGTTGGCTGGATCAGCCGCTGGTGCGGGCCGGACACCACCTCAGAGGCGGCTGCCGGGAGCTCGATGCCGCAGTCCCTGCCCGCCTACGGAGCCGCGAGGAGACCGCTCTGGGAGTCGCAGGAGAGCCGTCCCGCTGGGATTCAGGGCTGCACCTTCTCACTCGGCCGGGCCCACGGCCAATGGGACGTCCGCCGCTGCAAAGGGTCTCATCAGGACTCACGCCCACGTTGAAACGGTAGGAGGGAGGATGCTCGCTATCCCGGTGAATCGCTGGTCTAGGGCCGGATTCATAGGCGCTAGTTATTCCGATATCCCGTCACAGTCCGTTTCTCCATCGTACAGCGTCACGGTCACATCGCTGTCTGCATTCGCCGTACGATGGGGGTTGCTTCTCCCGACGGCCATCTTGGAACGGCCCATTAGATGATCAGGGGGAGAACAACAATTCAGTCCGTTCGGGGGTTCCCAGAGGATCAGGGGCCCCTGATGACTATCCAGGGTACCCTAGCTTCTAACGGAGCCCATGATGAGGATTTTATAGCTCGATGGCCGCAGAAAGGCTCATTTTACGCCGGATGCCGTGGGTCCCGATCGGAGGCCATCAGAGGAGCAGCCACATCGCTGGCGCTCCAGGCCACGCCCCAGAAAGCTCATTATTTTGTTATCCAGGAGAGGATTACTCCCTTCCCGTGGATCACTGGTTTCATCCTCCTTGTGGGATCAACTACCAATATACCAGGGGGAATGACTCCCTTCCCCTGGCCTTTGTGATGAATCCTGGAGTAATCACTGTTCCCCAGCCTAAGGTCTAGTCCCATGTGGCAACGCAGCCACTACCTGATCCTGACCATGGGGGTGTAATTCAGAGGTTAGATCACATGGGAGGAGATGGCTGTTAGGGGAGAGTGGTGATTCCACAAGGAGAGAAGCAATATACTTCTCTTTATTGTGAAGATCCATTATTTCCAAGGTTTTATTGATGTGTTGCCATAATTCAAAACTAACTGATTCTAAAGCCCCGAGAAATATTCTGTTTAAACAAAAACCCATTCAGTCTTTACGTAAATATGTTAAAGTAAAACATGTGAAACATCTGATGTTTATGGTAATTGTAATGATAATACAACTGTACACTCATGTAATGCAAAATCTACTATGACCTCCTTGGACTCAAAGTCCCACAAATCCTCAAGTACTGTGATGAGGAAAAAGAGGAAGGAGTTCATGTAGAGGAAATGCGACCTTGAGAACAATATGCAGTCTAGTTTAAAGCTAATCAGCTGTGGAGGACTTTTAAATGCCCAAATCACCTACAGCTGGGAGAACAGAAAGAAAAATGTGAACATGAACGTGGATAGAGAGAATGCAGGTTGTAGAGTGCGTGGAGCGGGAAACGTGGCTGGTGGCAGAAGAAATCCCACGAAGGACTATGAAGAGAGAAGCACGCCATAAGTCAGTTGGCGGCATTCGGGGTGTTTCGGAGTGGAGCTCTGGTCAAGAGGAAGCAGAGTGTGCGCAGCGGAGCCGTGTATGGAGATGCAGTCATTAAAAGCAGCGCCGGTCGAAGACCCAGCGGAACTCTGCCACTGAAGGAGAGGCAGCCCCTTGCGAGCATCTCTCAAGTGCAGCATGAAGAGCTGGTGAGTCAGCCTTATATTGACGGGGCTGCTGGGACGTGTGCATATTCTGATAAGCATATGAAAAGTACTTTGGAGTACCAACCTAATAGAACTAAATGGCAAAGGCGAATATGGTGCAATTTCCCTGACATTAGATGTCAGTTGGGGGAAACCTGGGACCAGCATTGCCTAAGCCAATAGACATTACCAAAAGAAAAAAAAAAGAAAAAGGGACAACTATGGTGTATTTCTCCTGGCTTAAAGAGGTCAGTTGGGAGCAACTTGGAAGAAGCGTTGCCATGAGTCAAGAGAGATTGTTAAAAGGAAAAGCTTAAATAAACCCTCACATATTGGATGATGGTCTGGGGGGAATTGGTTCAATTAACAGTTAAGGAGAAAGTGAATGTGCAGAGAAGCCTGAAAAGGATATCACGTACTGAAACCTTTTTGGACAAGGATACATGGCAGGAGAATATACCAGGGCATCTCAGTGGGCCAAATGGGGGATATTCTTGGCAGGAGAGTAAACCAGGATATCAAGAGTTTACAGTTAATGAGTTTCCGGGCAGGAGAGCGTACCAGGAAACATACTCTTAATTGGTAGGTTGAAAAGAGATTATTCTTGTTTTCTTTGAATATTTATATTATATTTAAAAAGACATGTCTCTCACTGTGTTTGAACCTCTATTGCGAAAAAGACATTTGATTTGCCATCCTGAAAATTAGTAAACACTTTCCTTTACCTTATTCATACCAACACTGTGGAAAGGATACTTTGGGCCTCATCACGAGTGGCGTTATCTGGGCGGTAAATCCACCGGGATACTGCCCAATACAATTAGCGTTACCGCAACTTGGTCCGGTGCCATTAGGGCTGGATCACATGTTGTGGTACCGCAGTAAATCCCCATTTCTTTTGAGTCCATGGGACTCAATGGGGCATTTTCGGTGCAATTATCGCTGCGGTAATTGCACCAAAAATGGTCTCTCTCCGGCTTTCTTTCACAGTACACAACGCCAGGGGAATGTCTCTGTTCCCCTGGCCCCTTCGTATACTTTGTTTCACAATTCAGCTCTCTAATGGTTTGTTCTGGCAGACCTGGTTCACTCCCCTGCCAGGTACTGCCCCAGTGAAGATAGCGTATACTTGTCTTCCCTTGTGGGTGCAGGTCCCAGACCTGCATCTCCTTATTGCATGAATTTGGTAGATATGGGTTGCTTCCCTTCTGGGTACTGCCAAGAAGATGACTTGTGTTAGATTTTGGTTCTCGGATGCTCGACTGTTCCCTGGCTCTGCTTGACCCCTAGCACAAGGGAGACTCCCTCTAATTCGCTCTAGGTTTTCATGCGGGTACCAGACATTTCCCTGGTGGTCAGTGATAGTTCTGTTCCCACTGGGATGAGGGATTCTATCCCTGAGGCTATGCTTGGCTCTCCAATCCGCCTCACCAGGTCTCCCATTGCCCGTTTCCCAAACGGGATGCGTCACTAGTTCTTCCAGGGTTCGTGGTTCTTCTTGCCAGCTTCTGTGGTTCCCTTCTGATCCGATCGGCACTCGAGCTCTACTGTTTCGGCGTCAGCAACGCCTCGCCCTCTCACTTCCCATTTGGGAACGGTACCCGTTTGGGCCTGGTGGTCCACCTCATGACAGGAGGGGACTGCCACTCTTTCGGTGGTCCTGGTAGGAGTCAGCCTCCTGCTGGCTCCTCTGCTGCTTCAGCACCGACAATGTCTTGGCTTCTTGCTCCCTCCATCTGGTTTGAACTTCCTGGATAACTGAAGTGGACTCCTTCCTTCCGCGGTAGAAGAAACTGAGTTCTTCTTCAGTTTCCTCATTATAGGACTTGTCCCACTGTTGCGTACCGTCAGTCCTTGTTAGTGGCTCTGAGGTAATAGTCATGCCTCTCTTGAGCCATTTCTTCTCAGTACTTTTAGTTTTGTCAGCTTTCCGGGCACTGCAGCAATACCTGGATCTACTATTAGTAGATCGTAAATCTTCAAGTTTGCAGAGGTACATGGAAGTATTGGGTAAGGTGCTGGGGTATAAATAGTAGGGAGGTGTGCAAGGTGAGGGTTGCTATACCATGTTCTCCCCAGATGTTCATCCTTGTCCCTAAAGAGGGATTGGGGGTGGGGGGAGGGAGTCGCTCCCTATGAGATTCTCCTGCTGAGGTACCACCCCAAGGAGACTATCGGGTCGCGGCCTCACCTCCCTGGCCTCAAGGGCAGGGGCTCCCCCTCGATAAGAAGTGGCGACATCTATGGATTTGTCACACAACACAACTCTTAGTTTGTTACCAGGAGAATGACTCCCTTCTCCTGGTATTGTTTGGCACATTAATTTCTCACTGCTTTCACCTTGATATACACTTTGCTCTGATTTGTTGTTAGCAAAGTTCCAAATTGTTGGGTCCCAGGCCCGTCTCTGGTGGTCAGTGGTTCTCTCTTTCCCACTGTGATGAGGAAGGTTTCCTCTAAGGCTGTGTCTGCTTTCAGGTCCCAGACCCTTCTCCAGTGGTTTTCTCTTTTCCACTGTGACTAGAAAGATTTCCCCTAATGCTCTTGGTATCTGCTTTCGGCTCACAGACCTCTCTGGTTATACCAAGTAGCTGGCTTCCCACTACTGATGCGAGAGAGAGAGAGATTTGTGAAACAGCCCCCCTTCTACCCTTGCATCCCCTCTGAGTCTTCCGTAACTCCCATTAACTTGTGTGGTATCGTGGTACATCACCAGGACTTCCTTGGACCACAGATCTTCTCTCCGTCTCTGCTGATTCACTGCTGTGTCTATGTCAGCTGTGCAGTACTTCCATCATCCGTTCCAAGGCATTCCTGGGTCTGTTGCCTGGGTTCACGCCTGCTGAACCCATGGCGGACTCCCACAGCACTTGCATCCTCTTCCCTCTGGTCACTCAGCAGCATCTGGGTCTCTCACGCTAGTTCCTCTCCACACCTGCTGCCAGACCTGGCAGGGTTTGACACAGCTGCGCTTGAGACATTTGGTAGTCCTTTGTTCCCTTTTTATACATTGTATTGAGTTCCTCCCATGCAAATTATAACAGTCCTTTGTCTCTGTTAATAAATGTCTCCTTATGCCTCCTCAGGGCCACCTCGTACCAGAACAAGCACAGTCAATGATCTTCATGTCTCCAGTGTTGTTCTTCATGCTAGTGCTTTAGGTTGATCTCTGGTAAGGCAACAGTACATGCGTTGACTCTCAAAAAAGGGGTTCTGAACAGTGAGAAAGGGCTAGAGAATGTTGAGGAGTGACAACATTCAATGGGCTGTACCCCAGGTGGCCGTCATTGTCCCCACAGGGGGTGTCCCTCCCCAAGAGGTCCTCCCTCATTAAACCACCCCTAGGGGGACTATTGGGTAGCGGCTGCACCTCATTAGTCTAATGGAAAAGGGATTCCCTTCGGGAAGAAGTGACAACACCTTCTGAATCATTACAGAGGGTAATATTGCCCCCAATGCAACCTTTCTTCCCCAACTCTATTGGTGAAGCTCCACTCGTTATTCTGTCGGTAGTTCCTTTCTTTTTTGTAACAAAACTCTTGGGAGTTTGCGGGGGCCTGTCTCAACAGAGCCTTAGTTGGATTGACTATGCAATTGGTCGATCTCAATTTCCCCTCTTGCTTGCATCACCTATGGTCTTGCCATTACAGACGGGCTTCAATATCGCACAGGATGCTTGCTATCTCATTAATCATTACATCAGCCTTGTCAATGTGCCTTGGGAATTGGGCAGATCTTTTCATTGCTTTTATATTAGGGGGTATTAGAGAGCTTTTCTCTTGGTCATACTGTTTAACATTCAAATAGCCACTGTGTGGTGCCTTACAGACTCTTTAAGTGCAAGTGCAACGCCATTGTTGCCTCTACATAAGATATGTAATTATGCAGTTATACTTAATTTAAAACTTGATTTAAAAGATTCAATATGCCAATATACCAGTAAAATTTGCACACCTCAAAATATCAATACAATAAATAATATTCTGATGTTTGTTAATCTGCTTAGAATCACATGCTGTGCATAGGTCCGACATCCAGTGGTCACTGCGGAGTATTGCATTTTGTTTTTCGTAGTCGAAACGGGGACGTCGACAAGGCGTGTCTGTAACACTATCCCTATAGTGACGTGCGTTGTACCCACAATCCCTCACGCGTCGAGGTCCCTCAGATTGTTTTTTTCCGCCCAGCTTATGGTCGCCTTACGCGGAGCTCCTAGAGAGACATTGCTAAACACTGACTACGGACCTCGGTCCTTTATATATACTTATTGTTAAAGATCCCTCCCCTCGACGTTAGCTGTGAAGCTGTTTCTCCGCCAAGCAAGTTTTCGACGGAGGGGAAGAGACGGAGGAGATCCTTCGGCGCTGCCGAACACGTGGCCAGGCCTCGCCGGCCAACATACAGTAGGGAGAGTGGGGGTTCGAACTTTTATCTTCTCGTCGAGAATGTCTTTCTTTCTCCCCTATCTTTCCCTTGGGGTTGTTATCACCAGTTTTTATTGCCTCAGCTATGGAGAGGACACCTTTTAAGTTTTGCCCACGCTGTAGGGGCAAATACACTTGGAAGGACAAACACAAGCTCTGTAATCGTTGCTTGCCCCTCGATCATAAAGAGGACAGCTGCGCGGCCTGTAAGCTCTTGAAACCAAGAACTCTTAAAGAACGGAAGGTTAAGAGGTGGGCGGACTACGCTATGTCGAAGTCAGTTTCCTCACCCGCCGCCGCTGTTACAGAAAGTGACGAGGAGGGTGATAACTCGACGTCCTTTACGGACGTCATTAACCCCCAGAAGGAGCGCTCGCGCTCCTCGACGTCCGTCCCCGGCCCCGACGGGCTCGGCTCACGCCCTGCTTATGGGGATGAACACCCCGGCGACAAGGACGCACACAGACCCCATAGGCCTAAGCACACAACCCACGGCTCTTCTTCGTCGAGGACGAAGGATCCATCAGCGCCGAAGGGGACGCAGGGCACTCCGGCGTCTACCTCAGACCGTAAGGGTCTCAAGCCCCACCCGCAAACGCAGCCGCGACCAGCGATTGGGCTTTCATCTAACACGGGCGCTACCTCAAAAACATCCGACGTAACGCTCCATAGAGCGGCCGTCGAGAAACAACGCGTAACGCAGGCAACGTCGACTCCAGAACCCTCTACTGACGAACTCGTTGTCGAGAGCCTGGCGAGAATTGTTTCCGAGGACAAACGTAAGCGGGCGACGAAACAGACGTCGAATACCGCACCAAAAGATATAGAAACGCCGAAAAAACACAAAAGTAGCCAGGAACTGCCCCCTTCATCTAAGGGCACTTCTGAACTACCGGAGGGCTTTTCTGAGGGCGACGGAAACCTTTCGTCGACGTTGTGGGAGCGTTCGAAGCGTTTTGAAGGTGAAAACACTGATTTCCCCCCTCTAGACTATTCAGGGGTTCCCCATGAGACCCTTGAAAGACTCCATTCTTGTATGGAAAAAATGGAAAGGTTTTTGGGTAGCCAAAACCCACCCACACCCAAAAGACCAAGAGAATGGACCCAGGATGACCCTAGGGTCAAGATTCCTAGGCTGTTTCCCCCTTCTACAGACGCATATGACCTCACTGAAGAGGAGCAATACCTCCAGGAAGATGAGGAGTGTTTGGGTGGAGAGGAAGAACATGAGGAAGAGAGGTTTGAATAAGACCCTTACACTAGTGCAGGAGCTTTTGAAGAGGATACAGCTACTTCACAGCCCTGGCACTCCCCATCAGTGCAGCCTTGGCAATCCCCATCAGTGCACTCAGACCCTGATGTCTTTCAGCCTTCTCCTCCCAAAGACTCACCTATTGGAAACACCTCCCCCATAGATGACCAACCTTCACTTAATGCACTGTTGCGCAAGGCAGCAGCGCATTTTGAAATAGACACAGGGGAGACTCTTCCGGACATAGACTTTGTAGAAAGAGTTATTAAAGAAAAAGCCCCAGTCAGTCAGTCTATTCCGCTCCTGGCTTCTATAAAGAGAAGAATAACTCCTTCCCTTTCCAATCCGGCCTTAGTCAGAGGGGTCAACCCTCGGATAGAAAAGCTCTTCAGCCCTTCGTCCTCTGACCCTTTGTACATCAGGGGACACTCTATTCCGGACTCCCTTGTAGTGACTAATACAAGAAAAAGAGCGGGGGTACCACTATCTACTAGTGAGGCACCACCTGACAAAGAGGGCAAGAAGCTCTATGCACTTGGGAAGAGAATCACGACCTCCGCCGCCTTCTCAACCAGGATTGCAAATAACAATTCCCTACTAGCCAGCTACGCAGATGCACAGTGGAGCAAGCTGCGCAGCGAATCAGAGGACGCAACAGAACCCCTGCGTTCACGCCTGCTAGCTATAATATCAGAGGGAACTCTTGTAAACCAGGGCATCGTAAAGAACTCCTTAGATGCCGCAGAGACAGCTGGCCGTTCCCTGGTTCAGGGAATACTTCTCAAACGCCATGTCTGGTTGCGCAATTCGGGTTTTAAGCCGGAAACACAGGCTTCCCTGATAAATAAACCCATAGAACAAACACATCTGTTTGGGAAAGCAGTTGATGAGGCACTAGAACATGCGAAGAAGGAGTTTGATACCATCAAGACTCTTGACCAAATTTCTAGGCCACCTAACAGACGCAGCTATGGCAATAGACGCTCCTTTCGTGGCCAACGCCAGCAACAAAGCCAACAACAATTTTACTCCGCTGCCAACTGGCCCTCGAACCAAAGCACCCAGTTCAGTCAAAGAGGCCAACGTCGTGGCAAAGGAAGAGGGCGCGGCTCCAGTCCCAAAGGCCCCACGCCCAATACCAACAAATGACCCGAAGATTCGGGTCCCCTCCCATGCATCACCGGTCGGGGGCCGGCTAACATCGTTCCTTTCAGCATGGGAGGGAATAACGTCAGACCGCTGGGTATTATCCACCATAGCCCACGGATACTGCATCGAATTCAACGGTTCCCCAAAATACAGACCCCCACGGAACCGACGCATGACACCGGAACACCTCACTATTCTTCTTCAAGAAGTAGAAGAGCTACTGAAAAAAGAAGCTGTAGAGGCTGTCCCCCTATCTCAGGTAACAGAAGGTATTTATTCAGTGTACTTCCTTGTACCCAAAAAGGATTTAACCATGCGCCCTGTATTAGATCTGCGTCCAGCGAACAAGTTTGTCAAACCCCAAAGGTTTCGTATGGTGACCTTGCAGGAAGTAATCCCACTGTTATCACAGGGGGATTACATGACAACACTAGACATGAAAGATGCATACTTTCATATTTTAATGTTGCCAGCGCACAGAAAATACCTCAGGTTCAAGATAGAGAACAAACACTACCAGTTCAGAGTACTACCCTTCGGGATAGCATCTGCACCAAGGGTATTTACGAAAGTACTGGCAGTGGCAGCGGCCCACCTGCGCAGGTTATCCATCCCGGTATAACCTTACCTCGACGACTGGCTAATAACAGGGGATTCTTACGAAACATGCTTCTCCAATACCCAAAAGACCGTAGACCTTTTGTCCCAACTGGGCTTCTCCATCAACGAAAAGAAGTCCAGCTTAGACCCCAGCCAAATCAAACAATTCCTAGGGGCTCTAATTCGAACAAGGGACGGCCTTCTCTTCCCCTCCAACGAGAGGGTCCAAAACATGCTGTTTCAGATCCCCTGTTATGTGGCAGGTCGAGAGGTGACGGTACGCAAAGCAATGCGCTTGCTAGGGATGATGGCGTCATGTATTTATTTGGTACCTCACGCGCGCTTGCGCATGCGCCCAATGCAAGAGTGGCTTTACAGCCAGTGGTGTCAGGCCAGCGGACAATGGGACGATCTAGTGGTGGTCTCGCAGGCCTTGGTTCTCTCGCTACGGTGGTGGACAAAGGAAAACCTGTTATTAGGGAAGACTTTTGCCACACCCGCAGTGGAAGCCACTCTAACCACAGACGCATCCCTTACAGGATGGGGGGCTCACCTATCCCATCAGACTGCTCACGGAGTGTGGACTCCGAGTTTAGCATCCAAGCATATAAACCTGCTGGAACTACTAGCGGTGTTCAAAGCACTGAAAGCCTTTCAGGAACACTTACAAGGAAAGACAGTGATGGTCCTCACAGACAGCACCACAGCCATGTACTACCTCAACAAGCAAGGGGGCACTCACTCTCCAGGACTGTCCAAGCTGTCCCAGAATATATGGAAGTGGGCTCTCAAACACAACATGTTCCTACTATCACAACATGTACCAGGGGAACTCAATCTGCTAGCAGACAAACTCAGCAGAGACTTCCCCCTGCCCAAAGAGTACGAATGGCAATTGCACGAAGACATCGTCTTAGACGTCTTCACGCAATGGGGTTTCCCGGAAATAGACCTGTTCGCAACCCTGGAGAACTCACAATGCCAAAGTTACGCCTCCAGGTACCCCCAAAACCAGTCCAAGGGGAACGGTCTGTCGATGCAATGGTCAGGGAAATTTGTTTACGCCTTTCCCCCGACTCCCCTCCTCAACAAAGTGGTGCACAAGATGCACCAAGAGCAGGTTACCATGATTCTAGTGGCCCCGATGTGGGCCCGGCAGCCATGGTTCGCTCACTTGATGGAGATGTCCCTATCTCCCCCAATGAAACTTCCCTGCCCGTACAACATGCTGTCACAAGACAAGGGCAGGACACTGCATCCATGCCCTCAGACCATGAACCTGAGATCATAGAATGTGGACATTTACATCTCCCTCAAAGATGTATGGACATCCTCAGGGAAGCCAGAAAACCTAATACTCGCCACTGCTATTCTAGCAAGTGGAAAAGATTTGTCATCTGGTGTAGAAGTAAGAACATCAACCCGGTTGACTGCTCTGCCACTAACATTATTCTGTACTTGACCCATTTACTGGATTCAGGTCTAGTGTTTAATTCCATTAAAGTCCACCTAGCGGCACTTTCTGCATACACCACTTCCCAACTTAAAGTGTCGTGGTGGAAGATACCAGTTATCAAGGCCTTCATGGAAGGAGTAAAGAGAATACACCCCCCGATAGCTAACCCAGCTCCCGGATGGGACTTAAACGTGGTACTTTCCAGACTCATGGGCACTCCTTTCGAACCCATGCACAAAGCAACTCTTAAAAACCTCACTCTTAAGACTGCTTTCCTAATAGCTATCACCTCCATTAGGAGAGTAAGTGAACTACAGGCTCTTTCTGTACTAGACCCCTTCGTAACAGTTCACAAGGATAAGGTGGTTCTTCGCACACACCCAAGGTTTGCACCAAAATTCATCTCGAAATTTCATGTAAACCAATCTATAGAACTACCAACGTTCTTTCAAAACCCTTCCAGCTTGGGAGAAAAAAGTCTGCATACACTAGATGTACGCAGAGCTGTCATGTTCTACATGGAAAGAACCAGAACACTGAGAAAGACTAATCAGTTCTTTGTCACGGTGGCAGCAGGAAGAGAAGGAGATGCAGTCTCTAAGTCCACTATATCTAGATGGATTGTACAATGCATCACTCTCTGTTACACTCTTGCTAAGAGAGAACTACCCTTCAAGCCAAGAGCACATTCCACTCGAGGCACTGGGGCTTCCATAGCATTCATTGCAAATGTTCCCCTTGAGTCCATCTGCAAAGCGGCTACCTGGAGTTCTGTACACACATTTACAAAACACTACTGTCTAGATGCACACTCTAGATCTGACTCCCAGGTGGGACAGGCAGTATTAAGACATCTTTTCTCTACTGTTCCTTCTCATAACCCACCGCCAACTCCGGGTACTGCTCGCTAGTCTATGCACAGCTTGTGATTCTAAGCAGATTAACAAACATCAGAAGACAATGCATTACTTACCGTAAAAGCATTTCTGATGGTTGTATCTGCTTAGATTCACATGCGCCCACCCTTCCTCCCCGCTCGGATGGAAGGAACATAGACATCCTTTCATATATATTTCTCTCTTTTCTGTACTCACTCACGTATAGAAGGCTCCCTCAGGGCAGAAAAATACAAACAGAGGGACCTCGACGCGTGAGGGATTGTGGGTACAACGCACGTCACTATAGGGATAGTGTTACAGACATGCCTTGGCGACGTCCCCGTTTCGACTACGAAAAACAAAATGCAATACTCCGCAGTGACCACTGGATGTCGGACCTATGCACAGCATGTGAATCTAAGCAGATACAACCATCAGAAATGCTTTTACGGTAAGTAATGCATTGTCATTCAGATGAGTGTCAAAGAAATGGCAATGAAGCAGCACAGAGATAATCTGTGGTTATACCGCCAGCATTGCGAGTTATTCCCGTCCTGGGAACACCCGATGGTTTGAGGGGCACCATAGTCCAACTCCCCACCCCAGCACAATTCAATATTACGGACAAGACTAATTGATTCTGATCCTTGAACCAAATGTGGTGTCCATCCCTAGTCCGACTCACCACCTGACCCAAGATCAGTGCTCGCTATCAGATTGAGGTCTACATTTGTCAAGCTTGGCCTCCCCTTTATGTACTAAATGGACACAGTCGTATGGCAACAGTCTGCATGGTGCGTTTACCTTTTTGGTTCACTATTCGCAGAGGTCCATGGAGTGTGGATGCCAGGTTGCCCGCAGCACCCAGCCCCTTCAGTCCAAACAGCCAAAACAGCTTGCAATGCCCTTTGTCACAGTAGGCTTCACTGCAGGGGCTGCCCGCCTTACGCTATATGTGGATTCTTACTCATTCTCTGGGGGAAGGGTGGGGCCGACAAGCAACGCTCAGGCACTGTCACGTAAGGCAAAGCAAGTGGGTCAACAAAACAGCCTGCAGCGTCGTTTGTCTCAGCGGACATCATTGTGAATGCTCCGTTATAGTGGCAGTCATTTTGTAATAATGAATTCAAGTGTTCTGGGGTGCTGCTTTAAGAGCTTGTTTTATTTCTATGCTATTTGGTACATGGATGGCTTTTCAATTTTCAGCTGCATTACATTGTGTTCATCACTTTTGTGTTGAGTTTAATTAATATTAGATGTGACTGACATATCACATGCCCATAAAGTGCTCTCCCTTACTCTCTGCTTTCTCTTTATTTCACTGTGTGCGCCAGAGACGTTTTGTCTGGTGCACACTCGCTGCTTTAACTCTGTTATTGTGTTCTGGTACACTGCCACTGTCGCTCTGTAAGTGCAGTACAAACCAAACAGTGGTCAGGACGCAAAATGAAGCTTTTCCTTGGTGCTCACCAAAGAACAGGTCATTGGTTTTTAATCCGAGAAGGACTCTAACAAGGAAGGACATTTTCAAGGGAAAAACTGTTTTTTTTCCACGAAAGATGCTATTAAAAAGGAAATTATTTAATTGTACTAACATTATAAACTGGATCTTTTAAAATGTTTACAAATCTTTTAAAACATCTTCTAGTATATACTTTAAAGTTAATAGGTTTACATTTGTCTAAAAAATCAAAAACGAGAATAACCACATATGTTATTTCCTATTGTACTCTTTCAAAATACCTCTATGAGAAAGAGGACAAATAGTACCAATGAGAGTTCCTGGCTGATTTGCACGAAATCAAAGAGCATTTTGGGAATATACAAATGAATACAGATATTTATATTTTACAAACATTTGTGTGATAAAAGGGATCTATGCTTTTTTTTTAAATATAACAATTTTTATTGATTTTGATAAACATAATCGGCTAACATATACCATTGCTTGGTCTCTAACACAATACAGTTCACAAAATACATGGCACATCAGTTAAAGAGGTAGCTAAACGTAGATAAATCAGTCCAAATAGGGGCAGGCCTTACCAAGGTGTTTTTCCTTTTTGCGCTCCTGGTCTCGCGGGTTAGCCCTAGGCTTAGCATATGTCCGGCCCCCATAGTGTCATTACGGGATCAAACACAAAAGTCATGGTGGTTGATTAGGCATATTTGCACCAGCCTTGTTTAAACGGGTCCATCGGCCATGGAGGGCAACCCAGGTTAGCCCAGTTTCATAGTTACCCCACTTACTCCCATTTGTCCCAGATTTTCTGGAACTTCTGAGGACAGCCTCTAGAGTTGTATATTCGCCTCTCCAGCGCCATACATCTCGACATTTCGGCAGACCATTGGCCAACACATGGGCGGACCGGCAAACCCCATACTGTGGCAATAAGCCTTTTAGCTAGTCCCAGTGTTGTTGATATTAGTGTTTTTTTTATATTTAGTGAAACCCACTTCCCCCATATACCCGATAATGCCAGCCTAGAGCCGTTTTGGATTTGGGAGCCTAGGATCCTAGACAATTGGTTGAAACAATTGCCCCAGAATACCTGTATCTGCGAGCATTCCTACCATGTGTGAAAAAAGGTGCATTCTTCCATCCCACATCGCAGGCAGTTGACCCGGTCTATCACCCCCCCCCAACGAGCATCCAAAGCTGTTCTAGAGTGGTATACCATTTGTAGAACCTTGAATTGGATAAGGCGGAGTCTAGCCTCTATATCTATCTCCCTCAGGAACATAAGGGCCTCCACCCAGTCTTCTGGTTCTAGCTGCTCAATATCTGCCATCCAGTTCTCTCTGAGCCGAAATAGCTCTTGGGATCCAAATGCTGTCAATACTTGATACAGGCTGGAAGTGGCTTTTGTGGCAATGTGGTTTGTGAAGATGTAGGCCTCTATGGGCGAACATTTGGGAACTTGTGCCAGGGCTGGGAACTGGGACCCAATGGCATGTGACATTTGTATATATTGGTACTGTTCGGATCTGGTGGGAAGCCCATATGTTGTCTGCAGGGATCCGAATGAAGCCAATTGCCCCCCCCACCAAATCTTCCAGGGTACATAGAACGTGTCTCTTCCATTTTCTGAAATGGCCTAGTTTACATACTTCGGGCATGTTTATCTTTCCCCACAGGGGTTGACCCATAGTTGGTGTGTTCTTCCAGCCTATGTGTTGATGTCAGGCAACCCAGGTCTGCCTAACATGGCGTATGATCTGTGGGAGGGTTTCTCCCCCCGGGTCCATTCCCATATAGCACCTGCTTTGTTTCTATCCCCCCCCCCATCCAACCCATTTCAATTGCTACGTGTGGAAGGTGTTCCCATGTATCCAGTCATTGGACACACAGAGCTGCGCTGCCCAGTAATATCTCCGTGTGTGACGATCCATGGCCCTGACCCCCTCAGGTATAACAGCTCCGTGGCAGCACTGGGGCTAAAGCCCTTCACACTGGCCCCCAGGGCCTTAAAACTCCATCAGAAACATACATGGAGTCAGTCCTGGCACCTTTGGCGCCAGGCTCATTATCAGGAATAAAGCAATACCAGTTTTGGACCTTAATCCAACATGGAGGCCTATTACACAGCTCAGTTCTTTAGACCCAAGCCATGCGGTCTAGTGTTTTGGGTGTGGCTGAGCCTGGAACTACTTGGCCTGGAACTACTTTACCTGGGCTATTTAAACCACACCCAAACAGCAGAACACGCTTCGCCTTATTCTGCACTCCTGCAGCGTAACGCTCACCGTGTCCAGCTCCTGCTCATCTGCTTCTCCGGCGGCCAGATTCTGAAGCCCTGGATCCGGATTCCATTAATAACCTGGAAGAACAAGAACAGCATTAGCAAGCAAGAATACTTACCTGTGAAGTAACCGGTCTTGAATCCATCCAGCACTTCGCTTACCTCGCCCATCTCCGGAGTTCGCCGCAACCTGCAAGGGAGAAGGAACAAGGTCAGCATTAACAAAGCACTTAACTGGGCAAGCAGCGCTTTGATCACTCCGGAACATCACTGCAACCTGTACAAAGAAGAGAAGAGAATAGAACACAGGTTAGCAATTAACACCAATAAACAGCGCAGCGCTCCGCGCATCAATAACTCACCGTGGTCTTCGCCATCGGCACAGCAACTCCGAGATCGCAACCATCCCTATAAAAACAAAAAGAGACATTGTTAGGGAACAGCGTAGTGGAGCAAGACGCCGAGAAAACGGAGGGAAAGAAAGAGACAGAATAAAGACGGAAAAGACATTATACCTCACCTGGAAGACATCAAGCAGAGTCGGAGTCACAGCCGGTCTGGACCCGGACCAGTGAAGCAACTAGGTCCACGGAACGCCCGCACCAACCACGCGCCCCTGCACAGAGACGCAGGACGGAGAGTTCAACGCACAAAAACCTAAGGTGAGCAATAACCCCAAGGGAGTGGATTTGGACCAGAGGGAGGTGGGAGTCCACCTATCACAGAACCAGTATCTTAACCCTCCATTCTCCTGTTATAGGTGCTACCCAACGTCTGGTATATAACCAAGCAGAGAGGGGTCCGGGATAGTGCTTAGACCTCCATCCAGTATCATGTGGAACCCCTGTGGATACCAGGTGAGCGTAACACTGTATGCAAGGGAGTCCCAAAATAGCCCTCCCATACCGACTTCTGTAGCGTCTTAAGGGCAATGCATGGTTGTCCCCCTCTCCGAAGCAGGCAACGTAGGGTACCCTCTATCCTGGCAAAGAGTGATGCAGTTATCGGACATGGGGTATTTTGCAGCACATACAGGAATCGCGGGAGCATGAGCATTTTAAAGAGTGGGCCCTGCCCAATAACGTCAACGAGAGGGCTTGCCAGTGCACAGTATCCGACGCAAATCGGTCTATCACTGGGTTGAGGTTAAGGCGGATGAAATCCTCCATGCCAGTGCTTATGTGGATACCCAAGTATTTAAACCAAGAGATCGAGACAAGGTATGGACAGTCTTGGGGAATGGCACGATCCCCTCCCTGTAGTGGGAAGAGTGTCGATTTAAGCCAGTTACTTTCAACCTGCAATGTTTCTGGTATTCCAGTAAAGTCTCCGTTATTGTGCGGACAGAGGTCGCAGGGTCACATATATAAAGCAGGTGGTCATCAGCGTAGAGTGAGACCCTGTCTTCCCTTCCGCTAGGCCATTTAACCCCCCCCATTCCGGAGCGGCTTGCAACTTAATTGCCAGAGCCTCGATGGCAAGAGTTTTATTTTTATTTATTAATACCATGCAGAAGCCCACAGGCATCAGGGCTCACACACTTAGACATGGACATACATGTTTGATGGGACATCAGTGTACTACCTCCTATTCTTACCTGTCAGCTCACTATTTGAATATAATTGTCTTCAGTGCTTTCCTGAATGCTATGTGATTGTTCTCTTGCCTCAATAGTATCAGTAGTCCATTCCATATATGAGCAGCTCTCACTGGGAAAGATCGGCCTAGACCATTAGATCGTTTAAAAGGTGGACAAACACTCTTTCCCAGTGCTTCTGATCTCAAGGAACTACCCGGAGTTTAATGGTTAATCTGTTCCTTCAAATAGGCCGGTGCCTGTCCAAATAGACAACGATGCACCATGGTCATAGCCTTGAAGGTGATCCTGTCCTTAAGTGCTAGTCAGTGGAGGGCTTTCCTGTCTGCTGTAATCTGTTCCCTTCTAGCTTTCGTCATTACAATTCTTACAGCGTTGTTCTAAACGGTTGGGCACCACGTAATGCACCCATTACTTGTTCCTATCAGTAGGGCATTTCCATAGTGAAGCCTAGATAATATTGTGGCCCTTGCTATGGTTGCACTGTTTTTCTCATTCAGTTAGGGTCCGATATGTTTTAGAAGTCGCAGATAGTATTGACAGTTTCCGTTCAGGTTGGCAACATGTGAATCTGCACTTAATGATGCTTCTAAGTAGATCCCAAGTGTTTTTACTTTTCCGAGCACTTGGATGGGGGAGTTTCTGATCTGAAATGTCTTATATTCATTACTTAGTTTGGCGCGCGCTTGGTGTGCACCAAAGATAAACCCGGTTTTACTCCTGTTCAAGCCCATCCAATTGGCTTTCATCCAGGTCTCAATGGTGTTATAAATGGTTGCCACCTTACAGGGATTTGTGTCATAGCAGCCACTTAGTTCCACTACCAACTGTGTGTCGTCTGCATAGTTCATAAAGTAGGCTCTGATGTTGTCGAGCAGTGTGCATACACACCTAAGGTATAGATTAAACAGCAGGGGGGACAAACTTGCCCCCTGCGGGACTCACAAGAGTGAATAATAAGGGGGAAAAGTGACACCCCTGTCGCACCCCACACCATAGAGCAAAGCTCCTAGAAGATATCCCATTGACCCGCACCATCGTCTCGGGCGAGGTGTAAAGCAGGTGTACCCATTCCAGAAAGTTCCCAGCAAATCCCAATGCGTCTTAGAATCTCTCAGACGGCTGCCCAGTCAACCAAATTAAATGCTTTTTCGAAAGTCAATCGATAGGAGAACAGCAGCAGAGGCAAGCAGAGGAGTTTTCAATGGCGAACTGGACCCGTCGTAGGTTCATTCAGGTGGATTTAGAGGGCATTAAACCGCATTGGTCTGGATGAATTAGTGGAACTATAACCGCAAGTAGACGGTTGGCCAGAACTCGTGCTAGGATCTTAGCTTCTCCATTAATGAGTGATATGGGCCTATAGGAAGCATATTCCTCCAGCGGCTTTCCGGGTTTTGCTAGAACCACAATATGTGCCCGCTTTAAGTCTGGGGACAGGGTGCCCTCCTTTTTGCATTGTAAGAAAAGGCTGTGCAACGGTCCAACAGTTGTATCCTCGAACCTTTTCCAGTTCTCCACCTGGAAGCCATTGGGTCCGGGGGGTTTCCCAGACTGTAGTTCTTGCATCGCGGTCCCTACCTCTTCCTCAGTAATGTCGGCTTCTAGGTCAAGTGCCTGCTGCGTCATGAGGTGAAGTAGTGCTATTGAATCTCAACTCAAATGCCCCTGGCTTCTCATTCTCCCGTGGAGGAGTATATAAGGTTTCGTAGAAGGCATCAAACCCTTCCGCCATGTTGGTGTCTTGCACAACCATTTCCCCTTGTGCATCTCTTATAGCCCTCACATAGCCTTTTTCTCGGTCTCGTCTTTCCAGCCATGCAAGTGCCCTCCCCGCTTTATCTCTTATTTCATATATCTTGCCTTTGACCGCCCAGTGCGCCGACCTAGCATTATCTAAGGCCACACTGTGCAGAATTTCTTGTGCTGTGACCAGTGTATCCTGTGCGGTCCGGGAACCAGACGCAAGGAACCCCTCTTCTGCTTCGATGGCCATTGCCTCTGCCTTCTCTACCTCCCTAGTGTGTAAAGCCCTTCGGCCGCTGTCAGTGATATCGCTTCCCCTCTCAGTACAGCCTTATTGCCCTCCCAGAGTGTGACTGGGCTGTCTACCGACCCCTTGTTGGTATCAAAGTATTCAGCTGTTTTCTGGGCTAGCCCTTCCATCACGCTGGGGACCCCAAGTTAATAAGTGTTTAGATGCCACATCGCCGTGGGGTTTGCCAGCCCACTCATTAGCTACAGGAGAAGTGGGAGTAATCTGATATCCCCATGGCTAAAAAACGCACAGCTTGGTGATGTGGGTCGGGTTCCTGTTGCCTATGTGTGTGCAGTCTAGCCCCAGATCAATGACTTCATTGAAGTCGCCGCCCAGCACCCACGTGTCCACCTGAGTCTGCATCAGGGCTTGACTGTAATTTAATAGATCGAGTGTGAGGGGTGGAGGAGCGTAAACCGCCATGCTGCCCCAAATAGCCCCCACCATCTCCCCACCACAGGACAAATCTATACCTGAGGTCCGGTGTCACCTTCTTAACTTGAAAGGGGGTCCTTTTGTTTATAATTATCAACACCCTGTGTACCCCCCTACAGAGTTCTGCATAGAACGCAGTGGCATTGATTTTTTTTTTTTTTTTTTTTTTTTTTAAAGAGGAAGCAATCTGTCCCACCAAGATGTGTTTCAGTCAAAAATACAATATTTGGGGTGTACCTATTTAGAAACTGGAGCACCAACCGCCTCTTGATGCCAGAACCCAGCCATGTTCAATGTGAGCAAAGAAATTGTCTCTTTTGCCATAAACCCTGCTGATGTATGATACAAGCATGGCACATCTGACCCCAGTAAGTCCCATTTCCTAACCCCTGCATATTCCTAGCTTCCACTTCTGTTGTACCTTTAGGTACCAATCATGGTTGCTGGCAAACACCCCTTCTCACCCCTCCAACATTTACAAAACATAACCTGTTTGTGATCCGTTGCTTGAAACAGTACTACCCACACCCCTCCCTGTACTCCCCTTAGCCTGAATCACCTGTAACCCAAACTACTCCCCCCGCAATCCACCCCAACCTGAAGCACCTGTAACCCAAACTGTGCGCCCTCCTGGCATCTGCGGGGGGCCGCCGTTGCTGCAGAAGTGAGTCACACATTAGCAGTCAGCGGCCGCCAATCTTGAGTTAGTCGAGCGACTCCCATCTAATCGGGACTCGTGAGTGATTCTCGTTGGTTATCCATTTTCGTCCCTGTCCCTCCCAGACTTTACAGGTGTGGGTTGCTCTGTGATTCCAACAGGATCAGGGATTGGTTGCTTCCTGGTTTCCGTCTTGGTTGCCCCTCTGATGTCCGTGGTGGAGTGGGTCTGTTAAGGATCTGAGTCTCACGCCACTCCCATGCTTCTTTCTGTGTGTAGAACAAGTGGGTGACTCCCTCATGGTGCGCCTTGAGCTGTGCTGGGAGGAACAACGCATATTTTATAGACAGTGACTAACTTCTTTTTCACAGAGTCAAAAGGCCAACAAGCCTTTTGGACCTCCGTGGTACAATCAGGATAAAATCTGATGTGGTAGCCATTGTAGGTTATGGGGCCAGTGACCTGGGTCATCTGAAGTATGGCATCCCTGTCCCGAAAGTTCAGGAGTTTGGCAATTATTTTGTGTGGTGGTGCCACGGGCACTGGCCCCGTCAGGATTCTGTGCTCTTCTTCAACTGAAAAAAACGTGGACAGTTTCTTTGGGGCAAACAGCTCATTAAGCCATTGTTCGAGAAAGAGCTCCATCCTAGGCCCCTCCTCCTTTTCTGGCACCCCGAGCATCTGTATGTTGTTGCGGCATGCTCCCCTTTGTTGTCTTCTGCCTTGTTTTCAAGGTGGTTTAGCTTTAGAGCGACGGCAGCTAATCGTTTCTCCATTTATTTGATGGCATTCTCTGAGTCCAAAATCCTTTGTTCTGTCCCTCCCACTCTCAAGGCCAGCGTGCGGAGGTCCTGTCGGAGGAAGGACACCTCAGTGGATAGACTGCCTATCTTTTCCTCCAGGGATGACCGAGATTCACTGATGGCCTTCATGACATTGAGGGAGATGAGCAGATCCTTCAACCTGTCCCCCATGTCAGTAGTCCCTTGTGCATAGGCTGTGGGCATTTGGATAGCTCCCACAGCAAATGGGTCTATTTTGCTCTGTAGGGCCAGTTTTTGGGGTTTGTCTTTGACCATTGTGTGGTTCCGAATCAGCCGCTGGGGTGCCTTTCTCTACTCCGGCTCCCAACCACAGACAGAGGCACCCCCTGCCAGTTCCGGTGACCTTGCTTCGTGTCTCCACGTCTGTTACTGTCTGCTCCTGGCCCCCAGTACCCTAGCGTCAGTTCTTTAAGGTGGATGAAGGTGCCGTATGTCACGGTGATCCCAGTGATGGAGTCCTGTTGGGTGCCCCACGACCAGCCACTATGGAATTTTGATGCCTGGAGATAGCAATGTTATGCCTGCTGGCAATGGCCCTGTAAGGAGGTATTTTTCAGTGAGCAGCAGACGTCGTTGCTCACTATTCTCTGGGCCTGGGTGGGGGCCGTTATTTAAATATTCTTACTTACTCTCACGTGGAGGGAGGGAGGGTCATGGTACGTTTCCCCTCAGGCAGTCCCAATCTGGTTGTGGCAGGGCAAAGTCACCCCAGGCTCAGGTGGTGTACCTTTGGTGGCAACAACTATCTGGTATAGGTCTTCTGTTATATGGTACCCCACGAGAATGTAGGGCAGGGAGGGGCTGCTCCTCACCTTATGTCTGCTGCTCCTCTGCTTGTGCGTGTTAGCCTGCTGGCCTCCAGCGAACGTCCTCATTCCTGTCGGGCTCCCCTCAGTCTCCACTGTGCTTCACCCACGTCCCGGAGTACAGGAACTCTTGAGACCGGACTCGAATAGCAACCTCACCCCAGCTGGGCAGACTGCAGCCGCCCCTTCCTGCAGTCCGTCTTTGTCCTGGGTGCATACGCCTTCCGGCAGGGCTCCAGCTGATGTCCTCGATCGTGGCAGGATGCACCGCCACCCAACCACGCCCCCCACGGTCAAGGCAGGCCCGCAGTGTACAGTAAATGGGGGGGGGTGACGAGCCACCCTACAGTGTGGCGGTGCTCTCCAGATCAAAATCTTTGCAGGGCGCGTAAAGAAGCGTGGCCCAAGATGGCACTGTTTGCAGCATCAGGGCCAGGGTCTGTTCTCATGGTGTCAGGGCCTGATTTTCTGCAGAACCGGAGCAGATGGTAGCCGTCTTCTTCCAGCCACCAAAAATGCGGGTGTCCGTGATCAGCACACCGGGGAACCAGGATGTAATAGCCAGGATTTAGGCGGCCGCATCACAGTGAGAGAAGCTCACATCCGCATCAGCCGGCTGCGCAACAGCACCCCCAGGGATGTTTGCTTGAATCACAAAGTGCATACCGGGTTTGGTACTTACTTCATTTTCCACAACCCTAACATTAAAGTTTTTGCAACCATATATAATCATTCTGACGACCTCATAATTTGGATGTAAAGTTAAAATGGCTTTACATCCTTCTCCAGTGGGATCTGAGGGCTTTCATCTTTCTCATTTCTGAGAAGCTCGCCGACCTCCAAATGAGGAGAGGCTGAGAGGAGAAGCTGGGTTTCAGGATAAAGATGACTGATTGCCCAATACTTCATGTGCAATATATGTAGTGGATTACTAATGGCTGCATCTGCTTATGTGGTCAAGGAACTATGATGGATTGGAGCCTCTAATATCAACTTTTATGAGGCTCCTGATCCAACAGGGCTGCCACACTGGCCCCTTCAAAAGAAATCTCTTTTCTCTATATTGTTTGTAAGTGGGCTTCTTTTAGCCGGTACTCTTGTGCCGGCACTTTAGATTTGTAGGTTTGTTTACATTTAATGTCAAAAGCTAACTCCAGTATATAGATGGTGCCAACACAATCAAGGAGGTGCAAGTCTTCCTATCAAAAAGATGCACACTGTTGAATTTAGGATTAATTATTTCACGTTCAAAAGACATTCTCAGTTTTGTCTTCGCTTCCATTCTGACTTTATATGGATTCATGCTGGCTAGATTTTCAAATAATAAAACAGAAATAAATATGTTCTAGGGAAGCCATTTGCAGTCAATGCAGGACTCTTTGGGACAGTCTGTAGTCTGCATGCTATGGTGGTGTGCAGGATAGAACAAGTTACTGACTGTAGGGACTACTGTATGCCTAGTCCCCTTTCGTCCATACTGTATGGGGCCCCGTACATGGACAGGACCGGAGCCTTCTGCACCGAAAAATTGTATTTCCCTTTAAATGTATTTAATGTATGCACGCGTGGGCACAAGGATAGGCTTGACTGCGCACGCTTACCACGCAGCCAACCTCAGTCCGCAGTAACGCGCATCGGGAACAACTGCCCCAAATAGACATTAGTAACTATTGCGAGGGATGGAGGGTGGGGCGGATGGCGGAAAGGGGACTATGGAATAGTAGTACAGTAGTCACTACGGTGAGTAATTTATTCTTACTCCTACGTCCCATCCCCTTTCCTCCATACTATATGGGTGATTCCAACACAGCATGACTTAACGGGAGGTGGAACACCCCTACACCTTATTGCAAATACATTTCTGAGCACCGCCTGGACAAAGACGGCATCCTCCTTTGAGCTAGTGTCCAGACAGTAATGCGGGCAAAATGCTAACTGGGTAGCCCAGGTCACTGCTTTGCTCATCACATCCCACGGAACCTGCCTTTGATATGCAACAGCAGTTGCCTTAGCCATCACCAGATGAGCTTGAATACCATCTGGAGGGGATTTTCCTTGCACTTTTCATGCCTTTGATATACACCACACTAGCCACCTAGCGATGGAGACCTTGGCCGCTTGGCTACCTGCAGCTGTTCCACCAAATATAACAAACTATGCGTCCAACCTTCTGAACTGCTTCAACTTCAAAGCTCACCTGACATCAAGACAGTGCATAACTGTCTGCCTTCGATCGTGGGTTTGGATAAAAGTATCTTGGTTATATGAAATTTGCGTCCAACGCCTGTATTTCACTTATTTGCCTGGCTGACGTAACTGCCACTAACAGAACAGTCTTAAGAGTCACCATTTTAATGACTGCCATGGCCATGGGTTCAACGACTAAAGCCGCTAGCACGACATTGAGATCCCAGGAAGGCTGTGGTCTTCTGATGGGATGAAATTATCTTGATGGCCCCTCCAAGTGTCTCTTGACAACTGGGTTTGCTGATGAGAAAACTGGTTTATAGTCAAAATCTCCAAAACAAAATCTCGAAAAAAAAGCACGAATTCAAAATCTCGAGAAAAAAAAATATCGAACTTTTTTTTCAATGCGTTTTTTTTCGAAATGGCGGGGTTCCCCCCCCAACCCCCCTTTTTTCATTTTTTTTTATTTTACCCCTTTTTTTACTTACCTGACCCCAAAAACATATATAAATAAATAAATAAAAAATTCGATATTTTTTTTTTCGAGATTTTTGTTTCGTGCTTTTTGTCATTCGAGATTTTCTTTTCGAGATTTTGACTGACCACGGAGAAAACTAGTTGAAATGAATACCTATGGGCTCTAATGGCTGCTAGGCACGGCCTGCACAAAACGACCTGAACTCCAGACCGAGCCAGATAGGCTGAGAACGACAGTACTTCATCCAGAGAGCAGTTCAACAGATTCACATCCCTCTGCTTTGCCCAGTGACACAATCTTGTCCACTTGATATTGTACTGAGCCCTTGTAGAGGCTTTCCTAGCCATCTGACTAATATCTAAATTGTCTGCAGAAAGATTAAGATGTGCCATTATTAGGTTTTCAGGAATTAGGCCGCAAGGGATAATGTTTGTGGATTTGGGTGTAGGTCTGCTCCTTGCTGTTGTGACAACATCCGTTCCGACATCCTCACACTTAGGGGTTCCTAACAGGCTAGTCTCCTGAGATGGGAAAACCACGCCCGTGATGTCCACAGAGGAGCTAAAACGATCAAGCTTGCAATTCTTGGACTCCCTGAGCTTGTTGACCACCATCTGCAACAGATGTGTTGGAGAAAATGCATAGCACATCCTGTTCGACTGGTCTATCTATAATGACACTCCCTCAGAGCTCTCTCCCAGGCCTTCCCATGATGCAAATCTGTTGCATTTGGCATTGCTGCTCGTGGTGAACAAGTCTATCACTGGTTGTTCCCACATCCGAAACAACTCTTGCAAGACCAGCCTGTCCATGTCCCACTCGTAAGAAGAGCCCAGATGGCTGAACTGGTCTGCTTCCAAATTGTCCTGGGCTAGCAGGTGGACTGCTGCCTTTCTCCACTGCCCACTCCCACAATTGTATGTTTAAACAGCGCAAGAGGGGGTACCTGGTCCCCTCTGCTTGTTCATGTAAAACATCGATGTGCTGTCCGTGAAAATTAGCACCACACAGCCATCTATCTGCAAGGCAAATGCATTCAGAGCCAGAAAGATTGCTTTCAATTCGAGGTAATTTATGCTTTTCTCCTTGTCCTTTCCAAGCAACAACCTGTGAGCCGAAAGTGAACCCAGTGTGGCTCCCCAACCCTCCAGTGAGGAGTCCGTGGTCATCTCTACCGAATGAGGCAGTGGATAGAAAGGAGCTCCTGACATTAAATTGGGCTCCTCTCTCCATCAGAGCAGGTCCTCAGGAAGGGTTGGAGGAATGTGTGAGTAATCTAAGGGTGTCCTTGCTTCTTTCCCCAATATATCCTCCTCTCAGGAGGTCAGGGAAAAACTGTCACTATCTGATCCTGGGGGTAGATAAGCGAGGGAGGACTAGCTGGGTGGAGGAGACTTGGGGAGAGAAGATGAGGCACTCGGGACGGGACCAGAGTCTCTTCTACTCCAGAAATAGCACTTCCCCTTTAAATGTATTTAATGTATGCATGTGTAGGCACAAGGATAAGCACCACCACGCACGCTAACTATGCTGCCAACTGAAGTACCTTTTTTCCCATACAATCTGGAGGAAAGGGGACGGGATGTCGGAGCGTGTTTGTTTTTCTTCGTGTTCATGTCCCAGCTCATGTACCAAGAAATATCTTTCTCCAGTAGCTTTGCCCATTTTGCCGTGATATACCCGGGGAATTAGTAGTGGTTTCATAATTGTGTAGCCAGCCAAACTATTGTAGAAACAACAGAACGGTAGCTGCATCTAGGACACCATATATAGAGGTGTTGCTCCAGAAGTTCATGATGGCGAGGCATGGGCATGAGTTGGTAGTCGGTGTCCAGGCACTGCAGGCAGTTTTGTCCACAGGCCACTATGAAAGCCACTTAGCACCGGCTTAAATTCATGCTGCACCAAGGTGCGCATGGAGGGGAAATAACAGGAAATGCATTCATCCATGAAAAGAGTGGAGCGACATGTTTCTTCAAATGGACTACCACTGCACTGCCAACCTTTCCTTTATGAGGAACCACCCTCTTTTCTAGACTGCAATGTTGATACTGAGTTTCTTTACTTTTTCGCTTCTCAGCATTCCTTGTTACTGTGCAGTTAAGTTTGTAATTGGTATTCTCCAATTCTTGCAAAATCTTGAATTGGGATTCATAATTGAAGCCATATACGTGCTTAAAACAACAACTTTATTCGGAGCACCTGAACATTCAGTACTGAGGACTTGGCAAGCCACAAACAACATTGTATTCTTAGGTCAGTGGAGCAGGCTTCGTCTGGCCCATCAGTCTGGCCCATGGGGCAATGCCCAAAGGGCTGTACCAAACAGGGCAGTGCAGGACAGCTTACTAGGCCAATGTGGGCCACTTTAATTACTTGGTGCACTGTGCCGATGGTCGTTTTAAAGAATGCTCCTGGACCAATGTGCTTCAAAATGTGCTTATCCTCCCAAAATGTGCCTGCAGATACTACAGAAACAAGTTTACCATGGAAAGTACCGGTACCCTTCATTTCTATTCTTGACGGTCTAGTTGGACTGTTTGGAGTTCTGCTGCCCTTGCCTAAAGGCTAACATTTTCTCCTGTAATTTGAACTTCAAATCTGGGTGTTTTAAATGTGCTGCCCTTATCTAAATGATGTCGTTATTTCTGTATTTTTGAACATCAAATCTGGGTGTTTTTAAATCTGCCGCCCATGTTCATATTTTTGATTAAAGGACCTCATTCATCTGTGCCTGTTTGGCTGCTAGGCCGCCTGGTGAGATCTTTCATGCACTGTGCAGTTCTCTGTCTCTCTCTCGCCCCTGGGTATTCTTCTGCCCCCTTACCCCCATGGTGCTCTCCATCTCCCCTATCTACTCTAATTGCTATTCTATTACCTATCTTCCCTCTCTTTTGAAAACTGGAAGGAAAAGGTTTAAGGAGGGTCTCCTGGTCTCTAACCCAGGCCTGCCAATTTCTGACACCTATGTTAACGCTTCTTAAAGGCAGACTATCACTGACATCCTCTTTGTTCTTCCCTCTCCAGACCTATAGACTCTCCATATGGTCCCAGTCCTCTCTCCTTCGATCATTAATGGTGGAACCAGATGGGAAGTGCTCTTGGCACACTTCCTATCTTCCAGGTGCATCATTAATGTCTACAAGAATTGCACTATCATGGCCCAGGGCTCTCATCCCAACCTCCTTCATGACAGGCGTCTACCGTCTCTCATTAACATCTGCCATTCCTCTGCCCGTCATCTCTCTGGCCTGTTCGTCCCTACAGACAGCTGTACTTCATCCCTGTACCCCTCCCCAGAAGACCTTTAAAGGCAGCAACCAGCTTCACTTAGCTACCCTCAATTCTCGCTCTGCTGTTAAACACTCCTCTGACATCTGTCAACTCCTTGAAGACTTTGACCTCAACGTCCTTGCACTCACTGAGACATGGTTCATTGCCAGCTGGCACTGCTTTTGATAATCTCCTTCCTGCGGGCTACAAGATCCTCTCCAAGCCCAAGCCTAACTCTTCCACAACCTCTGTGACTCTTTCACTCACCATTCATCCCTCCGGTCTGACCCACTGTCAGACATGGGAATTTGCGTACGGGTTTTCGTGCATCTTCAGCAGCTGGACAAAGTAAACAAAAGAAAGCGCTGGGACAGCGGCATTGGGTTGCCAGAAACGCAATCCGCGGCAGAGCCTGGAGGTTGCCATGGAAGCTTAGTGACAAGTTACTAAGGAGGGGTAACGTTCGTGCACGATCACGACGTTGATCAGGTGATCTTGAGTATTTAGCCCCTCCTCCTTAGTTGCTCAGCGCTTCTGATTGAGCATTTTTGGCGTTCTGTTCCTTGTCTCTTAGTTCTACGATCTTTTCTCGTGTTTTTGACCCGGATTGCACTTGTTTTTGGCTTTGGATTACCCTACTGTTTTGGTGAATTTTCCTCATAGTTTTTCATGGTTCTTGGATCCCTGGCTTCTGTGACCTGATTTCGTTTTTGCCTTCTCCTTGACTGTTTGGCGACCGCTAGGTATATTTGGACTCGGACCGGTTTAAGGATTTCTCTTTTGGATTGTGAATTCACGTCTAGTGTGCTCTGGTATTTGGGACAGCCTCCGTTGCATCGTGGGACAGCCTCCGCTGCTCCGTGGGACAGCCTCTGCTGCTCCGGGGGACAGCCTCCGCTGCTTCGAGGGACAGCCACTGCTGCTCCGTGGGACAACCTCCGCTGCACCGCGGGACAGCCGCTACTGCAACGTGGGTATTCGAACCCTTGGTAGAACTGTTCCCCACACCGTGGGAGTACTGTTTGTTATCGCGGATTGCTGAAGGTGGCTCCTGTCATCCATTCATTCTACGGACTCCCTCATGGATATTCCCTGGTAAGGAAATTCTTGTGTTAAAGTTCACCTAGTTCAGTATCCTTATTCTCTCAGGCACATAGCATTACTTATAGTGAATATTGTTTGTTTGCAGAACTTTTCTGGGCCTTTTTTCTTAACCTGACCGTGGTAGTACTTACCTACTGTTCAGTTCTCTCAGGTTAGTGTATTGAGTTTTAGATTAGAATCGTGATTTTCAATCATCAGTTTTTTTTGGTACTAATTGTGTTATTTCCTCCTACAGCCACGTGGTCTCGGTGGGATATCCATTCTTTCAACTAATTGATTCCTTTGCACTGTGTATTTCTTACATACAAAGGGGTACATTGGTGGGAAGAATTATTCTTCTACACTACGGGTCAAACTTGTGAAGAGGAATTCTGACATAATCAGAAGCCTTCTTAACATGGACCCCAATGAGACCCTGGCTACTTTGCTTCAATTAGTGGCTGATTTAAGATCTGATATGGCCCATGCTCACGCTACTACACAACAACAAACCCTCGAATTACAAACCGCCATTCACCCATCACCACCAGTGGCTCCGGCGATGTCCAATGTGCCTGTTGTTGAACCAGCACAGGCAGAAGCTGGCCCAGTATACATTACCTCACAGTTTCCGTTGGCTCCCCCAGAAAGGTTCCATGGGGATCCCAAGCAGTACAGGACATTTTTGAATCAATGTCGTTTACATTTTCTATGTCGACCAGGTTCTTTTCCTGATTCCGCTACCAAAGCGGCTTTTTTACTGTCGCATCTTGGAGGTATGGCCGCAGCTTGGGCTAACCCTCTTTTGGAAGAGGGTAGTCCATTATTGTTTGATTGTGATGCATTAATTGAAGCAATGGGTAAAGTGTTTGATACCCGATACAAGTCTCAAGTTATGGAACTGGAATTGTTAAATCTACAACAAGGGGATTTGACTCTTCTGGCTTATCTAGCCAAATTTAATCAATTGGCTGCAGAAACTGGATGGCCGGATGATAAGAAGGCGTCATTATTCTATAAAGGATTATCAGACTCGTTGAAGGATACTCTTGCTTTAGTACCGGTAGTTCCGGTTACTTTTCCAGAGTTATTGGAATTAGTTCTTCAGATCGATGCCCGTAAGGCTGCCAGGAAAGGGGAAAGACGTGGTGCTCCACCTGTAATCCAGGTAAATCCCACACCCGTTGCATGTACCCTTGAACCCATGCAAATCGGAGCAGCGACACGGGGTCCTCTTTCTCAAGAGGAGAGAGATCATCGTAAGAAGAACAATTTGTGTTTCTATTGTGGTTCTTCTGAACATCTGTTAAAAGAATGTACCAAGAAACCCAATAGGAGACAGGGAAACTTGAAAGCTCGACAATAAGAGGAGTCCGATTGTCGAGTACCAATGTTTCTATGGACTCCGATCTCAACCAACCTATTTCCTTACAAGTGAGATTTAGGATGTCTCAAGACCAGGTCGTCCAGGCCAGTGCTATTCTGGATTCCGGTGCTACCGGAAATTACATCGATACTCAATATGCTAAGACATTAGGTGTATCAACTATTGAAAAGACAAACCCGGTTGTAGTTAATGCTGTTGATGGTTCCACTTTGATATCTGGTCTGGTGGTACAACAGACGGAGGATTTGGTAATGGAGACACTTCGGGGTCATTCAGAGCGCATTTATTTCGATTTGATCTCTGCGCCCCAGTTCAAGCTTATATTAGGTATTCCATGGCTCAAGCTGCACAATCCTTCGATTGACTGGCACACTGGCAGTATTGAATTCCTATCTGAGTACTGTGAATCCAGGTGTTTGGAGGGGAAGGTGTCAACTTAAAATCCGTGTCATCTGTTATTGGATACTGCAGTCACGATTGGGGCGGTCATGGCCGTCGAGTTACCGATTGAGTATTCTGATTTCAGAGATGTGTTTGATGAAGGCGGGGGTACTGTGTTACCTCCTAACAGACAGTACGACTGTCCCATTGATTTGGTCCCTGGGGCCAAAATTCCTTCTGGAAGAATTTACTCTTTAACCCACAAGGAGGATGTCATTCTGAAGGAATACATTGATCAATCTCTAAAATCAGGCTTCATTGTCCCATCTCGGTCTCCGGCAGCCTCCCTTTGTTTTTTGTACCTAAGAAAGAAGGGGAGCTCCGTCCATGTATTGGTTATCGTGCCCTCAATTCCATTACGGTACGTAATCAATACCCCATACCACTGATTTCTGTGCTCTTGGACCAACTAGGGTCATCCGTGATATTTACCAAATTGGACCTTCGAGGGGCTTATAATTTGGTAAGGATCCGTAGCGGAGACGAGTGGAAAACGGCCTTTAAGACCAAATACGGATTATTCGAATATAGAGTCATGCCATTTGGGCTCTGCAACGCGCCCGCTACTTTCCAGTACTTCATTAACGACGTTTTCCATGATATGATAGACCAGTTTCTTGTGGTGTATTTGGATGACATATTGATTTATTCTGCATCTTACGAATTACTGTCATGATGCCTACCCCCGGAGCACCAGGCCAGGCCCAGCACCCCCGGGAGCAGGCATCACGCCCCCGGGTAAAAGCCCAGCGGCCCTTTATAGGGGCTCTTTGGACTCTGTCCTGGCGCCGTTGGCGCCAGGATCATGTTGGACATCAGTCCTGGCGCCATAAGCGCCAGGCTCATAAGGGGAAGCGTTTGTTGCACTTACCTGAAGCAGACCATGCTGCACACTCACCTGATGCCGACCATGCTGCATGAAGAACCAAGCCAAATGAGGCTTAGGAGGAACTATTTTTCTGATGGAACTATTTTGTTACTTGGGTGGGGCTGTGGAAGAATACTCACCTGGAACTTCTTCCAAAGCTATTTAAGCCACGCCCGGACAGCCACACATGCTTCGCGTTGTTCTGCATCCCAGCAGCTGAACGCTCACCGTGTCTGCTCCTGCACCTGGACTCCAGCCACGCCCGCCCCGAACCTGGAACACCTGTAAGGGAATAAGAGAAGAGAAAGGTGAAAACCAAGAACTTATTCAACCTTCTTACCTGCATCCTGAATCTTCACGCCAGCATTCCTGAAGGAAGACTTGCATTTAAAAGCACTGCGTTGCTCGCTGCAGCGCCGTGCTTCACTCACCTGTTCCCGAGACGCTGCCCGGCTCCATCGTGGCTCTCAGCACCGGTTGCCACATCTCTGCACCTAGGGGAGAGAAGAAGAGACAAAAGGTGAGCAAGGGAACACAAGAGGAAAGCCGAATTTTCAGCCATATTACTTACCGGCTTTTCTTGGTGAACCATTCACATCTCGGGTCGGCGCCGCATCTTTGGCAGGTACCGCACCCCGGCCCCTAAGGGGAAAGGACATTTTCAGCCATATTACTTAACAGCTTTTCTTGGTGAATCATTCCACATCTCGGGTCGGCGCCGCATCTTTGGCAGGTACCGCACCCCGGCCCCTATGGGGAAAGGACAAAAGACATTACTGGGGAATTATAAAGACATTTAGAGGGGTCGCCCTCATCACTAACTTACCTGATTTTACCACCGGCAATTTAACCCCTCAACGCATCGCCTTTGTTCTGCACCTGAAATAAAGGTCAGGAAAGACAACATAAAAGGAGGCTCACACTTGAACTTTTGCATCTTCATACTTACGGCGTATTACTCAGAAAAGTCAAGTGGATGTGCCAGCGCCATTCTGAAAACCAGTGAAGTAACTGGACGAACGCGCGCCCCTGCACCAGAAGCAGGATGGAGAGTTCATCCTTCCAAACCATAAGGTGAGCTTAAACCGGGGGTATTGGAGGAATCAGAGAAGAACAAAGGGGGGGAAGGGGGGAGCAAGCACACTATTCGGCAGACAGTTAATCCCCTTTCTCATCTGCAGAAGGATAATCCTACGGGCCCGACAAGCAAGATTTGGGGGTCGTGTTCAATCGGTGGTCCGAATTCTGCGCATCACGCTTGAAGAGGCCACAGCAACCCAGACCAGACCAGCGCCTCCGTGGGAGCCAGGTGAGCGTTACAATTACATGTACAACATGTTACAAGGGTTCTACAGAGGCTTCGTGACAATCATTTATATGCGAAGTTAGAGAAGTGCATTTTTCATGCATCCGAGGTAGAATTTTTGGGCTATGAGATTACTTGTAACGGAGTACAAATGAGTCAGTCTAAGGTTCAAGTAGTTCTGGACTGTCAAATTCCTACCTCATTGAAAGCCTTACAATCATTTTTGGGGTTCTCTAATTTCTACAGAAGGTTCATTAAAGATTTTTCTTCTCTGGTCGCTCCCTTGACCGCTTTAACAAGCAATAAGACGCCTTTTTCTTGGAATGATGACTGTAACAAAGCCTTTCAACGCCTTAAATCCGCTTTCACCAACGCACCTGTTCTTCAACACCCTAATCTGAAGTTACCGTTTGTGGTAGAGGCGGATGCTTCAGACATAGCCTTAGGGGCGATTCTGTCTCAGGAATGCCCGGAGACTAAGGGGCTACACCTGGTGGCCTTTCACTCTAGAAAACTTACCTCTTACGAAAAGAATTACACCATCACAGAGAGAGAGTTGTTAGTCGTTCGTGATTCGTTCATGGTTTGGCGACACCATTTATTGGGTTCGGTTTTTCCTGTTCTGGTATACACTGATCACAAGAATTTGGTAGCCCTACAGTCCGTTAAGTGCTCCACAGCCAGATGGCATGAGTTCTTTTCGATGTTCGATTTCACGATTACCTATCGCCCTGGTGCTCTGCACACTAAGGCGGATGCTCTTTCACGTATCCATGGAGAATCTGTCCCTCGCACATCGAAAGGTCCTCTTCTGTTACCACATCAAGTGATTTGTGGTTGTACCATTCAACCAACCCTAAAAAGCGATCTACAGGATTGGGTGAGAGACAATCCTGCAGAACCGGCAAAACTCAATCTTGAAATCATTCAGGGGTTGCCACATATCAAGGGGTTACTGTTTCTTCCGGATAGTGGTACTAGGAAGAAGGCTATTCAATGGTGCCATGATTCACGTTTAGCAGCACATCCCGGCAGTAGGAAGACTCTTGACCTCTTGCAGCGCTGGTGTTGGTGGCCGTCGATGTATAAGGACGTTGCTGAATACATTTCCCATTGCTATGTCTGTGCTCAATGTAAAGCTCCTAATGTTAAACCGGTTGGACTCTTGCAATCCATGCCCGTTCCTGAGTATCCTTGGTATATGATCTCGATGGACTATGTGGTTGATTTACCTCCGGTATCAGGTTTTGACACTGTCTGGGTAATCATTGATTACTTCACCAAATTGGCGTTGTTTGTGCCTTGTCAAGGTCTACCATCTGCCCCGAGTCTGGAGAAATTGTTTCTGAAGAACGTTTTTCGTCTCTTCGGTCTTCCCTGCGTCATCATCTCGGATAGAGGTTCGCAGTTTACTTCACATTTCTGGAAGTCACTTACTGCCTCTTTTGGAATTGACGAAAGATATTCCAGTTCTTATCATCCCCAAACGGATGGACAAACTGAACGCCTCAATTCCACCATGGAACAATATCTAAGGTGCCTTATTCATCAATATCAGGATTCCTGGCTTTCACTGCTTCCTATGGCCGAATTTGCATATAACAATTCTTTACATTCTTCTACACGTTCTTCCCCATTTTTTGCCATGTTCGGTCGTCATCCTCGGTCTTTGCCTGTTGCTCCTGTTCTGCCCACACGCCAGCCGGCGGCTTCTTCTTGCATTAAGAACCTGTGTACAATCCATGATCAGGTGAAGAAACACCTCGTTGTTGCACAAGAAAATGCCAAGCGTTTTGCTGATGCCCACCGGTCCCCGGCTCCTCAGTATACTGTGGGAAATAAGGTTTGGCTATCTACAAAAAATCTGCATATTCCTGGCAGGAGAGCTCTCCTTCTGCGTTACGTTGGCCCATATGTTATCACTGCAATAATCAACCCCGTAGTGGTTCGGCTGTCTCTTCCAGCTAAATGGAGGATACATCCCGTTTTTCATATATCTCTAATCAAACCTTTTCTTCCCGGAACCCCTCTTCCTGCTCGCCCCCCTTCCATCACAGTGCAAGGGGAGGAGGAGTATGAGGTTCATAAAATTCTGGATACTAAGGTTTCTAGGGTACCAGGATGTATTACGTGGATTGGAAGGGTTATGGACCGGAGGAAAGAACCTGGGAACCAGTACAACATTTTCATGCCCCTCGCTTGATCTCGGAGTTCTGGGCCTCGAGGAGACGGAGTCTATCTTTAGGGGAGGGTACTGTCAGGCATGGGAATTTGCGTACAGGTTTTCGTGCATCTTCAGCAGCTGGACAAAGTAAACAAAAGAAAGCGCTGGGACAGCGGCATTGGGTTGCCAGAAACGCAATCCGCGGCAGAGCCTGGAGGTTGCCATGGAAGCTTAGTGACACGTTGCTAAGGAGGGGTAACGTTCATGCACGATCACGACGTTGATCAGGTGATCTTGAGTATTTAGCCCCTCCTCCTTAGTTGCTCAGCGCTTCTGATTGAGCATTTTTGGCGTTCTGTTCCTTGTTTCTTAGTTCTACGATCTTTTCTCGTGTTTTTGATCCGGATTGCACTTGTTTTTGGCTTTGGATTACCCTACTGTTTTGGCAAATTTTCCTCATAGTTTTTCATGGTTCTTGGATCCCTGGCTTCTGTGACCTGATTTCGTTTTTGCCTTCTCCTTGACTGTTTGGCGACCGCTAGGTATATTTGGACTCGGACCGGTTTAAGGATTTCTCTTTTGGATTGTGAATTCACGTCTAGTGTGCTCTGGTATTTGGGACAGCCTCCGCTGCATCGCGGGACAGCCTCCGCTGCTCCGTGGGACAGCCTCCGCTGCTCCGGGGGACAGCCTCCGCTGCTCCGGGGGACAGCCACTGCTGCTCCGTGGGACAACCTCCGCTGCACCGCGGGACAGCCGCTACTGCAACGTGGGTATTCGAACCCTTGGTAGAACTGTTCCCCACAACGTGGGAGTACTGTTTGTTATCGCGGATTGCTGAAGGTGGCTCCTGTCATCCATTCATTCTACGGACTCCCTCATGGATATTCCCTGGTAAGGAAATTCTTGTGTTAAAGTTCACCTAGTTCAGTATCCTTATTCTCTCAGGCACATAGCATTACTTATAGTGAATATTGTTTGTACAACTTTTCTGGGCCTTTTTTCTTAACCTGACCGTGGTAGTACTTACCTACTGTTCAGTTCTCTCAGGTTAGAGTATTGAGTTTTAGATTAGAATCGTGATTTTCAATCATCAGTTTTTTTTGGTACTAATTATGTTATTTCCTCCTACAGCCACGTGGTCTCGGTGGGATATCCATTCTTTCTACTAATTGATTCCTTTGCACTGTGTATTTCTTACATACAAAGGGGTACATTGGTGGAAAGAATTCTTCTTCTACACTACGGGTCAAACTTGTGAAGAGGAATTCTGACACCCACTCAGCTGGGCACACCCCGAATATGCTCATCTCAGCCAACATCCCTTTCTCTAACCCTCTCACTAGACAGCTCTCCTGGTTGCACCATGCGCTCCTCTCATCTAGAGGTATTGGGTTCCCCGGGTAAGCCTCTTCCTGCACTGCCAGTCTCCTTTGCCATCATTCGACTGATGAAGCGAGTGTCACTAGCTGTTTTTATCGCCTCTTTCATGCCCCTTTTAACCCCGGCTATTGACTCTCCCACTGACTCAGTCCTTGCTAACACTCACCTATCCATCTCCACCACCCTTGACACCCTAGCCCCTGCCATGAGGATCGGCATGAAGCCTGCCTTCAAGTGCAATAGTCGGTATGAATCCAACCTTGCCTCGCTGAAATGCAAGTCCAGAGTTGCAGAACATAAGTGGTTGGCTTCTGGCACATCCTCTGACAAACCAGCCCGTTGCCTGCTCCAATGCAAAACTGATTCTCCATCCACTCCAAGAAGCGGGCCCATATCCAAACCCGCATCTCTGGAACCACAAACAACACGGATTAACTTTTCAAAATCTGTAAGGAACTTGCCAATCCTACTGCAGTCTCCACCTCTCCTTCCCAGGCCCTCTGCACGGCTTTGGCCTCCCATTTAATTTCCAAAACCCAGGACATCCTGTCTTCACCTTCCTCTACCCCCCCCTCGCTCCTCCTCCACCTGCTCTCAGGCCTCCCTTGCCCCCACCTACTCTCTGCCTTCTCACCCATAGTACCCAATGAGGTCTCCAAGACAGTCTGCTCTATGAAAGCCTCCTCCAAACAGGTGCTTCCCTGCTCCTCCAGAACTATCAAGGGCAACATCGCCTCCCTTGCTTCTTCCTTGGCTGAGTTCTGCAACCACTCCTTTGCCACTGGCTCCTTCCCACTACCCCTCAAGTACTCCCTTGTGCAGCCCCTCCTAGAAAAGCCATCTGCGGACCCTTTCTGCCCGGCCAACTACCGCCCTATCTCCACTACCCCTTTCATGGGCAAACTCTTGGAGAGGCTGGTCATCTGCCAACTTATCCACCACAATGAATCTGTTGGCTGTCTCCACGGCCACCAGTTTGGCTTTAGAACCACCCATGAAGACTTGCTCTCAAACCTCAATTCCAACTCTCCTTCCGTTCTCATCCTCCTCGATCTGTCATCTACCTTCAACATGGTCAATCATGCCATCCTCATTAATCGACTTTGTGATACCCTTGGCATCACGGACCGGGCTCTGGTTGGGTTGACCTTTTCTTTCTGATCGACCCAAGGTTCAACTTGGCTCCTTTCTCTCCTCCACCTCACACTCTACTTGTGGCTTCCCTGAGGGCTCTATCCTCTCGGCCTGGCTTTTCAGCATATATCTTGCCCACTTGATCTCCAACTTCTCTCCTTAATTCCAGTGTTATGCAGATGACACACAGCTCTCCTTTAATCTTCCCTCCTCTGTGTCTTCTCCTTCCTCTCTCATTCCTGACTGTCTGGCTGCTATTCAGGCATGGCATGCTGCTAATGATCTCTGCCATAATGCGAGTAAGACTGAGACCCTTCTCATTGGTACTCCTGCCCCCTCCTTCCCCTTCTACTCTCTGGCCACCCTCCTTGGGCCCCCCCCTCAACCTTGTGTGAGGCAAAAAACCTGGGTGTCATCTTTGACTCCTCTCTCTCCTTCTCACCTCATATCGCTGACCTTGCCAAGAAGGCTGACTATCGGCTTCACTTCTTCAGAGGCATTCTCCCTTTCCTCACCTTCCCCCAGAAACCCAATGTCTCTAGAGCTCAGTTTCCCTCCAGGCTGTACTATTGCAACAGCCTCTTCCTCAATCTGCCTCTTTCATACCGCCACCCTCTTCAACTAATCCAGAATAGGACTGCAAGACTAATCCTTGGCTTCAAGCCCAGGGACCGCATCTCTCCTGCCCTAAAATAAATCTCTACACTGGCTCCCGGTGGCTGCAATGATCAAATTCAAGACCATCTGCATCATCCACAGGGCTTTCTGGGAACTGAGGCCTTGTTACATCCAACTTTCTCTGTCGAAATACCTCTGTGCTAGAGTCCTTCGGTCCTCTAGATCCAACTCTCTGCAGATCAGATGTTTCTCAAAGCAGAGAGTTGGGGGTGGATCTCTTTCTTTGGCAGGAGCCTCACTCTGTAATGGCCTCCCAGCCCCTCTCACTCCCAGCCCCTCTACTTGAGCAGGATCTTCTTGAGTTTCTGGAAGTTCCTCAAGACCTTCCTTTTCTCCGCCTTCCCTTCCTCCTCCTTCCCTCTCCCCTCTCCCTTGCCAATGCCCCCTACCGCTGCAACTGGCTCCCTGGTCCCTTATGAGTCTTGCAGGGGCCAGGCCCTCCTCAACCAGTTTCCACTAAGACCCCTATAACCACCACTTACCCTCAGACTCACTTCGCTGCCTAGCCTACTGAGTCTGGCCCACCCCCCCTCCTCGCATATTGACCCTCACCCCTGTTCCCTGGCGCTTGCACTCTTAGGCTCCCTTTAGCACTTGCCCAGCCCCTGAGGCCCCCTCCTCCTTCTTCCCTCATCCCTTATCCATCCTTCCTCCCTGACCTGCCTCCTTCACCTTGCACTTCCTAGTGCACTTGTACAATCTGAAAGTCACAAAGCCTAGTAGCACCTATATTTTTTTTTTTCTCCTCTGTCCGCCCACCCCCTGCCTTGTGGCATCTGGAAACACCTTGGCTCTATAGGCACCATAAAAATGCTCAATAAAAAAAAAAAGAAAAGCCACAAAATGGAATGTGACGGAGTGGCAATTAGAAATTGCACTTTGCCATGACTTTTGGAAGTCAAAAATGTGTTTTAGATGGTACATCCCTTACTTATCCTCAGTCAAATAAACAGATGTGGTAGGTTCTGTCTATGCTTGCATCCAGTTCTTCAAGTGTGTTAAGAAATCGGAGGGTGGGGGGGAAGGGAGGTAGAAGACCCAATAAGTCATGAAAACAATATTTGGAAGCAGGCTCTTAGAGATGCCTTGAGAGGCATAAGAAATGCCAGTAGCTAATTACATTTTATAAGATGTGCAGCCTATTTGACTAAAGCAGCGGCCAATAGATAGTGCACATTTGGGATGAAAATGGCCAAATCTATTTAAATAGCTGTGTTAAGGTATAAATACAAAATCCAATAAAAACAGGCATATGTAAGTTCCAATCTGTCACTTTTTATAATGAAAATCCATGAGGACACATTGAAACCGTGTTTTTCCGATGACCTGGTCCTGGTCAAACAGGGGAGGATGCAATGTGAAAAGTTGTTCAACATCTTACCATCAACAAACTAAGCATTCCAGGTACTGGGTTTCCACTGACATTCTCAAAACACATCCATTCACAACTCCCCCATTTGGCACTATTAATTCCTACTGTAGAGATAACAACCTGTTCTTGTACTAATGGGCTCCCAAACTCAATAACATGAAAACTTGGATTCCTAAAAAATAAAGGTGTCACTACTAAGCCTGGCGAACCCATAGACCTAGGGCCCTTTAAGACAAGGTAGCAATACTTAGAGATAGATGGGGATGCAGAAATTACTCAAACATAAATAATCAAAATCGACTCAGGAAGTTGGAAAAACTTGGTCTGTTTTATTTGCAATTGTCTAAAACAGGGAGTTACAACGGACATCCGCTCGATTTCTCTCTGCGCATATTATAAAAAACACAACTTTTATAGTCAAAACTAGTCATAATTGACATCACACTATGTTGCAAACTACAAAAACCTACTTGGGTATGTGATAGGCTTACAGGGAACATCCAAGCATAAGTTCCATACTGACGGGGGTTGTGATTGGGTTTCTACTATCAGGTGTGCAACTAAGCCCATCCCAAGTGCAAGTCATCTTCTGTTTCGCTCTAATATTCAACACTCTATTGGTTATACAAACTATAGGGCTCTTTGTTACATGGCCCTCTAACATTGGTTTGGCACTCTTGTACCCTTCTGGAATATTCCACATACTAGCAGCACGCTGGCTACCATACCAGGTGCAGGAAGGATCGGCGTGCTCATGTCTCCCCACCCAGTTAACCCAACATCTATCATCACTTGCAGTCTGCCAGTCAATTAAGGCTTTGAACTCGGACTTGCAGAAGCTCTCTGTGCCTGGGAATAAAAGGGAGTATCTTCTTGGTTTCAGTGTAGCTCGACGCAATGTCTATTTTGATCTGACCATGTGACTTGGAGACCGCATTTTCAAGCTCTTTGCAGAATGTATTATTATTAAATGATGAACTCTTGACGCCTTCAGTGTTTTTCCATTTCACTTCAAACAGAAGTTTGTTTCTTTCTCATGTTCATGTAACGACTGGATGGACAACCAGGCTCCGCGGTGGCCTCGACTTCTTGGTGCTGGGCCAGCTTAGCCTTTCTTTTATTTCTCCATCGCCTTTAGTTATTTTCCAGCTGCGCCACACTGAAAAACCCTTTCCAATCACAGGGTTTCAAGCCTTGCTTAAAGTGCATTGTGGAATATCCAGGTTCTATACATTTCTATGTATTGCACATTAGCGCATCACCGCAACTATTTACTACGTAGCCGGCCTTAAGAGCACTTTGTCTACTTGCATTACTACGTCTGTACAAGTGTAAACTGATTTGCATTTTCTTCAGCGTTTCTGTAGCATGAGCATCTTCATCTCAAGCCCGAAACGTTGCTCACCTTTACCATCTTCTCTTCAAATCTTATACAATGTATATGTTCTTTTACCTCGTGCATCTTGTCTAGGTCTGTCAGCTCTGCATGACGTCACCAGTCTTCTCTTTCACCGATTTTCACATTTCAACCGGGACTTTGTCCAACAGGCCATTATTTCTCAGCGGAAGTGCCACAAAAGTGTCTGTGTGCTGTGAGGAACGCTACTGCATTGTTTTACTGGCAAGCATTTGGAATCCTGCTACGTGGTACGCTCCGTTTGAAAACCTTTTGCAATCACCTTTGTATACATCAGTCAGTTATTGAACAAACTGCACCACTGATAGTGGCTTATATACAGCTTATATATTTCTAATATAAGGCATTTTCTCACTTTATTTGTTAGGCTCCGCCCCTACCTTGACATCATCCTTAAAAGTAGGCGTGCACACGCACCAATGCGCGCGCACAGCGGAAGTGCCACAAAAGTGTCTGTGTCTGTTGCTGTTCGGTTTGAGGGCCGAGGGATACCTGATTTCCTTATTTATATCCCTCGTATATATAGATCTAGCCGACCGTTGTGCTCTCCATGCCCTTGAGCAGTGTAAGTGTATCTGAAGTCCCGCGGTATCCATTCCCGCAGGGTTATTGGGTAAGCATTTCCCCCTGATATTTACACTTCTGCTGGCACAGAAAAGAGTGGGGACTTCCTAATGCACTGCCTTGTTGTTTAGTTGTTACAATACATCTGTATCAGGATTGCTATTATATATGTAGAGCGTGAGACATTTGGGTTACATACTGGTCATACAGTCTGGATGATGTTGTGAATACACACTGTAATTGAAAGTGAGATTGCGAGCATTGTGAGGTATGACCATTTAACACTGAACGGTGAAATGAAGTGCGAGGTTACTCACTGTGGTCGTATCCATCAGTAGCATTACTTTTTTTTAATAACACATTTTATTAGTTTTCAAAACAAACAAGTACAAGCACACTACAAATGAAAGGGCTTTTGGCTGACACCCCCCCGGAACATGCAAAATTTACAGATGAATCTTTATGTTACATAAGAACACACCCCATTTCTCTGTTATAGACCGATCAGAGTCGCTGAGGTAAGTCCCAACATGTCTCTTCAATCAACTATTTTGAAATGTATTTCATTGGGCATCATCCCAATTTTGCCATACTTTTTGCGCCTTTGCAGGGCACCCTCTAGCCGTGTACACCCTGCGCTCCATTGCAATACAAATGTCCACATCTGTGACCCATTGGTCATAGCTCGGTGTCACTTCCAACCCCCACAGTTTTACAATATTCCTTTTGATTATTGCGGTGGTAGTGAACAGAAACAGCTTTTCGTATCTTGACAGCTCAATTTCTTCCTCGATCCCCAGCAGGAGTAACTTTGGGTCTCTGGGAATCGTTTTGCCCATGACGGTCGATAATTGTCTACAACATGCCTCCCAGAATTGCTGAATGTAGGTACACTCCCACAGGATGTGGAAGAAGGTACGTTCCTCAGTCCTACACCGCAGGCAGGTTGGATCGTTTATCCTTCCCCATTTGTAGAGGGCTACCCTGGGATAGTATATCCTATGCAATATCTTTAGTTGAATCAGTCTAAGTCTCGACGATATGGCCACTTCCCTGGGGGACATTAATGCAGAGACCCATTTCTCTGGTAGTATGGTACCCACGTCAGTTTTTAAAGAGATATTGGGTTGTCGGTTCACACTCGTTGTTCAAGATAAAATTATCTTCATTTACTTTTCAGTTTTCTGGAATTTTAAGGTGTATATATAGGATTAAGTCTACTATTGAAAAAACCATTAACGAGGCGCTTGATAATGAATGGATCAGAGAAAAAGGATTAAGTTCCTCTTCAACCAACATCCCATAACACCCGTCTTCTACAGTCTTCCAAAGATCCATAAAAATCGAAATTCTCCATCCCTCAGACCAATAGTATCCGGAACTGACAGCATTTTTGATCCCCTTGCCATCTACATTGATCGATCGCTACAAACCTTGATACAAAGAATTCCCACCTACTTAAGGGACACCACCAACTTTCTAAATTGCATCAATGAAGTTAAAGCTATAGACTCCGACTGCATACTCTTTAGTATGGACGTGTGCAGCCTGTACACGTCAATCCCCCACAGGGAAGGGATCGAGTCAGTTGAATGGCTTCTTCTCAACTCACCATTCCCCAGTGGCAATCCAGAACTCATTTTGGAATTCCTTAATCTAATATTGGACAACAGCTATTTCAGATTCCAAAACACATTCTTTTTACAAACAACTGGGATATCTATGGGGTCATCCATGGCCCCTGTCTACGCTAATACATTTATGTATCGCTTCGAGAAAAAATGTGTATTGGATCACCCTAGGTGGTCATCATTTATATTGATGTGGAAATGCTTTATAGAGGATGTATTCGGCATATGGTGTGGCCCACAGGAAGATCTTCTATTATTCTTGGAATACCTCAACTCAGTGCATGACAACATTAAGTTTACTATGGAGGTGGGGAATCCATCACTTCATTTCCTGGATGTAAATATTGAAATCAAGAACAATAGCTTATCTACAACAGTCTACCACAAACCGACAGATGCCAATAACCTCCTCCACTTCACAAGCTTTCACCCGAAAGCAATGCTAAAGAGGCTCCCTTTCAGCCAGATGTTAAGACTTAAAAGGATCATATCAGACCCAGCGGGACTCGACACAGTGTTCTAAACTCATTGATAAATTTGAGTCTAGGGGCTACCCATCAGTTTTGAGTGAGGCCAAGGAAAGGGCTGATCAAAGAACTAAGGAACAACTAATGGCTGTGAAAAATAAAGAGAAGGAACCACCACTGCTGTATATATCCAAATTTTCTCGACAGAGCTTTCAAATTAGTAAAACAATTAGAAAACATTGGGGAATTCTCCAAAATGATCCAGCACTCCACAAGCTATTCCCGAAAGCGCCAATGATGGCATTCAAGAGAGGCCGCAACTTGCGGGACAAATTGGTGAAGGCAGAAAGACCACCAAAGGATAAACAATTATATTTGTCAACGAAGAAAAAAGGCACATTTCCGTGTCTGACTTGGTCTCACTGTAACAACGTGGTGAAAGGTGACTTCATTAATCATCCCCAATCCGGGAAAACAATTAAACTAAAGGATTATGCGACATGCCTTACACCGGGAGTAATCTACTCTATTAAATGTCCTTGTGGACTTCTGTATGTAGGTCAAACAACCAGACCTGCCAAGGAGAGATGGACAGAACATAAATCAACCATCCAATGTAAGAACACTAAATCACCACTATAGAGACACTTTCTGGAAAATCATCATTCCATAGCCCAATTAAAATTTCAAATTTTGGAAGTTGTGAAAAGCCCCCACAGAGGAGGGGATTACCAGTCAATCCTCTCAAGACGTGAGAAATACTGGATCCATTCCTTGGACACCCTAGACCCAAGGGGTCTGAATGAAGAGTTCTCTTTAAGATGTTTCATCTGAAGATATATGGTCTCCTTCATTATTTCTTCACGGATGACGCATACAGATCTGAGAGACTTTGCAATACTTATGAACATATTTCTTCTCACAAACACCCAGTATTCATATACTATTTTTTTTTCTTCAGGATCTGTATTTCTTTCTTGACCACTAGAACACTCCCAGGGATGTTAGGGCATATCCTAGCGTGTCAGATACATGAGGTACTTGACACTCTTCCGCTATGTGCAGTATGACACACTTGAAGTTTTTTTTCTTTAAATGATCAGTAAAGAGGGATAACAATGCTTGTTGATATATCTGCAGAGTTGAGAATTTAGAAATTATTAACAAATCACTACTATAAGGATGTGAAATTGTATTGCATTGATATTGTTTTTCTACGATACCAGCTAGCATTCTCACTGTTAGATGATTTTTACGTAACACTATATATAAAAAAATGTAATATAAGTCACAACATCATCAGTCAACGTAAAAAGGGCACCCGCTTCACACCATCTTGAGAGCATTAGCTTGTATTAATTAGACCTCAAGTTGATTTCAGTCTCCGAGTATCCACTCCAATGTGGAACCCACTTTAGACACGTTTAACATCTGGTCCATTTTAAGTTTCCATGACGCTTCCAGTCATTCAATTGACCGATCCATCATGGCGGCTAACATACATGAGACTCACTGACTCACATCACCGTGGCAACCGCCACGCTTTCCTGAGTGCAGTTTATCCAGACACGGCGCATACTGCCTGCTTACAGGTACATGTTTTAATTAATATATAGTTCTCCAGAGGCACTTTCCACGCGGATTATAGAGTATTTTACTCTTCCTTTTGTGTCATCTTACGGAACGAAAACCCGCTGAATCAGAGCGTGTGTCTTACACGAACAACAGCGAACTTCTCCCGATACTATGACTGACGCCTCCAGTTAACAGCATGGCAGCACACTACACGTTCGGTGCCGTTGCACTTTCTGAGGGCAGCTCTGTCTTTTACAGGTACTTCACATTAAATGCTGATTTCGCTATTTTTTTCACAATCTTCTCGTTTGACATATATTTTAATAGCGTCCATGTAATTACCTATTTTCTTTAGAGTTTGCCTACATCAAGCCACTCATATAAGAATATATAAGTCCTCGGATACAAGGTTGATGACATCCTCCTGCCTCGTATTACCGCTTTTCAGTCACACGAGTGAGTTTCACTTTACTGTTTTAGTGATGGTACAATCCACATATATTACATGTTCAGCATTTTCTATAAAATAAACCAGGTGACATTGACCCTATCCCTTGTTTTAAACCGACAGACTGAGTGAGTCATATTGTGTCAAATTGAATGCAATTTCCTTGCATTTTCTACATTTCTAGGGTTCGTCAACTTCAAGCAAAAACATAGACATTTTTGACTAGCCTTTTCTAACTATGTGTAATCACATTTAGCTTTGATGCCTCTATTATCAGCCTGATTAGCCTTCATCAACCTACAATATGTCTGACTAGATTATCAGTCAGACTCAATGAACTACACTCTATTATTCACCATTCATTATTACACTTAATGCATTATGGTCAGGCTTATCCAGGAACCTAGGAAACTAATGCTATGCCTAAATTGGTGCTCACCGGGTCCCCTTCAACCGCCTTTTAAACGAGGCATATGTGTAGAACACTGGAATTTTTAATAACAGTATAATACTGGACATTGCGATGATTGTCTAGAGAATTAATAGTATGTCATATAACAATCACCTAAGTATTCTGCACCTTTGGTAGTTGACCACCACCGCTGTGATATGTCCCCTATTATGTATCCTATAATGTTTGTTGGGAATAATTATGCTAAAACATACTCATGGGATTTACCCTCTTGTTTTTCCCTCTCCTTTTTATCTCTCCACTTGATCTCCCTCTATATCTTGCTTAAATGTGTCCTAGTGCTTTTGGGCTCAAGAAGAAGAGGAAAATACCTCGAAACGCGTCAGCCAAGCACCCAGAATTTACGGATTTGTGTCCACTCTTTTCCCTTTTTTTGGACTTTATGCCAATATACTTACAATCAATTGTAGTAAAAAAACATGTTTGCTTTGTTTTCCGCAATTAAATACCTATTCTCTTTCTAAAACTGAGACTATCATTGATTCTAATTGAACATTTTTCATATGTGAAGTTTCATTATGAACTATTCAATGTCTTTTTGACAATATTTCAAAGTGTGCAGGGGATGGGAGGGCTCCCAATCTGGATCCTCTTACTTTTCCTACCCACGTCAGTTTCCCATTTGTTCTGTAGCCCTGACAGTTCTGTTGTGCCGAAGGAGGTTATGGCACTGTACAATGTCGATGTTAGTTTGTGGTTGATCCGTTCTGGGAACAGGTTTGGTTCTATAGGAGTGTATTCCGGCAGGGAGTTCATATCGGGGAGGCTGACCTGTAGTGCGTGATGCAGTTGGTTGTAATGGTATTGTTCTGTCTGCGGGAGACTGAGGTGGAGGGCCAGCTCCGCAAATGAGATAATATTGCCTCCTTTCATGACATCGCCTATTGTTAGTGTCCCGTGCCGTGACCAATTCGGCCATTTGGAGAGTGTGTATACTCCCTGGAAATTCTTGTTGTCCCATAGTGGCTGTGCTTGGGACAGCTTACTTTCCCATCCCACAAATGTATGTGTATCTGCTCAGATCCGCGTTGTGTGTGATTGCATGGTGGAAGTGGTCATTCAAGTTTTCTTCTTGTATAAGTAATTCATGATGAGTTTCTCAGGGGTTTCTGTCTCTGGTGGTCTGTTATGTGCCACAGTGGTATCCCCATACAGTTGATCATTTACGACTGCCATTTGGCTGGCCCAGTAGTACGTCTGTAGTCGGGGAAGCCCGATTCCACCCTCCCATATGGACCTCTGGAGGGTCGCGAGCGCTATGCACGGGTGTCCATCATTCCATAGCAGCCTCCGGAGTGTTTGATCTATTTTCTTCAATTCATTTAGTGGGATATATAACGGGGCATTTTGTAATATATATAGGAAGGGGGGAGGGCCATCATTTTGTAGAGTGCCGCTCTGCCTAGTAGTGTTAATGGGAGGGAGGACCAGTGTCTGACATTGTCTGCAAATTTTGTTATGACCGGGTGTAGGTTCTTAGGTATGTAGTCGTTTAGATTGTTCGTAATTTGTATGCCCAGGTATCTGAACTTTTCCCTTTCTACTTGGTAGGGGCACTGGGGTGGTATTGCTTCCCTTTCCTGTCCTGTCCTAATGGGAACAGTATGGATTTGGCCCAGTTAATGCGTAGGCCGCTGAACACTCCGTATCTCTCCAGTACGGTAGTTACAATAGGGCAGGATCTTATTGGATCTTTTAAGTATATAAGCAGGTCGTCTGCGCATAGGGATACTTTATCTTCCAAGGTTTTTGACCAACAGAAGCCGCTCCATGTCCCTGTGTCTCTTAGCCCTATCGCGAGGGGTTTGATCGCAATCGCGAAGAACATGGCCAACAGTGGGCATCCCTGTCTTGTCCCCTTTCCCAATTTGAAGGGATTGGATATATAGCCATTTACTTTTGTTACTGCTACCGGTGATTAGTACAGTAGTTTAACCCAGCTCATGAATTGTGGTACGAAACCCATTCTCTGCATGATTTCCCAAATAGCTCCCCAATTGACTGAATCAAACGCTTTTTCGAAGTCCACTACCAGTAATGCTAATGGGCCCTGAATTGTAGTCGCTTTCTCTAGTGCAGTGTGTAGTCTATGTATATTCATACGTGTGGATCTTTGCGGCATAAATCCACATTGATCCGGGTGGATCAGGGAGGGTATGATCTGCTGAAGTCGGTTAGCTAGTGTTCTTGCTAGGATTTTGGTCTCTGTGTTAATGAGAGAGATGGGCCTGTAAGAGCTACATCTGTCTGGGGGTTTGTCTGCCTTGGGCAATACCACTATGGTAGCTTTCCTGAGGTCCGGAGGGAGACATCCTTCTCTACGTGAGGCTTCGAACATCTTTAATAGGTGTGGCATTATTGCGTTTGGGCCTATTTTCTTCCATACTTCCCCCGGGAAGCCATTAGGTCCCGGGGTTTTCCCAGATTGGAGGTCAGCTATGGCCGTGGCTAGCTCATCTTCTGTGATATCTTGTTCTAACAGAGATATCTGGTCAGGTTTAAGAGTAGGAAAAGTGATTCCTGTTAGGATTGAAGTGTCCATAGGGGAGGTTGGTGTTTTATAGAGCTCAGCATAATAGTTAGCAAATCCTTCCGCTATGTCCTGGTCTGCTGTTACTAATATATCGTCATATGTCTTAATAGCCCGGACGTGTCTGAGACCTTCATCCCTCCTTTCCAGCCCATCAGTAGCATTACTTGATATAAGGCTCGCTATTCTGTTAGCGATAATCTTGTCTATGCTGGTCAGCATGGAGGCGTCCCCAATTTTAGCTGAAAGGGATAGGGTTAAAGACTTATACATGGATAATACTAATGGAAGCGAGGAAAATAAGCAGAAACAACGTGGACGATGTGGCTGCCCTATTAAGATAACGACCTGAGCAGTATTTTCAGAAAGTGGCATCACTGACACCTGAAGAGGTTGATAGTGCTGTCACTTCAGTTACTAATGAGCTGCAGGTTTCACTTAGTTGTTTGAGCTCTAAATTGGTCACTACTTTATTGGTGCCGGTACATGCCGGAGAAATGGCTCCATCTATTATTCCCTTTGGTCCAGCTATGTGCGACTCATCATCTAGGACAGAAACGGAGAATGTGGCTGGTAAACTGTCTATCAGTGATCCAGGAAAGGGTCTTGTTTGGGAACAGGAATGTAACGCCCCAATGTTACCGTTAATTGCTGACACCTTCGAAACAAAACAAATACCCTGATCCACCCCCCACCCGAGCTGGCTCTTGGTTCCCCTTCCCACCCCACCCCTGCACATGACCTTTCCCTGTCTAGCAGGGACCTGGACCCTGAGCATTTTTCCACCCGTGTGTTCCGGACATGGCTATGACACTGCTCCCCAAATTGGAACCTATCCTTCTGTTCACTATCTAAGTGAACTGGTCGATGTTATAGCAGGGTCTGGTGACTACCCTTTAGCCTCTCTTGGCCTGGCTCTGCCGCCACTAACCCCCTCCTTCATTGTAACTTGTATCACCCAGGGTAGAGCGTTTGATCTTCCAACTCTGATTACTCCAGTGTTAACTTTATGTGACAATAACTCGCCATCCTGTAAGTCAACACGGAAGAGAAGTAATATGAGTACCGCATCATGACATCTGCTGAAATGTTTCAAGTTTACTCATCACATTGATAGATAAGAGCGAGAAGTTAGAACATAAACTTGACGTGCAATCTCTCCTCCTACATAAAAGTATTAACCGAGGAAGGAAGCATGTCCAAGACCAAAGTGCCAAAACTGAGACATTTGTATTTTGTCCGCCTGTTAAGATACCACTGACTCCACACCTTTTTACTGCTAACCCTAATGTGAATATTAAGAGTAAACCGTCATGCTCTACTAATGAAATTAATAAACCTCTATCTAAACGAAAAAAGAAAGTTGAAGCACAGGCTGTGATGTATGCCAAACGACCCAGAGTTAATCAGAAAACTGGAGTTGTGCCCCCCAACATCGGCTGTAGTTTCTCAAATTGACCCAGGAGTCTTTAGTACAAACCCCACTATTATGTTACCCTCTAAACCATGTTTAAGTAATTGTGAGTATACAGCGTCAGATGATGTAATAGCCCCTTGTCCTGTACCCTTACAGGGTCCTAATATGTCATAGGGCAATCAGTGTAAAGGACCTTCTGATCAATTGTGTCTTGAGGATGTGTGGGCTTGTTCCGGGGGACAAGTAGTAGTTCTGAATGAAAAGCAAATAAGAGGAGTTGCCAAACAGAAAGAACCACCTATGCATAAGGCACTTCAGACTGCACCCCCACTAAATCATGCTGCAGTATTGAGCGTGTTCCACACCATTGTTCCATTACGGGTTATCATATCTGACAATATTTTTCCGGTTGATCAAGTTGATCATAGTCTAGCTAACATCTCCAATATATGTTTTAGGTCTCCATCTCTTTTAGACTATTTTATGTTGTACCATGAGGCCATTCTCAAAATGGGCTATTCTAGCACCGTTGCTCAGATAGCACATACCAAGCTGAGAATTAATGGAGGAAAAGTGGAATCAAAGGATATGCAAACAAGAGTGTTAAATACTGAAATGTAGGTACAGAATAGTAGGCACATAAGGAAATATTCAGCCCTTCCCATCCTGTTGTCATTTCCATGGTGGCATGAACTGCTGACCTTTAGCTAGTAATTAACAGGCAAACCAGACCATTCAGCCTAATCTTTTGGCAGCTACATCCCAGCTTGTAACCGCTCGCCCTCCCCGCCCGACTGGCCACATCTAATGTCACAGAACACGGTTACTGGCAATGGCTATCAGCAATCATTAAAACACACTTTGCCCAGATGTCACGATGACATCCACCTCGTTACATCTTGGAATACCAGGAATTTGCACATATTTTTAGTGATGGTGGACTCATAGGATATATGAGTAATTTTTCCCTTATTGCATTACAGGAGACCTGGTTAAGTGAAGAGGTTGACTTTGATGGGCGATAGACTAGCTGCAAAGTAGCAGTTAATGGCCCAAAGGGAAGCCCGGAATGAGGCTATTCATATCGTCCACCTCACCTTGGTGTATGAAATAAATCTATAGTCCAGTATCCTTGGTACAAGCGGCTAACTTGAGCTTTTTTTGTGCCGCTTAATCTTGATAAACATTACGATTCCCCTGATATTATACCTACTACTTTGAATGTAGCAGCTGTTGCCAGTATTGTTAAAAAGTATTATAACTTGGTCCCACTCATCCTTGTAGTTGATTTCCATGGTCTCATAGAACTCTCTAGTACTGACCCGTGCGTGAACCAGTTGTCTGAGCCAACCATTGCTCCATGTGCTGCAGCCCGCAGAGTAAATGGTATTTTATTTATTTATTTGCATTTTTTAAAGCGCTCACACAGCCCGCGGGCATGGAGGCGCTGTTACAGGAATAGGTTTTTTTTCTTAGTTGCGTATTTATAACACGCTTAGATACCCAAAGGTTTTTAAGCGCAGACCCGGGATTCGAACCTGTGTTGCTTCGTGTCGTCTTGCTTCCAAGGCAAACACGTTGCCGCTGAGCTATCCTCCCGGGACAAATCGGATTCAACCCTTGATTATATGTTTGTGAATGCAAAAGGGTTGAAACTAGTTAAAAATGTGCCCATTATACCTCTGTCTGAGAGTGATCACTTCCCTCCGTTTATTATTGACACCCATTGTTCACAGTAAACAAAGAAATATTAAAGCTACCAATGGCGTACTCTCCACTAACCAACAGGGTAATAGAATGTGTTGGAATGATGCCAAAATAGAGAAGGCGACTGAGGTTTCTCGTACACTGCTCATGTCCTTTAGTAGATGTTATGAATCCGATCTAGGAGAGCAATGTGAAGACATAATTACTGCATTTACAAAGATGGTTGCTCATATTAAAGATTCTCTGATAGACCATCGTAAATATCTTAGTAATGCAGAGAGAAGTAACAGAAAGAATGATATACACATAACCTATGATCCTGAAATAGCTGTAACAAAGCGGGGATTAAGAAAAAACATCACTCCTGCTAACTTGCTATCCCCTAGTGACATTAGTAAACATATTAAGGCACTTAAGCTGACATATCGCAATTGGCTAATTGCCCATAAAAGGATGCAAGACCTAAATAAATGTAAAGAGATTGCCCAGCTGGCTCTCGATAAAGACAGTATCCGCTTTTGGAAAGTTCTACGTGATGCTCATCCTTGAGACCTAGTGGTTGTAGGTGCAACTGAACCTTATTTGACCATCCATATAGCGAAGACGTTTGGTCTCCCAGAACCAGATCACACCTCTCTTCCTCCTATAATAGTCCCATGGACACATCGGTCATCTCCGGATGATGTTGCAGACATCAGGCACCTTAACAAATCAAGGGCCTCTAGTCCAGATGGTATCTGCAATGCATTATTAAAAAAGGATCCTGAGCTATGAGCTGGGTGTCTATATCTACTCTTTTAGTATATTGGAATGACCGGACAGGTGCCATCTACTTGGAGAGAGAGTGAAATCTAACCTGTTCACAAAAAAAGCCCATGGAACCTGGCAAATAATTACAGCATGTTAGCCATGCTTGATGTTCCATCTAAGATATTGGCTAAGGTCCTTTTGAATAAACTGAACGAGTGGATATGTACAAAACACGTTACTACCCCCAATCAGATGGGGTTTATAAAACATTCTAATACTGTACATAATATGCTGATTTTGTTAACATCTATTGAATATGCATGGGAACGCAGGAATTCTTCGGTCTATGCAGCTTTTATCGATTTCTCAGCCGCATTTGAGTCGGTCCTTAGAGGCCGTCTATGGGACAAACTCACTAAACTGAATATCCCCAGGGGACTCTTGAAGATGTTGGTGCTCCTGTATTCTGACATCTCTATAAGGATAAGGTTGGATGGTGAGGTCAGCCTCTCTGCACCACTGCCGACCCGCCGTGGTGTCCAGCAGTGGTGTATAGTTGCTGCCACCCTCTTCAATCTCTACCTGTCTGATATGAGTCTTGTGCTTACTGACTCCATCCTATGTTCAGTGAAGATGTGCCGATAGTGTACCAGTTGGCTGGTTTACGCTGATGACCTGGTGCTTTTAGACCATATACCTAGAGGATTACAAAGCCTAGTAGACTCTTTGGATAAATATGCACGAATAAACGGCCTTGCGATTAACATAGAAAAAAGCAAGACTATGGTCTTTGCTTCGCCTTCTCGCAAGAGCCACAAACCCATATGCATCTTGAATGGTACAAACTTAGAGAATGTGGACAGTTATAAGTATTTAGTCATCCACATGAAGCATAACCTGAAATGGGATATCCATTGGACGGGTGACTAAGAAAAAATGTAATAATGCAGTAACTATGATTGGACAATTTGTAGGCAGACACTGTGGTATGTCCTATGAAACCATTTTATTGTTGTATCATACCAAAGTGAGATCTATCTTGTTTTATGGTATTGACGTTTGGGGATGCAGATATGTAACACTGCTTAGAAGATATGAAGCAAGTGTCTTGTGCAAGCTATTAGGCTTGCCATCATCACTCCCTGTAGAATATATATACTTCGAATTAAATCTTGCCAGAATTGTGTTTGATGTAATTGTCAAGACTATCCTGTTTTGTGATAAAATGCTTAAGCTAGAATCTAATAGTTTGATGGGTGCATTTGTTGATGCATTCTGTGTTTTAGATAACTAACTTACTATTGGCACCCTGGGAAACATGATTCTAATGTGCATGAAATGGCAAGAAGGATGCTGTGGTATTCGGTCGAATGGCACAGTTTATATAAAAAAGACTTGCCTCAAAAGTAAACTTTAAAAAGCATAGTAAAGAGCAATATTTAATTGATCTCTTATCCGGTAATAACACTTTTTTCTGTGAATATATATCAAGTAGAGTGATTAAACCTTATATTGTAGCGTTTCCAAGTAGCGCTATAGCAAGACAATACCTACAAATGAAATTTAATATAAGTATTGCATTTGTGAACCAGGGTGCTTGGAAAGGTATCCCTAGAAATGAACGATATTGCAGGCTTTGTGGTGTGAACGAAATTGAAACTCTCGAACATCTGTTATTTGCTTAAGAAAGTCTCAATGGGCTACGAAAGAAGTATTTAGAAGGTTACCATAGCATTGATCTGGGTGATCTTTCATATCTAAGGTCAAAGTTTATATATGGCTGTGACTCCAACTTGATACATCATCTTGTGAGATTTTATTAGAAGTGTGTTGAAATATTGAACATTGTTAGATGATGCTGTCAATATTCTTTAAGAACAAATGTAAAGTTTTAGGTTTTTTATTGACGTTATATTTATTCACGAATTTTAATTGTGGATGATTTTAATTAGTAATTTTGTTTTAGTTTTATATTATGGATTGTTGCACTTGGTTTTAATTAATTAGGAGCTAAATCTTTTTTAATGTTGTTTGTAAATGGAAAGCTTTATTGCTGTACGTGTATTAAAATAAATAATACAATTAACATAAATAAAAAAATACATTATTTCTCTGTGAACGCATATAAGGTTTTCACAATGGATACTTTGTTTCCAGGATTCTCTGCAGTACAGGCATTCTTACAGGTACTGCACGTGTCACAATTTCCATTCCCAACATATAGGCTACATGGGGGCAGAGTATTTGGTGGGGTACTTGACTCCACCTCTACACTGGGAACACCACACAGTACAACAGGATAACATTGTATCCCTTAATACCAACCAACAGTTCACCTGAAGGAGGTAATTTGTCTATTACTTAACCTGAACTTGTGCGTCATCGTTATTTTATTTCACATACCAAACCTATGTGGCTTAACATTGGATTACTTGGATTGTATTCATATAACCCCCTGGCTACAGGTTAATCGATAAAAAAAAACGAGGAAAGCCATTCCCAACACACCTACTTACGCAAACCATATTTGTGGAAGTAAAAACCTTTTTTCTTTAAAAAAACAAAAAAAACATTGACTCGTATCTACACTACTGACATAGGGTACATCACACCCATGTGCACTCGTGAAAAGGAGAACAATTTTCTAAGGTAATATTCAACCCAAAAATGCCATAACTGCTGTAAACCAACTATGCTATGATGCAATGCCCATGATCAACATAGAATACCGGACCACATTCCGCAATCAGGACTCAGTCGCTCTGCTTCTCATGACATCTGCACTATGCTTTTCTGAAATAGAACTGTTTTTCGCTGTTCAATAGCATAACCCAGCTAACATAGGGATTAGCACTTAAACACTCTTTTGTACTTAGCAGTGGTTGAAGTGGGCGAGAGCGGTTGGGAGCAGTGCTCCGCTACTTTCTTTTATTACGTTTTACTGTTCCTATACTTTGATTTTAAAAAGAAACCATTACGGAATGGTTCCGCTTTAAAATAAAAGTGTAGGAAGAAATTGAAATGTTGCACTTTCAGTGCACTGCACTGAACGTTTCATTGAACAGCTGGTGAATGTGTTGGGGGTTTGTATTGTGCGTGTGAGGGTATGTTTGTGATGAGGTTTTGTTGGCAGGACGGCTGGCCAGCAAGGTGCATAGTTCCACTACTTATTTTCGTACACTTTGACCACTGGTACTTAGCAGTCTGAGTTCCAAGAGTAAACTCAGTCGTTCCAGGTCATATTTATACCCTGCAAGATTGATGGCACAGCATTCTGAACTCCTATTGGAGCAATGTACTACACACCTCTACAGAGCGGACCAGGTGAACCTTTTTCTGATGTGAGTTCCCAAATCCTCTTCGGACATACCGCTCCAAATGCTACAACCAGGATCGTATGGGGGAACTGTCTACTCGGACAACCTCTTTTCTATGCTTGATACTGCCTCCCACCTGTTGTCAGCCATAGCCACTAGTGCTCACGCACACTATTGAGACTTTGCACTTTAGTGTGTGTGTTGCTCTCCCAGCTGTGAACTCCAAACTGCCATTGCCATTCTATCCTGCACACGTACACTGCATTTGTTTCTCCAGTGGTGGCTCAGATCACTCCGTTTTTCACTTTATCTATCTTCCATTTTCCTCTTGTGCAAGAACACCATTTGACATGTTTTTATTCATGCTACAATGGCCATATCGAACATTGGGTGTCCACCTGCAGCTCAGAACACCAGACATGGTTTGAGTTACGTACCTGTAACTATTGTTCTCCAGCATGGGTCTGGCATGGATTCACATGCACATGAATATTCCCTGTCTTGAGGCTGGAAATCCTCAGTAAAAGAAAAAAACAGTTTCACTTTAAAACGGTCTTTCTCCTCCAATCACTGTCCTCTGGGTCATACTGCCCCCATCCAACGACAGTCCTCTTCCTAAGTCCCGTCTCTGGCACCCATCTTCAGATTTGGTAAGCATGTTAAGTGGCAGTATGGCCAAGAAGAGCTGCAGAAGGGCCAGAGGGAGGGTTCACATGTGAATCCATGCCAGACCCATGCTGGAGAACAATAGTTCCAGGTAAGTAATTTAAACCTTCTCCAGCATGGGGTCTGGCATGGATTCACATGCTCATGAATAACGAATACACAGCAGTACACATTACACAACCACGGGAGGTGGCAAGGCTCAACAGAAGCAATTAACACTTATCCTTGGATCAGACTCACCTCAAGCTAACAGGTCCCATAGCACTGCTTGGCCGACTCTGGACTCCTCCCTGGAATCCCTGTCGATGCAGTAGAATTTTGTGAAGGTATGCATGGACATCCACGTTGCAGCCCTGAAGATGTCGAGCAGGGGCAAACTAGAAAGGAATGCCGTCGTCGCAGTGATTGCTGTGGTGGAGTGGGCTCTTGGACGGCCCAGCAGCGACCGGTTCACCAGCCAATGACAGTGCATGATGCATCCCGAGAGCTATCTCGAGATGGAAGCCTTGAACACGGCCTTCCCATGGATCACAGATCCCAAGTTCACAAACTGTGAAGCCTTCTGAAAACTCTTTGTGCATGCCTCATAAAACTTCTTCAGAGCACGAAGAATGTCCAGCAAATGCAAGGCCCTCTCCATTGGCAAACAAAGGTTTCGGGAAGAAAATTGGCAAAACCAAATGCTTGTTGAGGTGGAATTCTGATGGAACCCTCGGCATGAAAGAGGGGTGTGTACGCAGTATCACCTATCACCTATCGTGAGGATAGCTCAGGGGCAATGTACTCGCCTTGGAAGCAAGACGACACGGAGCAACACAGGTTCGATCCCCGCGTCCTCGCTTAGAAACCTCTGGGTATTAAGAGTGCTATAAGTAACCTATCATATCATATAATTTGTGGAAAGTCCGATTCGGTTGCTTGCAGGATAGGGCCTGGATCTCACCAACACATCTGGCGGAGTTGATGGCCACAAGGAAAGCCGTTTTCCACGAGAGAAACTTGAGTGAGGCTTGATGCATAGGTTCGAAAGGTGTCCCCATGAGCCTTGTTAGGACTACGTTGAGTTCCCATGCCGGAGCAGGAGTCTTCACCTGTGGGAAAGATCGGAAATGTCCCTTGAGGAACTCCATGATGAGTCTGTGGGACCACAGCAAGAATCTTCCCAGAGACCTGGTGTAGCGGAGATGGCCGCCAGGTGCACCTTGATGGATGCGTGAGCCAGTCGAGCTCTTGCCAAGGGCAGCAAGTATGGAAGGATCTGTGGAGCCATGACCCTTAAAGGGTTAATCTTCTGTGACCGGCCCAACATAGCAAAACACTTACACTTATGGCCGTACAACTTTATAGTTGACGATGCCCTGGTCTTGGCGAGGACTGCCTTTCAGTCCACCGGCAGCTCATAACCTGCACATTCTAAGGCTGCAGGAGCCATGCCTTCAGGTTCAGTGATCCTGGGTCATGATGAAGGATTGCGCCTACCTCTCTGGTGATCAGATCCGGAAGTATTGGCAACTTGACTGGAGGCGACACTGACAGGCTGACCAGGTCCGGATACCATATCTGTCTCGGCCACGCCGGGGCAATGAGTGTCATCTTGCATCGACCCTGCATCTACACTGTCTGAATGTGTTGATGACATGTAGTAGGAGAGGAAACCGGGGGGATGAGGGGAAAGCGTACAGAAACAGTCCTTCGCATGGGAAGGAGAATGCGTCCTCCAGGCTTCTTAGTTGATGAAAGCTGCTGGGAAACCTCTGGCATTTGGAGTTCAGTGCCGTGGCAAAAAGATCGATTGGGGTCTACTCCATTTGACAAACAGGCGGTCCCTGGTATGGCAGGGTTGAAATCCTGTTCCCTGGGCAATGTGGGAGCATACCCCCACCACTCTATAACCCGCCGGAACTCCTTCTTGATTGGGATCTTGTCGGCAAAACTTCCAGATAGATTTGTATACAACGTGCATCCAAGAATTTGTGTAGGGGTCGCATCTGCAATCTGCAGAGACAGACGAAGTAGATGCAGGATGACATCATGCCTAGCAGCGACCTGATGGCCTGTACGAAGATGTATTTGCCGATGACAGTCGTTGCACCTTCCCCTGAATGGCCGCTAGCCTCTCCTCCAACGGCGATGCCGGTGAAGATACTGGGCCTCATTACGACCCAGGCGGTAAGTTACCGCCTGGGTCGTACCTTTACCGCCATGGCGTAAACTAGGTTTACGCCATGGTGGTTGGCGGATTTACCGCCCCATTCCAAGGTGAGTGGGGCGGTAAATCCCCATTTCCCATTTACCCTTCCCCATTCCCATTTTTGCCCCATAGGGCATAATGGGAGTGGGGAAGGAGATAATTACGCCACCGTAAATTACGGTGCCGTAATTATCTCCAAGGTCCCTTAGCGTCATGGATTTTAACGCCTGCAAAAAGCAGGCGTTAAACTCACCATGGCGCTAAGGGACCTTGTAATCAGGCGTTAAGGTTTGGCGCCGTTTACGGCGCCATAAACCCCTTAACGCCTGGGTTGGAATGAGGCCCACTGTGTGGATCCCAGCTCTGTCAGTAGTTGGACGGTGAACTGAATAACTTCAGCCCTTTAAGATGAGTAGCAATTATCCTGGAGATGGATGGGGGATGCAGATTTTATTCATAAATCAATAATCGAAACAACTCGGGTGGTTGGCAAAAAGATAACTGTTTTATTGTCAATTATCTAAAACAGGGAGTACAACGAACATCAACAAATTTGCTCGATCCTCTAACTCAACAAATTTCATAAAAAACAGAGCTTTTATAATCATAAATAGTCATCATTGACGTTGACCTATGTCACTACCAATGTCATCCTACGTGGCAAACTACAAAAACCTAGTGGCAACTGTGCTAGGCTCTCAGTGAACATCTAAGTGTACGTTATATACTAGTATGGGATAGTGAGGAAAAATGATAGGTTTCACATCAGGTGGGACAACTAAGCCCTCCCTTCAAAATGGCCACTATGAACGTCACTAAATACACGTCGTCCCATTGGCTACATAAACTATAGGACCCTTAATTACGTGGTCCCCTACAATTGGTTGGCACTCTACCCTTTGTCAGTACTTTTCCACCTATGTCTAGCAGCACGCAGATTGGACTTCCAGGTGCTGGTGAGCTCATCTAAAACAGAGGGTCCCACAATTAGCATATCAATCCATCATCACCTCAGTTGTCTGCTGGCAATTAAGACTTTGAACTTGTCCTTGGAAGTGTTCTTAGCTCTAGTGAATTCAAGGGAGTGAAGGCACACTGCCTTCATGCTTAGGTGTGAGCATCTTGCTCGTCTAACTTCATCCTTCCACGTGACGTTAGACCATAAAATAGAGCTTTCACTGTCTTTAAAATACTATTTTCTAATAGACCTCGGACGTCTTCCTTGTTTGTTCGTGTCTTCGGAACAGGAGTTTTGTTCTTTCCCACGATATGCATCCAATGCTAGTTAACTTCAGCCTGATAAGACCTTGGCTTCTTGGCTTGGCTTCAAGGTTCATCCATACTTGCCTTTTCGAGATTCACTTTTAATTCATGCGTTTTCTTACTGCGATACACTGAATATGAGGCCTTTCTTTTTTAGTCCAATTCTGCTATGACACGTAGTGGAACCATCCATCCTTTACTCTTTATGCATATATGTATATAATAGCGCATGCCGCAATCTCTTCACTAAAAAGCTAGCCTCAAGAATACTTCATTTGCTTGCGTTTCTTTTGCATCTGTACATGTGTAAACTGACTTGATATTTTGATCCATTATATGGCATAAGCTTCTTCTCCTTGATCCCAAGATGTCACTTATCCTTGATACCTTCTTGATGCCTTATAGAATATCTGCATTCTCTAGTCTATGTATCTTTTCTAGGCACGTCAGCTCAGCTCTGTGTGACGTCACCATTCATTTGCTCCGCTTCTTCCGGGATTTCATTCAAACGGCCAACATATGTTCTTGTGTGCAGGTATGGTTTTCTCAATGGGAACCTTGCCTCCAGGATTCTCGTAGGTATCAGTATTTTCACTGGTACCGCACGGTTTTCACATCCGGCTTACCAACATATAGGCAGTATGGGTATTTGGTTACAACAGTCTCCTTCATGTGCTCATCGGCAAGCTCCCAAGAGCGGGTGCATATCAACCAATTGTCCAGGTATGGGTATACGTGTATGCCCTGCAGACGCAGATGGGCTGCCATCGGGGCCAGGCATTTTGTAAACACCCTTGGTGGTGATTTCAAGCCGAATGGCAGGGCCTCGAACTGGCCTTGCACCATGAACTTTCGATGTTTCTTGTGAATGGGGACGTGGAAATAGGTCTTCTCCAGGTCCAACAAATTCCCCTTCTTCCAGTTGGCGGAGCACATGCTGCAACGTGACCATCCTGCATTTTGGGGATTTTAAGTATTTAGACGGCGTAGGTCCAGAATGGGTCTCCAGCCCCCTGTCTTCTTTCTGACCAGAAAGTATCTTGAATAGACTCTGGCATCTCAAAGGTCTGTAACCCTCACTAACCAGCTGAACAATATTCTTTCCACCATAAAATGTGCAGATCGAATAAGGTGCTCACACACGCAAATTTAGGACCGGGCTCAGATTATCTAACATTTGCACTAATGCTAACAATTTAGAAAATGCATTATCCACCACTTTTCCTTCTTACATAATATGAAATGGGGGTGCTAGACTCAGTGAAATTCTCATTATGGCCCTGGGCAAGGCATGTTTGTTCCACTTTAAGTGTGATATGCTAGAAGCATCTTTGTGTGGGCAAGACACTCTAAAGCATGACCCCCATTCAGAGGGTGAAAGACCCTCATCAACACTGGGCATTAGAGGATATACTTTCTAAACGTTGCGGCCAATCCTTATTTGCCAACTATATGGCAGTGAAATAGGATTTTGGCTTAGACCGTTACTTAACTACTTTGGAATCTTTTCCCCAGACTCTGCTATAGCTGAAATTGCTTTTAGGTATTCTACCACTAGCTTAGTATTCGGAAAATTGGAATCCCCATTATACATCATTTTGCCCATTGTGCCAATTCTCCATGGAATATGTAATGCATTGTCTACTTTATTGCCCCTCATTTGCTCATATAAGATGACTGAGACTTCCAATGTTTAAAAGTACAAAGTTTGTTACTGTATGAGGGGCCAGAGAATACTGTTGAGATTCTACAAAATCAGCTTTTACTGCAGCAGTTAGTGCATACTTAGTATTGCATTGCAGTTTAGGATTTTTTGGGATTCAGTCAGTTGGCAAGATTTTTCACATTGACATACATGCTTATACAGCACCTTAGTAAATTGAGCATGTGAGTGTACGTCTATGGGCAAATATGACTGTAGAGGCTTAATCACTGACCCTATTTTGTTGTTGATATTTGTGTGCCACTTGTTTTGGATAACTGACTGCTTGCATTACCTCATAGCATAGACTTTTTAATGAAGGGCGATGGTATGATCACCAGCTAGGCATCCCCAATGAGGTGATGGTGCTAGCATTAGAGTTGGTAAATGAATGAAGCACAGGGTCGCTCCAATGTTTCCAGTACTGGTGATTTCGGTCTTGTAAAATGTAACTAAAATAGGTTTTTAATTATTGTGTTCTCTTTCTCCCCTATTTTCTCTCTTTTCCTTCCCTTGCTCTTGCCTTTTTCTTTTAATAATTGGGCTCCATATGCACAAATTATTTTGGTCGAATGTACTCCTCATTCGCTGTAAAAATGGTGAACTTGGAGATATATCGTACTCACATTTAACTTTACTATGTGTTCAAATGTATGATCAAAGTAGCCCTGAAGAAGACCTTGCATGGTTGAAACATGTTTTGGCTATTTCAACTGAGCTTTTAGCTTCATTCAGTTAGAATAGGAATCAATTCAATCATGGTTTTCTATTGATTCATTAGTAGCCATTAGGCAAATACCATGTACAATTTTCGTCAACGATTAGCTGTTTGAGCGCAAGGTGATCTAGACAACCCTACTAGGCTTATACATGTTAACCACATATCACAAGCTGTACTAGACTAATAATACCACTATTTTGTATTTTATTTAACTGATTTTTGTTTTCATTTCCCTCTTAATCAAAATGATACAATTATATAGTAGGTAAGAACGGCTATAGGTATGGGCCAAATGAATTTAGTGCATATGATTAATGTGGAATTTTTAAATCTTTGGATTGTATGTATGTATTTATGGTATATGAAATGCATTGATTTTCTCTAGAAATGTATTTTTGATGCTTTTATGGAATTGTTCAGAATAAAGCTAATGAATGATGATGATGAATATGAAATGGAGAAAGTAGGTGTTGTTCCAATCCACATCATCTAAAACCTTTGCACTAAGGCAAACATGATTTGGAAATGAATTGGACGTTTCTTTGTTCTATATTTTCTGCATAACATCAAAATAAATCATACTATATTTCTGTTCATGGCACATATCAAACAGTTAACAAAACAGCATTCTTCATTATTGCTCTAATTAAACATTTCTAGATTACACAGATTGGGGCAAAACCTGTTTCCTTTCTCCCCTTTAACACAAGCAGCAAAACTGCTGCTGACTGCACTGCTAGATTTATTTTGCTCAAGGGCAACATTTGAATAATTTGGCCTGGCCTGCATGCATTCACTGAATATACTTGTCACAATTAAAGTCAATCAAATATGGTCACTAACCTGTTCTGATGGCAATCTCCTCGAGCAGCATGAGAGAATCTCCCGGAGACCCCTGCCTTCCCCAAATCTCGGGGAATTTGAATACCAGAGAGGGAGAGACAGGAGCCCCAGGGAAACCCTCTGGGGAAGAAAACCCTGGGTGGTCTTGACAAGTGCTTCTGGGTGTAGCGATCTCTTCTTTGGCACAAGGTTTGTAGCAGCAGAAGCAGAGTTCTCTACAGAAGAAAGAAGAGAAGGTGAGTATGAGAGTGGTAGAGTGGGAGTGTTATTCTATTGGAAGTAGTCCCCACTTACTGGCGTAACCTTTCCACTGATCTATTCTTTAGGTAGGAGATGGTGTCGGGAGAGTGGGTTCCGAAAAGACCTGGAGATTACAGATGAAGCACAAGGTAAGTGATAGATAGAAATGAAGGGGAAAGGGACGAGTCCTGGTTCTGTAGAAAAGGTAACTCACTGTTTTGAGAAAGAAGGCTGACCCAAGAGGGATTCTGCACGGGAAGGCGAAACCTGAACGGGAAGAGAAAGCTGAGATCGGAAGTTCGGGAAAGGGGTTCTTGCGGGAAGGACGGGAGGCGCTGGAATACTGACTGGGATGAAAGTAGAAAAGAAATTAAGGTAATATCGATGGATAGAATTTGAAATCTTCCAGAAAAGCAAAGAGCGAACTTACGAAGTGTCGTACTGAACAGAAGCGACGCACTGAAGGGAAGGTTTCTGGTCTTTTAAAGCAGTCACGTGATCGTTCGATCGCATGAGTGAAAGACGTGCAGCAACTAGACTGTTAATCCTCCCGTGTCGGCGATTCCCCGCCATCTTGGAATTCCCACGAAGTGCGGATCTCTATAACGACCAACGCCGTCTAGACTGCCATCGTTGGAAAGGTGTAACAATACTCCAGGACCATCAGAATGCTAAACATCTCCCACCGGCTTATATAATGCAGCCCAGCACACCAACTCTCACTCTTGGGGCACAGCACTGCTTCTGGACATACATACCTTAAGTGCCCTTACCAGGAATCACATAGAAACATTCCAGTAGACAGAGCCTGGTTATTTGTGATCTGCAAACTTGCACTGTTCTCTGTGTCCCTATTAACCTGCATTTCTTACAGATCCAGAGTGCCAAGAGACCATCCCGAGTTAGGGAGAGTCGGGGGGCAGTGTAAACAGGTTTCAACAAGGCAAGGCAGTCAGTGCTGCAGCATCAACGGCATGATGCCTGAAAAATCTGTCAGGCAGGCGAGGTCGAGGCAGAGGAGCTGGAAGACTCCATGCGTCTCGGGTGCGAAAAAAGAAGAGAGACTGCTTTGGCATTGAGAGTCGAAAACTGCTCCAAAGGGTACTTGAAGTGGCTTCGTCAGAGATGAAGACTGCTTACTTTGATCCTAGGGTGCACTGAGGTCACAGCCAGGAGGGTTGTCAAAGAGAACTTGCAGGGCTGCCACTTCTAATAGGCAGATTCCTATGTACCAGTGTATAGGCAGCAGGCAGGCCTTGTGCAACAGAAGGTGTTCCCTGAAGTGGTAGGGGGAGGGCCCTTTTCCATCCCTGCAAATCTTCAGCCCAATGGCTAGGGGGGCTTTTTGCAAACTTCACTCCAATAACGTGCCAGTGATATTCTCTTAAAGTTGGTTCTAGATGTGACTTGCACATTGTACTTACATGGTTTCCTTTGAAGCCCTGGTCTCCTCCTTACCGCCTGGGGGCATCGCCTGTCAATAACCAAAGACATTTCCAGGGCTGAATCTAAAAACTGGTTTCCGGGTGAAACACAGGTCCAGGTAGGGGTACACAGCACTCTGCTTTGGTGTGAGCCACTAGAAACTAGTTTGACAATCAAAGCTACAGCTGCAGCCACGTCGGGAGAGGAAGGCAGGAGCCTTCTCTCCATCGCCACGCGACCTGCCCAGCAAATGGGGAAGTGCAGGAAAACATATCAGTGCACCAGTGAATCCCGCCGTCGATACCCGCACTGCTGCCCATTTCGTTGTACATTCATCATCTGCACCCTGCAAGGCAGCTGTGCAGTATTAAGGTATTTCAATTGCCTTCTAACTTTGCCCCGACTGAATTTGCCTTGCGCCGCCATTGCCATCAACGCGGTCAATGGCCGCCACGTCCTTTGCATCATTTTTTCGCGCATTTGCCTGACCAGCCTCTCCTAGCTTTGGATTGGCTGTGCTGCTCTACTTCCGCCCTCCACTGCCACCGATATGCGGAAGCCGGAGCACAGAAGCTCCTCTTAGAAGGGCCGAGTAAAAGGGCCTGTCCTATGCCTGTCTGATGCCGTAAGGGCCGTCGGCCAGGATCACTGCACAAATTATTCACTGAGCTTCAGCCTGTAAGTAACTAGGCCCCCTGGAACTATAAGATAGTACCGCAGCCATAACGGCCATCACTCAGCTTAGCCTACACGCTATCCATCACAACTATCCCACCAAAGACTATGTTGGATTAATCTCCCCATAGCCTGTGTTGATTGTGTAGGCCCTTGCCAGCATATAGCGGCCTCCTGATTGTGTATATCGCTACCAGCCCCTAGCGGCCTCTTGATTGTATATGCCTCTACCAGCCCCTAGCGGCCTCTTGATTGTTTAGGCCCCTGCCAGCCCCTAGCGGCCTTCTGATTGTGTATGCCTTTGCCAGCCCCTAGCGGCCTCCTCATTGTGTATGCTGGCAAACTTGCACTGGCCAGCGGCCTTTGCCAGCCCCTAGCGGCCTCCTGATTGTGTCTTTGCCAGCCCCTAGCGGCCTCTTGATTGTGTATGCCTTTGCCAGCCCCCAGCGGCCTCCTGATTGTGTATGCCTATGCCAGTCCCTAGCGGCCTCCTGATTGTGTATGCATTTGCCAGCCCCTAGCAGCCTCCTGATTGTGTATGCCTTTGCCAGCCCCTAGCGGCCTCCTCATTGTGTATGCCTCTACCAGCCCGTAGCGGCCTCCTCATTGTGTATGCCTTTGTCAGCCCCTAGCGACATTATTGTTCCACTGATACCATACTGGTGGACCTGCCCAACTAATCCCGCACAAACACTATACAGCATTGGACTACAAATGCATTCCTCAGTTACCCACCTTACAGCGCATACACCTCTCCTCTCCCCCTCCCCCATTTTCCTCATTACGCTCTGTCTCTGGGCCACCCACAGCTTGCTCCCTGCACATCCAGACCTTACACCACCACCAGTCATCATGCACTCTGCTTCATCCACAACACTACACAACACACTCAACCACTGCGCCTTTAACCCGCCTGGACTCCTCCTTAGGCGTTACAGACTAAGAACCCGCACTAAACCATTCTTCTCGCTCCGCAGCTCTCCACCACCCACTCACAGCAGGAAGTACAAGCTTAGCTATCGCACCCACACTACATTCTCTCACACACACCTACCTGTCCACGCTCACATCCCCCATTCCCCTGCGCCTAAACATACACCCCAACCTCCCTCACTCATACGTGCCCCCGCCAACTCCCAAACCCGGAACACCAGCGTCCATGATCCATCACCAGCCAATCTGATCCTAAAATGCGCACTCATTAATGCACGCTCCATCCATGCCCATGCTATTGAGATCAATGACCTCATCACCACCCACAAACTAGACATACTAGCCATATCCGAAACATGGCTCCATGAAGCATCCAACCCATCCATACACCTCGCCCTACCCCAGGACTACACCATCCTTAGACAGGACTGCAAAACCTCCAAAGGTGGGAGTGTCACCCTCATCTATAAACATTCCCTTGCCATTAGGCTGTGTAACCAACAATGGGACAACAACACTGACCTTCTCTATGCTAAACTAGCTCTCTCCCCTAATTGCACCATTAACTTCCTAGTCACATACAGACCACCAAGCTCTCCCCCAGACTACCAAAAGCAACTCCTCCAAATCATAGGCAGCAACCTGAAAAGCTCCACTAAAACCATTCTACTTGGTGACCTTAACCTTGGCTTAGATGACCCCAAGGATAAGACTGCGGCACACTTAGCCAAGGAAATCTCCCACATGGGGTTCAAACACAAAATCACCAGATGCAAAGGTCGGTCCATTGACTGGATAGCAGATCATAAATACTCATCGACCATCATCTCCATCTCAGCCCATCCTTGGACGGATCACTATCTCATCCAATTTTCTATCCTTGCCACACCCACTCGTAAAACCCTTACTCATGCCCCCCTCGCTAAAGTCAGAAGCTCCAAAAAACTCACTGCTACCAACCTCGCCCACTTCTTGATATCCCTGAACTCAAGCATCCTTTTAACCAAGATCACACCTCTCTCGCCAACATCTATAACAATGCCCTCGCCCAAGCCATTGACTCAATTGCCCTGCTGGAAGATAAAAAAGAAAAAAAATCCATGCACTCCAACTCTTGGTTCTCAGAAGAACTATCTGCCCTGCGCACCAAGAAACGGAAAGCCCTATCCAATTGGCAATCTCACCAAACCAATCCTCTCTCAACGAGTTCAAAGAAATCTCACGGACCTACAAAAATGCCATATTCAAAACCAAATCCGAATTACATAATCAGAGAATTACCAAAGCTAGCTCCAAATCCAGAGAAATATTCTCTATATTCAAAGAACTCACTACTCCCAAGTCCAGCCCTGACGAAATCATCAAGGATGAAGCATGGTGCACAGGCATCCAGACAGCCTTCCTTAAAGTTAAAACGCTCCAAGACAAAATAGTATCCCAACGTAAAGCACTTAACACTCTACCCATTCCACCCTCACTCCCCCCTCACAACCCTCTCCCGCAAATACCCCTCTTTGCCTTTAGAGAAGTCACAGAGCTAGAAGTCTCTGCCTTACTCAAAAATATCAAACCTTCCACATGAAAAGGGGATATATGCTCACCCACCATCATCAAAGAGTGCAAAGAAGCACTCACCCTTATCATCACAGCTTTCATCAATACCTCCTTCTCTTCCGGAACTGTACCTCAATGCCTAAAAGAAGCCTGGGTCCACCTGCTCTTAAAAAAACCCTCTTTAGATCCCACCTCCCCTAACAACTATCGTCCCATCACCACCACCGTCCCCGTGCTCCTCAAAACCCTAGATAAAGCTGCCCATAACCAAATCCAGCAATACCTCGAAACCCATGCTATTCTAGGCAGAAGACAATCGGGATTCCGCAAAGGCCATGGGACAGAAACTGCCCTCCTAGATTTAAAGAATCAAATCACCAAAATAATGGACACAGGCAAACCTGCTCTCCGCCGATTACTCGATCTCTCTGCAGCATTTGACCTAGTGGACCATGGCATCCTCACATCTCACCTATTGAATGCACCTCACTTCTCTCACAAAGCAACCACTTGGATCACTTATTTTCTAGAGGTAGAGCCATGAAAGCATACTCTGACCAGGCCAATGCTCCCCCGACCACCATAAACTGTGGAGTCCCACAAGGGTCTTGCACTGCCCCATCCCTCTACAACCTCTTCACTAAACCCCTCTTTTACTTACTGGACTCTCTCGGCATGGCCTACACAAACATCTACTCCACGATCCAAACCTGGATGGCTATCAATGGTCTTTGCCTTAACGGTGACAAAACAGAGAACATCATCCTGGCCCCCAGCAAAATTCTTTCCAAGCTTAGCCAAGACTACTCACACATGAACATTATAAACATTGACAACATTAACATACCCGTCTCCACTGCCGTTAAGACCCTAGGAGTTTACCTAGATGCTATACTCTCTATGAGAAGACAAGTCAGCGCCATCTCCTCTTCATCTGCACTCACCACCAAACTGATCTATGCCATAAAACCCTACATTACCACTCCCAACTGCCTCGCCGTTGCTAGAGCCACCATAGGAGCCAGACTACATTATTGCAACACCCTCTAAGCCGGCACATCATCCAAACATCTTAACAAGCTCCAAATAGTGCAAAACAATGCGTCCGTGCTGCTCTGCACATCCCTAAATTTGACCATGTATCGCAAACCCGAAGAAATGCTCACTGGCTCCCAGTCAAGGAAATAATCCATTTCAAAATACTCACCCTCACACACAAATGCATCAATCACACTGCCCCCTCCTACTTATCAGAAACCATAACCAGGAAATCCTCCCTCTGTCCGAAAAGAAGCCACCATGACAACCAACTCCAAGTTCCTACCATAAGAAGAGCTAAAGCTGGAGGCATTGGCTTCCCACACATAGCACCCAAGCTCTGGAATGACCTCCCCAACTCTCAGTGCCGAACCCTCTGTACTCCTTTCGTAAATCCCTCAACACCACTCTTTTCACATAATCTACCCCCGTCCTCCCCCCCTCTGACATGAACTGTACCTTAACGTTTTGATATCTGTACTGCCATCTTATGTAACTAAAAATGCTACTGTAAAACTAAATGCCTTGTATTCTTATCAACCTTCCTTTTTGTAACCAGCCAAATGTTCTATATGTAACAGCGGCACGATGCCCACGGGCTGATTGTGTGCTTTAAAAATACGAATAAATAAATAAATAATAAATCATATCAGATAGGTTTTGACCATTTAGAACTGTAACTTCCCGAAGGCCCAATCAATCAAGCAAGGTATAGTTGTATATCTATTTAGCAATCTGCCACATGCACTTATGGATACACAGTTAACATTTGAACTGTTTACTTTCAAAGGGATTCCCATTTTTATACCTAAAAAGGCCAATACATAATTTAGAATAACTTGGTTCAAGACATGCCTTAAAAGGCACCTTCCTGAAGTAGTCATGAATGTTCCCTCCAATGTGTGGACTGCCACTTTTGTTGCACGACTGCCAACAAAAACCAGGGTACAGTTTTCAGTGAGCAAATCGGCTGGCCACTTTCTAAAAGTGGCAACCCAGTGTTGCTAAAGTTGAATTTAACTTTAGCAGACTGTAGATCTGCAATGTACTTTCCCTCACTTTACAATACTGTATCAATAGGGTGAGATGTGTTAATGTACAGCTGTATGATATGAACGGGTTTCCCCCAATGCCAATTACGATTTTAAAAGGAAACCTTCATGAGATATTGTTACTCAGTTTCTGCATGTGCTAATTACTATCATAGTTTTACTTTACCTAACAGCTGCTGACATGCCAACTACTTATGCCCAGAAGAAGGTACACTTGGGGTGTCTTATCTATGCATGCTGTTAAATTCAATTATACACCCAATGGCCAGCAGGCTCATCTGGATAGAAACCCACCAACACCCAGGGTTCAAAATTGCTATTTAGCTCCTGCTTTTACCCTAGGAGAGCCTGGTTAGCTTGAAACCAACCGCTACCAGGAACTACTTTTAGCAGCGAGGCCAACTGGTGCTTTACAGACATGCATATGTGACATTATATTTTATTGTTTGCGAATGTTAATAAAGAAGAATTAAGACACACCTAGGATACATTATACCCAAAAAGTTAACGGGTTCATCTCTTGTGGAAGTTAGATTTGTAGTGCTCGATGTACTCACTCCTCGTTCCTCGGTGGTAGCTCCTGTGAAGGAGCTGGTTTTAGCTCCTGATCCTCGAACCTTAATTTCGAACCATGAACACCACTTTCTTAAAACACATAGCACTGTCTGAAAGTGAGACTGTTTAGCATATTTGACTTTTATGGCATTTACTAGAGTGCCTACACTTTCAGGAAATCTGGGAAATGCCCTCTAGCAGATGGAATCTGTCATGTGCCACCTGAAAAACGGGTAGCTAACCCGCTACTTGGTTAGTCTCTGCACAGCAGTGCCTTTACTTCAGAGAGCTATCTGTGCTGGAATACCTCCTTCCAGATGCAAGCATGATGTCTTAGTAAGGATCTGGGCAATTTCATGTGACCTGAATATCTAGTTGGGTCTCTGGATCTGCTGGACCCACTAATGAACTACCATCCTTGGTATATGTCCAGAGAACAGGCTCATCACCTCAATGCTCATTCTCCTGATCTACTTTTTTCGTATTAATGGAATAACTGCAGGAGGTTTTGACAGGGCCTCAGTGCCCTCCATGTGCTCCGTTCCACCACTAGGGTAAAGACCAGTGGCACTTTGTGGGGGGGAGGATGTCTGATGGGGAACCCCTGGGCCACTGGCCATACTCTCCTCTGAGAGATCACATTACAGTAGTCCTGTTTAGAGACAGTAGCACCCCAATGGGCTTGTGAGAGGCTCTACCAAGGCAGGCACAAGCAATTTCTGTCTATGTTTGCTTAGTGAGCCATCACCAGTCCCTATGGTGTTATCCATGGTGGAATTGTGAGGCAATACACACCTGTTGGTAATGTCTGGCTCAGGGTTCGTAGCCTTAAGGCCTACGCACCCCAGCCTGGGACTTGACATGTCCATCTCAGAAGACTCTTTCTGGGAATAGATTACTGGATCGCTAGTCCGTCTCTCGGTTTATAGGCCAAGACACTGTTCTCACATTGATTGGGGGCGACCCATCTGGATTCACAACTGGTCTCCCTGAATTCACTTTTGTCCCATGGTTGGCAACCTCAGGGACAGACTTACAACACTCCTGGTCGCTGTCCTGGCTCTCCTTAGAGAGGTCATGGGGCAGCCTTCCCATGCAGGGGTAGAATGGTCAAGTGCACTAACCAGGTGTCTTTGAGATGGGGCAGGCATTGGTTAGTGACCATGTGGACCGGTTGAGGCAACAGCCTCCAGGTGTTCAGGGGATGGGGTCCCTAGCCAGCAGGAGTAGGTGGTATTCTTCCTTGACCACCTCCTCTAGTTTGGAGGTTCCCCCTGTGTCTGAATACTTCCATTTGGGCAAAGCCCTGCCAGGACAGCATGCAGTCACAGTGCTTGGCATGGATCAGTCTGATTGGGGCCTCCTGGTAACGGCAACTGGGTCAGCACAGGAATTACCGTAAAACCTGCAATTAATAGGGTTCTCTTCATCCAAGACTGCTCCTGGGTCACTGTTCTTACTCTTAGCAAAGAGAACAAAGAAAACTTGATATGCCCAGGGGCTGGGTAGCACAACTGGACCCATAAGTCCACTATGAGGCTGGTGTAGGAACTGGTGTAGGAACTGCCTGACCTCGCTCACTCAGGATTCTTGGTCGTCCCTAGCTTGAAAACCTCAGCGACCAGTTTGAGAGTAAGGCATATTCAATCATATCTGAGGTATTAGGTTCAGCTCGAAATCTTGAAAAGTGCAGCTTAAGATCCTGTTGCTGCCTATAACAAAAAGAAATATCAGTCCATTCACTTACCCTTTTTCCCAGATCTATTTAATACTGAAACAGGTACCATGTCTGAAAAGGTCCTTCAGTGTGGCAATACACAAAGTGTGGAATTGGTGGCAGAATTGTTTTTTTTTTAATGTTAATCATGTTTTCAGGAATATTAAAAAGTGGTAGCTTAGGCGAATAATGAAATTGACATCAAGACAAAGTTCTCTGATGCAATACAAGTGTTGTGCCATTTCACTTTTAGCAGAATCTCTTTTTTACTACATCTCTTTTCTTCAGTTTTCTTTAAACCCGTGCCATGATCTCACCACATTAGTAACAACAAACTAATAACCCAATCAGGAGGAGCCCAGCTGTAGACCATCCCCTCCTAATTGATATAGAATCTATGCAAGAATCATTATCATCATTCTAACTTTCACCTTTTCTGTGATTCAGCAATTATTGTGCTAGGATGGGTATAGCAGATAAAAACAGGGTTGTTCTTAGGCTTAGCTGAAGCTTGTTTTTAAGTGGTATCATAGTTGTGTTCTAGTGTGTTCCCTTTGCAGTTTCAGCAGCTTTTACTGAGGCAGCTTTTTGATCGCACACAGTATCAGTGGAAGAGTGTTCGCTCTCTTATCTTCAGTAGCGTACACTGGATGGGTATACTCACAAATCTAAGGTGTGTGTGTGTGTATGTCAGTGTGTGTGTCAGTCATACTGACACCACCTGTCTCTAGAAAATAAACCTTTACATTAAACACACATGTCAAACATCTTCGACCACAAACTCTAAGCACAGTACCTGCATGATTACAGCTTGGTCGCAATTCAAAATCATATCAAACATACACCTACCCCAGTGTATCCCCAGGCAGAGCATCAACGGTAGGCATGCTTCTAAACACCTAGAAGCTTACACCTACACAGAGCCCAGTTCTTCCACTCAAAAAGCAACATCAATGTAGCAACAGCTACCTTGCGCTCTTCTCTCCACTCCTACTTACTTCCCGCACCAGTCCAAACTATTTCTTGCAGATTCAAAAGCACCAGGATCCACCATGAACATGTCAGAATTTGCTGCATGCTAGACCCAATATCATAACATGTATATTTTGTAATGCTGAAGATATTGTTCAACATACTATGCAATTATCATGAGTTTAAATTCCTTTCTCATTTCAAAACTTAGCAAATTCTGTCGGTCCAATGTGTACAATAAATAGGGTAATTTTCTACGGATTTTAACACCAGATATATATTTCGAATTGCATTCTTGAAGAGTAAATGCAGCCTAATTAATAAACTATCATATTACCTTTCAGATGACAATGAGCTTCGAACAGAAGAAGGTGCAGAACTGCGACGACTGCTTGGTGTAGACATTATTGTAGGTAGATCTATACAAAACTAAAGTTAAAGCATATTTTACAAAGATGTACATAGAAACATTTTAGCGTCTCTGACAAAATGAAAACGATTTTGACATAAAACTGGAACCACAGGATTACATTTAATTTTGATTGCAGTTCAAAATCTAGTAGGGAAAAGTATTGATTTGCATTCCATTTTAACCAATGATGGATTGCTCCTTAAATTATGTTCTTTTTGTGCATTTTATAGTTACTTTTGTCACATTGTTTTAACCATTGTCATATCACAGACATGGACCAAAAGAAAAGGCCAAGTTAGGTGTGTGGTTAGAATATGCTTTTTTTTAAATTATATTATTTATTGTGTTTATAGTACATATTATACCTTACACAATTGTTGCAACACATCAAAGTATCTCAATACATAAAAAAACATATATATATATATAAACAAACTTCCACAACAATACATTCATAACATCACATTTAGAATCAGACAAATAGACAAATCTGCATCAAATAACTAATATTTTCAATATTTCATTTCCTGGTGTTACCACAAGTTGTAACTCCTTGAAAATTTTAATTAAAAATCTTACCAAGGAATTAACAAAGACACTTGTGCACGCCATTCATGAGTCTCTTCCATAATGAAGCTGTAATTACAGTGGAAGTTGAGCACACAAACTGACCTAACCATCTTAATCTCAAAGTGTCCAACACAGGACACTCCATAATCAAATGATATAAAGTCTCTTTACTATTATTTTGGCATAATCTACAAGTTCTTAACTCCTTTAGGATATTTAATCTTGGGCCAATGACCTCTAAGGTTGGTAAACAATTTAGTCGAAATTTCATCTACTAATATCTAAACTGTGGAAATGTACTCTAATATCATTTGATTTCACCAGAGGTGGTATACCAAAAAGACTTATCATTATACAATTTTAATCTTAAATTCTAACTATTCTTAACTCTATCCCACCTCCTTTTCTTATTTTTTATGACCCACCTGGAGACATCCTTGTTCATATTCACTGTTTTCATAAATCCTTCACAGCACTGCCTAAAGCTTTGCATGTACACATTAGAATTCAACCTCATTCCTTCACCCATTATTTGACAAACTGAAACATTCATTGTTCATAACTATATTATATAACCCCGTACATTTTTTAACATATAATGACTCACCCCCCCAACTCGCTTGGATGACTCTCCTTTCCTCCCAGCTCACCCTCTCTACCCCTTAGGCCAAGCCATTTCCAGCACTACCACCTACCTTCTCAGTTATCCGACCAGTGAAGCGTGTGTCAGTTGAGGCTTTCGCCGCCACTTGCTCACCCTCCCACAACCACTTGGCTGACTCACACCCTGACACAGCCCTTTCCATTCTCCACTCTGCTATATCTGATACTCTCCATGTCCTTTCACCTGTCATGAGGATCCGCTTGAAGCCCAAAGCCAAGTGCCACTCTTGGTACGATTCAGACCTCGACATCCTTAAACGCAATTGCAGGGTAGCTGAGAGGAAATGGCGTGCTTCTGGTACATCCTCTGACAAACTGGCCTGTCGCCTGCTCCAAAGGCAATACCAGCTCTCTGACTGCATCAAGAAGAGAGCCCACATCCAAGACTGTCTCTATGGCATCTAACAACTTGTCTAAACTCTTTCAAATCTGCAAGTAGCTGGCCAATTCTGCTGCAGTCTCTACATCTCCTGCCCCCTCCCAAGCCCTGTGCGCTCGGCCCTGCCTTCTCATTTCATCTCTAAAACTCAGGACATCCTGTCCTCTCTCATTTCCTCTTCCCCCTTCTCCCTCTACTCCCTGCTCATCCTCTGGCCCTTCTTCAGCCACCTCTCCTCCCTCCTTCTCTGCCTTCCCCTGTTCTCCCCAGACAAGGTTTCTAGAAAAGTTCGATCTATGAAAGTCTCATCAAAACAGGTTCACTCCTGTTCCTCCAAAACCATGAAGGACCACATTGACACCCTGGCTCCTGCTCTGGCTGACTTCTGCAACCACTCCTTTGCCACTGGAGTCTTTCCTTCCCCCCTGAAGCACTCCCTTGTGCACCCTCTTTTTAAGAAACCCTCTGCCGACCCTTCCTGCCTGGCTAACTATCGCCCAATCTCCATCACTCCTCTCCTGGGCAAACTCCTGGAAAAGTTGACCATCGCCCCTCTTAATCTTCACACTGAATCTGTTGGTTGTCTCCATACCCATCAGTCTGGCTTCTGAGCTGCCAGAAGCACAAACTGCTCTCCTGAATATCCATGAAGACCTGCTCTCCAACCTTGATTCCAACACCCCCGTGTCCTCATCTTACTTGACTTGATCTCTCTTCTGCCCTTGACACGGTCAACCATGCCATCCTGCTGAACTGTCTCTGTGATAACCTGGGTATCACCGATCAGGCCCTGGCTTGGCTGACTTCTTTTCACTCTGATTGATCCTCCCAGGTCCAACTTGGGTCCTTCCTCTCCTCTATCTCTAACTATGGGGTTTCCCAGGGGTCTAACCTCTCTCCCTGGCTGTTCAACCAATACTTGCCACTTCTGGCCCACCGCATTGCCGCCCTCTGTCCCAACTTTCATTGCTATGCGGATGACACTCAACTCATTTTCAGGCTCCCTTCAGCCACCTCTTCTCCTTCTCTCATCTCTGACTGTCTGCTATCCAGGAGTGGTGTGCTGCCAATGATCTCTGCCTTAATGCCAGTAAGATCGAGATTCTCCTCATCGGCACACCTGCTCCCTCCTTTCCTGTCACTCTGGCTGGCACTCTCTTGGACCTCTTCCTGCTCCCACCTGTGAGGCTAAAAACCTTGGGGTCATCTTCGATCCAACACTGTCCTTCTCTCCTCACATCTCTGATGTCTCTAAGAAGTCACACTACCAGCTGCACCTCCTCAGAGGTATTCTTCCTTTCCTCTCCTTCCCCCAGAAGCTCACTGTCTCCAGCGCTCTGGTTCGCTCTAGGCTGGACTACTGCAACAGCCTCGTTCTAAGTCTGCCTGCCTCTACTCTCTGCCCTCTGAAACTCATCCAAAACAGGACTGCGAGACTTGTCCTTGGCCTCAACCCCAGGAATCCTATCTCTCCAGGACTGAAATCTCTGCACTGGCTCCCAGTGGCTGCGAGGATTAAGTTCAAAACCCTCTGCATTGTCCACAAAGCCTTCTGGGGCCTTAATACCTTCAACTCTCTCTTCCTAAATATCTTCCTTCCCGAGCTCTTCACTCATCTGCCTCCAACTACCTCAGGGTCTTTCACTTCTCCAAGCAACGAGTTGGTGGTAGATCTCTTTCTTCTTCTGGGGCCTCCCTCTAGAACAGTCTCCCTGCCCCTCTAAAACTTGAGGAGAACCATTTCTGGGCCTGGAAGTACCTCGAGACCTTCCTCTTTGCTTCTGCTTTCTCTCCTCCTCTCCCCTGCTAATCCCCTGGCTGAAACTGCACTGGTTACCTGGCTACCCTGTGATCTCGGGCCCAGGTTCCCCTCCCCGCCAGTTGCACACCTGCACTGCCCCCCCTGGTAACCCTTGCACTAGAGGACTTTTCAGTATCCCTACAGCCCCCCACCAGCACTTGACACCAGATGTCTGCACTTACCCTGCACTTGCCACCAGCTGGCAGCACTTTTTATTATTGTCTTTATTTATTTAACTGTTATCCTATGTACTGCACTGCCCCTTCCCCCTGCACTTTCCCCTTCCCCTTTCCCCTGCACTTGCGCAATTTCAATGTCACCTGGCCTAGTAAGATCTTTGTCTATGTCTTCCCTCTGTTCCCCCTCCCTTGCATCGTCGCGCCTTGAAACACTTGTGTATAGGCGTGTTATAATACTAATGTCTGGCAGAGGGACCATCAGGACCCCCATTGTTTTTTTGCATATTTAAGTACCTTTGGGTCTCACCCTAAATTACTAGGGGAATCCAGACGTGGACCCCTTGCTCACTATTCTTAGAGAGGCACAGCTCCACCCTACTGATGAGGTCCAACCAGACTTAAACACGTGTCTGGGGTTTCTTTTGGTACTCTTGTTCAGAGGAGAATTGCTTAGCATTTCGGTGCTGGACTGCCCTACGGCAGGACAAAGACAGATATGTTTTAGATATTTCTCCTCTGTGAAAGATAGTGAGCTAAAGACTCTGGGTAAGTCTCTCGTTATAAATGCCATAACATATCATGCCAAGATTGAATGCCCAACTCAAATCTTATAATACTAATCTATACATACTTGGGCAATCTTAACACTGCCCTCCAAATGCAGCCCTCAAAGTACTTCCTAGTCAAAACAAGTGAGAATTCTATACCATTGCTGATACTAAGTTGAAAAAATGCAATTAATGGAACCAACGAGAAGGCCCATAATTTCATTTTTATAGATTTTATCTAAGAAACCGATGCTCTACCCTTTTTCCTGCATTCTTTTTGTCTTTTCAACCCATTTTTTGAAGAAAAATTAGGCCTAAATAACAGTGAATCAACTTCTTTGATTCTTACACTATTTATAGACCATACCTATCTGTTATTTCCCTGGGTTAACTACTAAGTTATTTTCACATAAATAAGAAGTGATTCCACATAGTGAAAAGCCTGCTGGTGTAAAATCTCAATAAATGAAGATAGTCTGCATAGACTATACAATTTACTTTAAACTCTTTAAATTTAGGTAGAAAATTCCATTTATTACATTCATCCCATAAATCCTCAATATATAAATTAAAGTATCGGTGCAATAAGACAACCCAGAGTTTACTTTCAACTTGCCTGGGCAGTTTCCTGCAGTAGTTTTAAGCGAGGTTGCCAACCAAGTCCAGCTGAATGATTCACTGTGGAATGCAACCTGCCTCTGCCCATGATCATCTATCGTACATCTATCGTCTTCTCTTTTGAGGCCCTCCTCAACCCCAATACCTTGCCATAATCTTGGTGTATGTGTCCCAGAATCCATCTGCATAATCTTGTCATGACCTGCAACTATCAGATTTTTGATCAATCTTGAATGAAAGTGAACAGCACATTTTCCAAGCAATGAATCATCGAATACATCCCCCCATCTGAAGTCTGTTGAGGAAATGGAACTCAGTTTTGGCACTGAACTGAAATATAATACCGTTGGACCTATTCAAACAGCTATTTCAATCCTCCTCAAAAATAGATTTGAATATCAAAACCGATGAGTTGTCATCAAGGACAGACGGGACTGATTTGTATTCACTTGACCTCATCCAGCCATAACACTGCTTTCCAGTTTAACAAACCACTTTCCATTCATCAATCACAGTGTCTATTTCATCTTCAACATTTTTAGTTGTGTCTATCATGTCTTGATTCAAGGGGGTGGATTAATCATCTCAGATGTCATATCATTGCTAGCGTTAGTTCCTCTGTCCGTCCCATCTACCACTTGCTCTTTATCCACACTCTAGATCTCACCCTTTCCATTCTTAGTTGAACCAAAAAACTTCCTTGGGTCTTTCTTTTTATTTCCATTCTTTTTACTTTCCTCCGCTGTATGTTGCTCTTATTCTTATTAGCAATGCCAATACTTTGCACACAAATAACGTGCTTTATTTCTATTCTTTGTCATCTTTGTGGGCAGGTACCCAAAGATATATTAAATACATTAATGATTTAGGCAGGCCACAAACCTAAATTCCCCTACCCCCTGCTAGGGTTATCTAGGCTGGTCCCTTCTGACTTTTCCCAAAAGATCTTCAAACAATAAGAATGTCCTTCTTGGAATGGTCAGCATAGCTTCTCCTACCCTACTCCACTGGAATGTAACCAACCTTTCAAACCTCACACTCAGCCTCTGCGATATTCTCTCAGGGTAACCTCCTGTTGGTCTCTTGTTGATGCTGGGACATGACCACCACTGGTCCATGTAGCTCCTTTAGGCACTGCTGTGTCTCCGGTAAGAGTTATACATATAATTGGAGCCTCTCTTCAATGACTGGGGTCAGCGTCCCCAAATCTCACAGGAGAGAGTAAGAGGGCCTTATTACCGCCCTCTCTTAGAGTTCTGGCTTCGTCTCCCTCGTCAACCTCCCTCAACGCCATGCCACATGCTCGTTTGTCCTCCCACTGTGGGTTTAACCTGTCTGGTCAGAGTCTCATGCTTATTCCCCTGCTTTTGGCTAAGCGTGCCCTTCAACCTGTTACTGAACACTGCCACCTACCACATCCTTATGACTTCTACCTAAAACCTCCCAATGGCTTCCTACCAACCAAGTCCTCATAACGTCTACCAGCCACATCCTGGTGCCATTCTCCTACCACTTCATGATACCTTTACCTACCATCTCCTCATGACTTCTATAACCCCACTTTTGTACTCCCTTATCACCAGCCTCTTCCTTGTCTTTTCAAACTCCTGCCACAACCTCCTTCAGTGTACAATGCATTCTTATAAATTTGCTATAAAGATCCACCTCACTGTGCTACTAACTACTCTATATGCTGAGGGATGGTTTCCTTTGCATACTTTTGGATAAGAAGATGTGCCAAGAAACAACAAACTGAATCATATATATTCAAGCATGAATAACTGAACAGAAAATTAAAATCGGAAAATGTGGTAGCATCCACCTGGATCACTAAGCCTATAGCATAATCCTGTCATCTTCCGAATAGGGTGGGGATTCTTCTGTAGGTTCCGGTCATCAGCTGTATATGGTCCTGAACTGTTAGTGTACAGCCACAAGTCTACAAACCTCCAGTATAAATTTGGAAATCTAGTGCATTCCAGAAACCAGTTCAGTATCTTGCAGAGTCATAATGGTAGATTGTGATCCCTGTCTTTGTGAAACCTTGGAACATCTGCATGTGCAAGGGATGTTCTTGGTTCTGCCTTCCATTTATCGGGTGCTTGCTGTAAGGGGTCATGAGTAAGACTTGGGCACAGTGGCATTTTGGCGATTCTTAAAGACGTCTATTGATAAATTTAAAGAGGGGGTTAAGGAAATCTTACCTCTCTAACTCTAGGAAAGGTTTCCCTGCCACAAAAAACTAAGGAACATATGTGTCTGCTTGGATTGATGGTTTATGCATAATGTCTCAAATTGAGAGGGTAATATTGAGCAAAAGGAAGAAATTTAACTTGTATGATGAAATATGCGGGAGGTTCTTGGAGCTAATGTAAAAACTGGACTTGTGCTTGGCTTGCCCAGGCCCATGTTTTTGTAAACTTATATGTATTGCTGTTCTATAGTAAATCCAATAAAAATGTGAATACAAAGAAGAATGTCCAAAACAACAAGTTCTCCATCCTATGTCCAAAATCCTAACCTGACCCTCACACACTAAACTCAAAATGTCTCTTAGCTGATCACCTGCAGCTCCTTTCCAAAGTTCCAACATGAAGTTCCAAAGTGTAAAAGAAACTAAGTTCTACCAGTTAAAGGGGTTCTTTCCCTTCCCCTGGATTTCTCTGTTTTCAATGTTCTTCACTTTCACGTTACCATACTTAAGAATTTCAAAGGGTGTGCCCCTTCCCCCAAGCTTTCTTGACTTTACCACAGTTCACAGACGTCACCTGCAGGAGGGTAGGGAGACTCCTTTCCCCTAGATTCTACATATTTGAGGAACTTTCCACCTCTTTCCAAGTTTAGCACTCTTGATTGGGTGCAGGTCCCAGACTCGCTGTGTGCTTCGTTTACTCCCCTGCTAGGACTTTCTTGCTTGGTCACTTGGTGCGGCTCCCAGAATTGCTCTATGCCTGGTTTACTCTCCTGCCAGGACTTAATTAATTGGTTCAGTATTCGGGTACGAGTCACAGACTCTCTCATTATCTGTAATCATCTTCTCTTATCTAGTTCCAAGATTCTTTGATTACACTTTTCATATATTGGGTCAGAGACCCCTCTTCATTCGTCTTAGTCTCTTTGCTGAAGCGCCCCAGTATCCCAGCTCTCTTGTTTGGGCTTAACAGGTTCATCAATGTACGAGGCATCCACCATGAGGCGCCCCATCCCAACCTTGCTTTCTGGGCTCCCTGGTTTCTGTGGGCTGCTTCGGCGCTCTTCGTGCCTCACCGTTCTCGCTGTGGCTTGCTTGCCGGCTGGGATGGCATCCCGTCTGCTCCCCACTTTGCCTTCTTATTCACCTGACAGCTCCTGCTGTCCATGGCACAAGCACAGCGAACCTTGAGCTTCCAGAATTCCCCAGATGGCATCTCCAGCAGAATCTATGCTGCGCACTGCAGCCTGTTCTCCTTCAGTGTCCCGAACGACGTCAGGAGAAGTGAGTCTCCTTTTCTCTCCAGGTGTGGGGTTTTTAAGTGCCCCAGCATCTTTACATCTTTAACCTTTTCCAACAACCAGAGCTAGTGTTTGCTTTCCGGTTCTAGTGATCTTCCTTACGCCAGTCCTCTTCCTCGTCTCAATGTTATCAAGCAAAGGGGAATTTAAATACAATTGGTGATGGCTCATGACTGGAGGTTCTACACTCACACTGTAGTATGCCATATAGTAATAGGGAGGCAAGTGGGTGTTACCAGAAGCTAAAGAAACAGGGAAATGCCTGCCTTGACCTAGAAAGTCTACTCCACCTCCCTGAGGTTGGTCTTCTCTCATGTGATCCTCCCACAGATTGCCCCCCCGCCAGGGTCAAAGTAGTTTCTGCCTTTCCCTGGCCACATGAGGGAAGATTTCCCCCGGTGAAGTAGTGACAACCTCGCTAGATTCGTCAAACTGCATTGTGTAGGACTTCTGGTACTTGTTAGCATTCCTCTCTGATGAATTACAGACCCAAACCGCAATCCAAAATTATTTCCTGTCTTTGTTGCCTTGCTTTTCCTCAACCATGCAACAACCATGTTTAGGATATGGAGTCTTAGTTGTTTGAGCTTAGTGTTCCATTAATGCTGTTCTTCCCAGTCTTTTGTCTATATGAACCAGATCCTGACCCTTTGGATTGCATGTTCCTCTTAGTTCCTGGTTAGGAGACCAAGCTGTACTCCTTTCCATCTTGAAGCCTGATTTAGCACCCCCATGCTTTTGTGGTGGAAATGCAAATTCAGTGCGGAACAGAAGCATGCACATTTCAGTTGCGGGAATAGCACACTAAAAGGGGAGGGGGACTCAGTTACGATTAAATAATTTTAAGTGTCATGAGAATGCCCAAAACAATTGAATTTTAAGTAGCTAGCATATAAACGATAAATAGGTTACAGGTATGTATGCAGGTTTTAACATTAGATCAAGGTGCTGCAAACGGCCTCAAAGCATGCCGGTTTAGTAGAAATGAACTTGCACGTTTTAATTTGCTTAGCAGCTACATGGGCTGAAAGCACATTGCAAAAGTACATGTTACCAGGATCATACGAGAGGACATGAATGAACAGTTTATGACACTTTTGAGTTCATGGAGCCGAGCTCACGGGTGCAGGGGAAAGGCAGTGAACATAACCTCATTTAATAATTCTGCATATTAGTTATGAAACTGGTCTTTTGGCAGTTTCAGAGTGTGTCATGGCGGTTTCAAATTGCCCTTTAGGGCACAACTAAGCATGGGAAGACGTTTGAAGTGTTGTTAAGATGCAACATTACAACAGTAACTCTTCTTTAGTTCAAGCCTCTGTCAGTGTCATGATCTGCAGTGTTCTCATGGGAAGCGGATGGGGATAATCGGTGGCAGATTAATAAATATCCGCTTGTCATCCCAAATGTTTCAATGCTTTGGCTTCATGATGTGGGAAGTGTGGGTTGGACTGTAATGCGACAGTGGGGGTCTAGGGTGGTGTGGGAAGATTTTCGGGACCCAATCATTGCAGGCTATTGTATGTCCCGATTCAGGGGAATGATATGTTTGATCCAATGATCTTTGTTCAAAGAATGGACCAAATGTGTTTTGATGTCAACTAGTTTAGATGATTATAAAAGTTTTTGATTTAGGGGATTTTCTTTGACAGCGCCTTTCATGCAGTTCTGTTTCGCATGGTGTGTGAATTTTGCATTCCAAGCTGGGCCTGGGCTCTGAATAAAATGACGCTACTTCTTGCACAGTGTACACTCCTTTTTGGATTACTTTTGTAATTTTATTCATGAGTTTTTAAGGCAGTCGGCAGTAAAAAGTAATGAATGCCATACTGACCCAAAAGAAGGGACATTGACACAAGCCATTGGCTTATTACAGTGGGACATTGGACGCAGTAATGCAAGGACACTTTCCTTGTGAGCAGGCACTTGCTACCACTGCATTCGAAATTGAAAAAGCATCAACAATAATAATGGGATGTCCAGTAGTTTTGTATGTGCAACATGCATTGATTGCAGTATTAGAAAGATCTAAATCGACTTTGACAACTCAGAGCATCAGGGTATGAAATCATATTGACAAATCCTCCAATCAAAATTGTTAGATGCAGAGCAGTTAACCCAACAGAATTAGTTGCGGAACCAATAGAGAAAGGAGATTATACACATGATTGTGTGGCATGCATGGACAGAAATTAAGGGAACCCATGTTAAACGAGGAAGTGATTGAAGGAGGGGACATGATACTCATTGATTGATCAGCAAGTATTGACCCAAATTTGGGGTAGAGACATACTGGTTCAGCAGTAGTAGGGCACAAAATTGGAATACACGAGGAAGGGGAGATTGAGGTTTTTCCCACAAACATGGCTGCCAGCACACTACTCTGCACAAGCAGCAGTGTTACTGGCATTAAATGAGGCACTAAATATGTCAGAAGGACACGCAGTAAATATATTTTCAGATTCTCCATATGTAACATCTACAGTACACTCAGGATTAGCAAGAAGGGAGAGGGTTCAAGAGAAGCAACGGTACTCAAGTGCAGCATGCAGCACTCTTAAGTAAACTATTGGAAATGCTACAAGTTTGTTTCCAATTTTCAATCTGGCCTGCATGCCGCTTTTCTAGCAAGTTTTTTAGTGCTGTAAATAAGTTCTTTGACGCGATTGTGGAGACCAAGCACTTCCTGAACAAAGCCAACATTTGCCATGAAACTGAAGTAGCCAGAGATGTTAGGCCAAACTCATAGCGAATTAGAGCTATTGGTATATTTGGAGGTACTGGTAAGATTGCTTTCCAGTATACACCTTCCAATATATACAATCTGACAGCTTTAAAGAGGGTTTAGTATGGCTACCATAAGTAATAATCGGGATGACTTTCTGTAAATAAAACATTTGGGCGGGTAATAGGGAGAATGTAACATATTTCTTTTGTAAGGCTTTCCCTTGAGTAGCTAATAATCTCATTTTTAGGGCAAGTTTGTCCTTGTATGGCTGATCCAAAGGGAGTTCTTAGCTAGCATCCAGTTAAACTTATATTTTGCTTTCCGTGCATTATGCTGAAATACTAGAATATTTGATTTATTTGTATTTATCTCTAGTTTATTTGTTTCAGCATAAATAGTTAAGGCAAGCTTTCTTTGCAAGCCAATAGGAGCTCTATTTAAAATTACCAAATCACCAGCATAAAATAAGTATGATATTTGATGTGTCCCTAAACAAGGTGGAAATGAGGGAACAGTGTTAAAAGCATTATAAATGTCATTAATATAAAAATTTTAAAAGTATTGATGCAAATGGACAGCCTTGTTTCAGTCCTGAATTAGTTTCAATTGATTTGGACAAGAGGCCTTCAGACGTGAGTTTTATTTTAATCAATGTATTTGAATAAAATGGATATATTAAATAGCTAATGTAAGATGGACAGTTTGCTCTAAAAGGTTTGTTCCACAAGATGTGCCGTGATACAGAATCGAATGCTTGCTTAGATCAATTAAGGCAAGATAAACTGGTTGCTTAGTTTGGATAGCTTGAGTTTTAATGGCAGTTTTAATGGCAGACAGTATTAGGAGATTTAGAGTTGTGCCACTTTCCGGTACAAATCCAGATTGATTGATGTCCAATAATTCATTGTCAGTAAACCATTCAGAAAAATCTTGCATTATCAATCTCGCTAGAATTTTACCTGGTACATCTAAAAGAGCAATAGGCTGATAGTTAACTGTTTTTTAAAGATTGGAATCAATATGGCTTCCTGCCAGGACGGCTGTATTTTTTTGTCCTCAGGATATTTTGAATATTATATTAAGGCAGTCAGCCCAGGCCTCAGGATTTGCTTTGATAATTGCATTGGTTAATTAATCTGTGCACGGTGCCCTAGATGAGCTAACCTTTTAAATTATAATTAATATATCAATGGCATCAAATTCAAAATTGTTCAAGTTAGATATCTAACTAGTTTTACTATTTGACAAAATTTCAGTTTTCATAAGCAGCTTTTGGAAGTCATCTATCTGCAAGGATCTGTGGGCATTCCCTGGAATATTATTGATTATTCACCAGATTTCCCCAGGGGATTTAATTAGAAGTGCTTTAAGCATCTGTTATGCATCTTTTTGTCTTTGTAGAAGCATTATTCGTTTGATTTTATTTCTATATATAGTTTTCAATGCAGCCCTTTTTCTCTGTTTGTTCTAGAAGGGAGAGTTCTTAGTGCACGACGCAAGTCTTTTTTGAGATTATATATTACTGGATTCCAGGCGTATTTATGGACAAAATTGGTTTAGTGCCACCAATATTTATATGTTTGATCATTTGAATATAATCATTATAGAAAACCTGAGTTATTCTATCATCATTTAGAGTGTTTTTGATGAGTTTGTGCTGAAGGGTTAATATAAGTTTAGGATTCCATTTTAGACTATTTTTCGCCGTATTTAGGTCTAACTTGGGTTTAAAAAATATTGAGAATTTCCCCTACTATGAGGAATCTATTGCGTTTCAACCGGGTTATGATCACTTGCTGTGGAGATAATGATTTGAAACAATGCTACTAACTTGTTAGCATTATTTGAAAAACATACATAATCAAGAATAGAATGACTAGAGCCTAATGGACCATGTCGAACATGGGGGGCAATCATTCGTAAATGTACCGTTTAACATGGAGACATTTCTTATATTCATCCCTGCAAGCCATTTTGCGACCCTATTATTATTATTATCTAGTTGTGATGAAGAGAAAAGATTCATATTAAAATCACTGGCAATAATCGTTGTCATAATCTTGGGATCCAATAAGATTTGGTCAAGAATCAACTCAATAAATTGTGGTCTGGAGGGGGAAGCTGGATTCCAGTATATATTTATTAGAACTGTAGTGGTATAAAACGGATGGTTTCTATTAATTGTATGTATTTTGACTGCTTGTATGCCAGGGTCAGGTGATGACCAGGCTTCAAGCGTTAATTCAGAATCATTTCAAGCAGCTATTAGTAAGCCAGCAGCCAGTCGACCTCTTGCCGCTTTAGAGGCCGCTATAGTACAATTTGATGATCAGGCCGCACAGGTACACTCATCCACATTTCCTGGAACAAAACCAAATTAAAGTTATTCAATAGTGTGGTTTTAGTTGATAATAGGTGGGAAAATCCTCTTGTGTTCCATGACACAAGTGAGCACCCATGAGCGGAAATAACGCAATTAGTAGATTGTCCATTAAGTGCCTTGTCTCTCGTATGAGTAACCCGGGTCCATTTTGATTCAGGGGTCTGGGGAGGTTTATGAGAGGTTGGTTTGCAATTACAGCAAACATGCGGGATTGCAGTTGTATTATTAACACAATTAGTGTCCCGATGACACTGCTGATAATTTAGGTTTAGTAAATCAGACTCAGTAGGGCCTGGTGGTAAGATAGCTTCAAGTAGTAAGCCTTTCTGCTGGAACACGTGTCTGTTTCACCAAACAAGATTCTTAACAATTAGAGATGGAATAATTATTTCCACAGTGTCTTGATAGGCAGGTTTTGGGTATCTTACTGCAGTAAAATCCGCAGAGTTTATTTATTTTAATGAAGGTATAGCATGAAATACAATCAGCAAGGTAGATCGATTAGGATAAGAATATATCCTATCTATCATAGTGATACGTAGCGTTTCCTCTTATACATCCTCTGAGAGATTACTTTCGTTATTAGAGTGATAAGGGTTTATTTCCTGTATTTCTTCAGCTACCTCCACTGATTTTGAGATAGAAGAGGTTGATTCATGGACACCAGATTTCTTTATCGGGATAGTAATAGGATTGATTGTCCGATTTACAAATATTCAGATTGAATGCCACATGATTACTTGTGGATGGCAGCTCTTGCTTGTGGGGTGAACCCTTGACAAAGGGTACACGTAATAGCAAATCATTACGTTTCTGTTCAAGAGTTTTAAATATAGTTGAGTCAGAGTTTAAATTAACACAGAAAGTTGGACTTTGGATAGGGTGTGAGATATTGTCTTCATGTAAACTATGATGAATGGTTTCTACAACTGAAGCATTATTATGAGAGTAAACTAAGAAGTTAAGCAAATCTTCTGGAGTAATAGTCTTATTTATAGAGTTGTTGTCCATAGTACAAACATCAGCATTCTGTGCATTGACCATAACAGCTTTAGCGGCAGTCTTACCTTGACATTGAGAGAGCCCAGCCTTCCGTTTGGGAGCTTTTTCATTGGCTTGTTTATGTGGCCTATTCTCCATAGGTTGCGGCTCTTCATTTGGAATTTTTGCCACAAATGCTTTAGTCTGAGTCATTTTTTTTTGTTGATATCGGTGATTTTTTTGTTGGTTTTTGTTATTTTTTTTGCTCCACTGTAGTGTTCAGATCAGGGCCACTTTGCCAGGTGCGCTTTCTGTTTCTTTTTCTTTTACTTCTCTTGTTTTGGGAAGGACGACAGAAAACATCATATAATAGTAATTCCGAATTGGATGGTTCAGAGGATTCAGCGATATTGCACCCTTCATCGTTATCGGCGCTTGGGAGCACAAGAGTATCTGCATATCCACCTGCGTATGATGGGGGTCAGAGGGTAAGTTCTTATCAGACATTACTCTCTCAGTCAGTGGCATCCCCATAGGTATAACATGGGATTCAAAATTTCCACATTTAGGCTCATCATTAACTAAAGCATTCTTGAGCGTATTTGGAAGATTCCACACAAGCCAATCTAGTTTGTTTGTAAGAGTTTTTAACATCCGATCTTGGGTTAAGGCTTTTTGGTCAAGGATTTCAAATAACTTAGTCAATGTAAAAATTGTTTCATTGAGGGCAGTTAGTGCTGCGTCCAATGCTGGATTGGCTGTAGACGGGAAGCCGAACGAGGGCCGTGGTATAGGTTTTGTAAAAGAAACAGCTGTTGATATGTTTGACTCCGATGGAGAAATAATATCATTAGGGCCATCAGATGGATAGAGTTTGGGAGAATTAGATAATCTTGATTGCAATCCATTTACAACAATCGCTTTGTTGGTAAGAGTGATATCAGATGATGTTGGAGTTTAGGTTGAATGCGCTGCTGGAGGGGGTAAGTTGGATATTGGGCTGCGCATTCTAGCATCTAAATTACTCTTAAAGATTGAAGCTTCCTTTGGATTAGGAAACCCTTTTACGATTTGAGAGCATGGTAAAAAGGTAGTAAGAGGAAAATTAAAATGAGCTGAAAGTGACGATTGTGTTGATCAGGTAAGAAGCTTGGTGTATGAAAGGATTCTCCGTCGGCGATTGCCATTGGTTCAGCAGCACAATCTAGCATGGTGTTATCCGATAAAGGGACTTGGGTGAATACATCATGCGAGTTGTAATTTTGAATAGTTTTGGTGCTCGTTTTGCCTGGTACATTCGGATTTATCTGATTTACATGGCAGGTAACTTCATTAGAGCTCCCAAGCGTTTTATATATGGGCAATGGAGTCTTGTCTATCAGTGGTGAAAGCTGAAGCCCCGGGCGCACGTTTAAAGGTAGGCACTGGGGGGGCGTGGCATTCCAGTTGTGAGGCAGAGCATGTTTCAAAAACTGAATGACAGGGCAGGTGGAGAGACGGGAAGCTACACATGGCTACACGTTAACATGAAAGAGCTCTTGCCTGCCGTTTGTTGAATAAATACAAAACAGAGGCACAATAAATTCGATGTAAGGAGAAAGAAGTTAAATTTACTTGATGCGACAGCCCTTTCATGAACGCCACGCCACGTACACAGGCACCAAGACACAACACTCGTCTGGTACTCGAGCTAGGTGCGCGCATGCTGGTGCGCGTGGTGTGAGACTTTGTAGGCGTTGGAAGAAATGGGGCGTGGTTGCATGAAAAGAAAGATAATTCTTAGTTTTTTAGCGTTTAACGCTTCTTTAAGAGTTCGTAGCAAGCCTGTTATAGTAGTCCAAATGTGTTCCAATACCGTATATGGAGTTGTGATGAAATATGACACAAAGCAGGCAAAGGAACAGAGCGCGTTTGAACAGCGTTCTCAGCCGAACAGCTGACAGTACTCATCTGGTACTCGAGCTAGGTGAGCGTGCACTGGTGCGCGTGGCGTCGACTTTGTAGGTGTTGGAAAAAATGGGGCCTGGCCTGTATGGAGCTGAGATATGATCCAAAGCAGGCAAACGAACATAACACGTTTGAACAGCGTTCCCAGCTGAACAGCTGACAGTAGTCATCTGGTACTCGAGCTAGGTGCACACATACTTTAAAAGTGGTGCAAGGGAGTTTTCCGCGTCTGGAGGGGCCTTTCTGGCACTTCCATATCGACTATGCAAGTCAGATGTACCTCGTACAGGTATATGCTTGCTGTGGTATGTCCGTTTTCACGTTGGCTTGAAGCTGGTGTGATGCCCGCTATGCAACTAAATTCTTAATGAGGGAAGTATTTCCAAGGTGGGGGATCCTAGACGGAATTCGCTCCGACAATGGACAGCATTTTTCAAATTGGGGAAATAACTGCATTTTTAGGAATTAGGCACAAACTATGTACCATTTACTGCCCTCAAGTCAACGGTATGGCAGAGAGAATGAATGGTTTACTTAAAAAACGCTTAGGTAAGCTAACATCTGTTCGTGGCAAGCATTGGCTCAATTACTTGCCTCTTGCTCTCTTTGCTTTGTGCAATTTGCCTGCAGGAGATGATCCTCTCACTCCACATGAAATTGTTACTGGTCGGAGAATGCCTGCACCTATATTTCTGGCATGTGTGATTTCTGATGCTAACTCCTCTGCTAACGTCTTGGGGGTGGGGGGAAGAGTTCCATATGTACCTCACTGAACTTACAAAGTCCCTTCAATATCCTGGCAACAAAGTTCTCATCAGAAACCATGTTCGGAAGTGAATGGAAGAACGGTTCACTGGACCATGCATCGTGACGTACGCCACAGCAAGTGTGGTCAAGGTCATCAGACCCCGGGAATGGGTGCACATCAGCAATATACACAGGGACAAGAGCACCAGCTCCACTGGAGAAGAGGAGTGGAGCGCAACATGATTGGAAATATAGCATTAACTTTCTTTTCAGCAATAAGACTTTACAGAAGACCAACAAATGGAGAAGGAGGGGGTAATTTTCAGGACAATGCATTTATAAACAAGCGATAAAAGATTTCTACATTTTGGACTATAATAATAATACGCATTAGTATAGGACTAATATGGTCGTTATGTTTTTTTAAAGAAAGGCATGTATCTTCAAACAAAAGTGTTAAATGAAACAAAGGAAATGTTTTAAATGAAGAGGAGTTCCATCATGACACTGAAAAAGGGCAAGAACTAACATATGGGAACGATATGATGAAATATTACGGTTGGGAAGAGAACGAGCAAACAGCACATGTTATGTTTGCTCACTAATCCCACACATAATAGGAGCACCCAAGCTTTTCCTACCCCAAGCTGCATCATATGAGGCAGCAGGATGCCTAATGCACATATCCCTCTACAAAACCAGGGGTCCTTTCAAAGGAATGAAGTAGAGGAAGTTAAAACCAATAACTAAGTGCAACTTGATCGCATGGCCCAAAATAGTGAAACCAAGCAGCTGATAGTAGAATATATAACTGAAGGTTCTAAAAGGGGGGGACCAAATAGTTAATGAGCACAAATGACTGCAGTGTGTATAGATAAGGAAGGACAGAGCAGTCCCTGGTGTCACACAAGACCATTGATGAGAATGAAGGGAGCAGTGTGGTATGGTGGCAAATGGGATGGGGGAATAATGCAATGTCATGCTGAAGGTTTGGTGGGGTTCGAACAAAATGTGGTTTCTAAGGTGAATAACAGCTGGAAGTCAGTTTGGGGAAAATATGTACATGCATTGACTTGATTAATTGAAACTCATCAACCAGTGTGCATAAAGAGCTTTACACAGTTCACTTTGATTCAGGACCAGTGGGTCCATTCATCTGGTAACTAACAGCTGTGCGAAGGTGATGAGGAGTGTGGCACTGGCGCAGGGGACAGCCGTTATAATGGACATGTGTTGGGCTTGTGGATCGAAGGCTTATGCCCAGCTCCCTCCTGATTGGGACAGTCTCTGTGCGTTTGACACACTGCACAGCCCTGCCCTGGTGGTGCCCTGAGGCAGCAACAACACAGGGCTTTCATTGAGAAAAGAATCAATTGAGTTGAAGGAGAAAGAGTTAAAGCATTATAAGGAACAATCAATGCAAGGGTTGCATAGTAGAAGGAAACGTAGTAACAAGTATTGGTCGGAAAAGAGTGCGGAAAGCCTGGCAGCAATTCCAGTGGAATAATTGTAATTGTTTATTTGTAAAGCGCTTATACACAAGTGAAGTGCTTCAAAGAGGGAAGGGAACAAGGGGATATCGTCCTCATTCTTAGGCCTTGAAGATTCCAAATGATCTAACAGCAATAACTAGCATACTAGGCCAGAGGAATGTCTACTAGTATAAGTGCGTGACAAACAGTGGGGGAGGGAGAAGAAACATACAAAGACAAGAAAGGTTGGTCATCAATGTGCCTATGAATGCAGGCACAACCAAGCTAGGGAGGGGAGATAGAGGAGGACAGGGCAAACAAACATGCTAAGGCTAGTACATTCAAGGTTGTGCAAGTGCGCAGACAGAAATGTGAGGGAGGTGGAAGAGGACAAGTGTGACCAGTCCAGCAGGGGACAGGGTTAAGTACAGATGGATTGCCACTCTCATGGAATGTATTCTGAGTGCAGTAGTGCAAGGCAGAGTGCGGAGGCCCGGAGGCAAGTGCAGGACTGGCAGAGGAGCCTTGGACCTTTGAGGCTCTGGAGGTGCACCAGGCGACCATTCACCAGATTTAGCAGGGTGGGGAAGAGAACGAAGGAGGGAAGCAGGAGAGAAGCAAAAGGAGGTAGCAAGGGAAAGAGAAAGAGGAAGAAAAGAGGAATGTCTAGAGTTTCCGGAACTTAAGGAGGTCTGGCTCAAGACAGAGAGAGGCAGTAAAGCTGTTCCACAGGGAGGCTCCTGCAGAGGATAAGGATCTACCTCCAAATCTGTTTGGAAAAATGGCTCACTGACAGAGTTGGAGGAAGCTGAGCAGAGGGCTCTGGAAGAAGAGTATTTAGGAAGAGAGCATTGTAGATGGTAAGTGCCCCGACCCCAGAAAGTCTTATAGACTATGCAGAGGGACTTCGAACTTGATCCTTGCAGTCAAGGAGAGCCAGTGGAGGGATTTCAGCACCAGAGAGATGTGGTTCCTGGGCTTGAGGCCAAGGATAAGTCTTGTGGTTCTGTTCTGGATAAGCGGACAAGGTCGGAGAGTAGAGGTAAGAAGATTTAGAACAAGACTGTTGCAGTAGTCCAGTCTGGAGTGAACCAGGGCTCTGGAGACAGTGAGCCTCTGGGGGGAAGGTAATAAAAGGTAAAATACCTCTAAGGAGGTGCAGCTGGTAGTGAGACTTTTTGGACATGTCCGAGATGTGAGACGAGAAAGAGAGATTAGAGTCGACGATGACCCCCAGAATGATTGACTCACTAGTGGGTGAGGGCGCAGGACCAAGGGGGGTGGAGGGGTCAGCCAGAGTGAAAGTGGGAAAACTGGAGCACAGTCTCTGTCTTACTGGCATTAAAGCAAAGATCATTAGCAGCACACCAGGACTGAATTGCAGACAGACAGTCCGGGATGAGGGAAGAGGCCAAGGGTAGCCTGAAAAAATGCTGTGTGTCATCCGCATAACACTGAAAGTTGGAGATGAAGGCAGAGATTATGTGGGCCAAAGGGGCCATGTAGACATTGAAAAACCAGTGGGATAGATTAGTTCCCTGGGGGACACCGCAAGTAGAGAGAATGACAGCAGAAAGGACCCAAGTTCTACCTGGAAGGACGGCCAGAGAGAAAGGTTGCTAGCCACACCAGGGCCTGATCAGTGATGCCTAGGATCTCGCAGAGACAGGAGATCAGGATGTTGTGGTTTACCATATTGAAAGCAGGGGAGAGGTCAAGAAGAATGAGGACAGAGGGAGAGTTGGAGTCAAGATTTGAGAGCAGGTCTTCACAGGTGTTAAGAAGAGCAGTTTCCGTGCCTCTGGATGCTCTAAAGCAAACTGATGGTCATGAGCTATTTTCTTAGACTGATTATCGGCTATTTTCGAAAGAGACCACTTTCTTTGTTTCCTTATTGCTCCCGGGAGTGTAGTCTGCAGCGAATGCAAAATGGTTGCAGTTAACACAGTATGAGTTACTTTAATTGGTGAACTCAACAGTAAAAGGCCTGAAGGAAGAACTAAGGGCACTGCATCTGCTGGCACTTCAAAATGGCTATGTTCTAGACTCACTGCCATGGCGGGAGGGGTGTGTTCAAAGAGTGACAGCAGTTGCTGCACAGTAGTGCCCGATGGAGATGCATCAAATGGAACTTTGCAAGCAGCTATTAAAGAAATACAGACACTCCATAAAAGGATGTCAAATGAAGCAAATGGAGGGCAATCAAACACTAAGCGGGACACCCTTTTTGCTTGTGCGCCTACTTGGCTCTCAGGAGTTTTCAAAGTGACTGTCCCCACATTGGTCTTCATGCTCATCACCTTGTGCATTGGCAAGAGTATTTTGAAACTCTATACTAACAAACGGAAAGGAAGATTTATGCTGCCCCTGAATGTGGATACGGTTAATAAAAAAAGAGAAGGCTACTAATCTAGGAAAATGCAGTTGATGATATTGATGGTTGGGTTACAACACAGCCTGGGGATTTAGAAAACTAAGAGGGATATTGAATCTCATTGTTTAAGGATGGACATGGGTGTATATGGGTAGGGTAAGTTGGGAAGAAGCTGGGGGTGATAAGAGTATATTAAAAAAAGATATGGAGAGATAAAAAGAGGCTAGCAGAAGAGGGATTGGGAAAGGAAAAAGTTAGTTATTGATAAATAAAAGGAGGGAATAATGTGGTGGAAATGCAAATTCAGTGTGGAAAAGAGGCACGCATACATAAGTTGCAGGAATAGCACATTAAAAGGGCAGGAGGACTCACTGACAGTTAAATAAGTTTAGGTGCCAGACTTGAGAATACCCTAAACAATTGAATTTTAAGTAGCTATCATATAAACAATAAACATATGTTACAGGTAAGTATGTAAGGTTTACCATTAGATTGCAGTGCTGCAGGGTTTAACATTAGATTAAGGTGCCGTAAACAAGCCTCAAAGCATGCTGCTTAAGTAGAAATAAATCCACACATTTTTTATTAGCTTAGCAGCCATTGCTTAGCAGCCACAACCATTAAGGACAATATTGGCTCCCTTGCCCCTGCACTTGCTGATTTCTTCAACCACTCTTTTGCTACTGGATCTTTCCCCTCCTCCCTCAAGCACTCCTTCGTGCGCCCTCTCCTAAAATAAACTTCTGTAGACCCATCTTGTCCAGCCAACTACCGCCCCATATCCATCACTCCCTTCCTTGGCAAACTCTTGGAGAAGCTGGTCTTCCCCAACTACCCAGCACACTGAACTTGTTTGTTGCCGCCATGACCATCAATCTAGATTCTAAGCATCCATAGGCACGGAAACTGTACTTCTGAACACCTGTGAGGAACTGCTCGCATCTCTAGATTCAATCTCTCCAGCTTTCATTCTACTTGATCTCTCCTCTGCATTCAATACGGTTATCCACTCCATCCTCATAAAAAACCTCCATGATACCCTAGGTATCTCGGGCGGGCACTGGACTGGCTGACTTTCCTCAGCGACCGTCCATCCCAGGTTATTCTGGGCTCTTTCTCCTCCCCCACCGTAATTTCCACCTGTGGCGTCCCCTAGGGCTCTAACCTTTCTCCCTGGCTCTAACAACTACTTTGCTCTGATTGCACACCTCATGTCCATCTTCTCCCAAAACTTACAGTGTTATGCAGACACACAACTCTTCTTCAAACTTCCCTCTGATCCTCTTCTTACTTCCTCCATCATTCCTGTCTGCCTATCTGCCATCCAGTCTTGGTGTATCAATGATCTCTGCCTCAACGCCAGAAAGACTGTGTTCCTTCCTATTAGGACTCCTGCTCCCTCTTTCTGTCCCTCACTCTGGCCTTCTTCTATGAGCTCTCCCCCTTCTCCTTCATCTGAAGTTAGAAACCTTGGAGTCATCTCCGACTCGTCTCTTTCCTTCATCCCTCACATGCAGGACCTTGCCAAGAAGTCCCACTTTCAACTCCACCTCCTCAAAGGAATTCTTCCTTTCCTCACTTTCCCCCAGAAGCTCACTGTCTCTAGAGCTTTGGTGCTCTCTAGACTATCCTACTGCAATAGCCTTTTTCTTAATCTACCCTCTTCTTCTCTACGACCCCTCCATCTAATCCAGAATAGGGCTGTGAGATTTATCCTTGTCCTCAAGCCCAGGGACCGCATCTGTCCAGCCCTAAAAACACTCCAGTGGCTCCCGGTTGCTGCAAAGATCTAATTCAATCCCTCTGCATCATCCAAAAGGCTATCTGGGGCCAGGGACCACATTATCTACAACTTGCTCTCACTAACTACTCTCCTTCCAGATCTTTATGTTCCTGCGGCACCAACTCTCTGTATCTCAAGCGCTTCGCCAAACAGCAAGCTGGTGGCCGATCTCTTTCCTCAGCAGGCTCCCGCCTATGAAACAGCCTCTCCTTCCTCTTTGTCTTGAGCCAGATATCCTTCCCTTCCCTCCCTCCTCTGCTAAATCCCACAGTTGCTAGATGGTTGACCAGGGCCCTTCTGTGTTCTCCTGGGTCCTGGACTCCTACAGCCTACACCTAGCAATTTGCTTTGGCACCCACTGGCCTATGTCACCACAGGACTGCACTTAGTTATTTATTGGTGACTGACAACTCCACCGAGGAATTTACAGCTGCTCACTCTCTAGCACTTCCCTCTTGATACATCTAGCACTTACCCCCCACTCCTTATCCCTTCTCTCTCTCTGCACTTGCACATTCTGAATGCTCACAAGGCCTAGTAGGTCTTCCTCTCTCTTCATTGTCATATTGGATTTTCCTTTCCATGTGACCTCCCCGTTACCCTGTGGGAGCTTTGAAACACAATTTACTTGATGTATTAGCACCTTACAAATGCACAATAAATAAAAATAAAGTACATGTTCCCAGGATACTTTCGAAGTCATGGAGCCGAGCTCACTGGTGCAGGGGAAAGGCAACGAACATAACCTCATTTAATAATTCGGCATATTATTCATGAAACTGGTCTTCTGGCAGCTTCAGAGTGTCCCATGGCGGTTTCAAACTGCCCCTTAGCACAACTCAGCCTGGGAAGCAGTTCAAAGTATTCTTAAGATGCAACATTAAAACGGTAACTCGTCTTTAGTTCAAGGCTCTGTCTGTGTCATGATCGGCAGTGTTCTCATGGGAAGCGGATGGGGATGATCGGCGGAAGATGAAAAACGGTGGTAGTGCAGCCATCAAGTGGCAGGTGCTGGGTTTAGCCGACAGGGTATATCTGATAAGTGCAGACAAAAAGCGGGGGGGACTGTATGGGTGCAGATACATATCCCAGTGCAGGAGGGTGGCAGGGTGAGCAGGTACCTGAGCACGGGAGACAGAGGATGGTCAGGTACACAGTGACGAGAGAGAAGACAGATCAGCAGGGGAGAAAGGGGGCAAAGGCAGAAGCAGAGGAAGGTCTTGAGGTGCTTCCTGAACCGGAGATGTTTCAGATTGGCAGGGAGACTGTTCCAAAGGGAGGACCCACACAAAGACAGAGATCTACCCCCAGCTCGTTTCTTTGAAAAACGACTGACCCTGAGGGAGTTGGAGGTAGAGGAGCGAAGAGTTCGAGAGGGGAGGTATTTACAGAAGGATAGTTGAACGTAGGCCCCAGAAAGCCTTGTGGACAATGCAGAAGGTTTTACATTTAATCCTTGCATCCACTGGGAGCCAATGAAGAGATTTCAGAGCTGGAGAGATACGATCCCAGGGCTTGAGGCCAAGGACAAGTCTTGCAGTCCTGTTCTGGATTAGTGGTAAAGGGCGGAGAGTGGAGGCAGGTAGATTTAGAAGGAGGCTGTTACAAAAGTCCAACCTAGAGGGAACCAGAGCTTGGGAGACGACGAGCTTCTGGGGGAAGGAGAGGAAAGGCAGAATACCACTGAGGAGGTGCAGTAGGAAGTTAGATTTTTTAGAAACATCACAGATGTGGGAGGAGAAGGAAAGTGAGAAGTCAAAGATGACCCCCGAGGTTCTTAGCTTCGCAGGTAGGAGTAGGAGGAGGGCCAATGGAGGCCAGCCAGAGATTGAGGGGAAAGGATGGTGAAGGTGTACCGATGAAGAGGATCTCAATCTTGTTAGCATTTAGACAAAGATCGTTGGTGGCACACACCAATCCTGAATGGCAGTTAAGCAATCAGAGATGAGAGAAGGCGAGGAAGTGGAAGAGCGAAGCCTGAAAATGAGTTGAGTGTCGTCAGCATAGCACTGGAAACTTTAGCAGAAAATGGCAATGCAGCGGGTGAGAGTTTCCAGGTATTGGTTGAAAAGTCAGGGTGAGAGGTTAGACCCCTAGGGAACACCACAGGTAGAGAGGGAGATCGATGAGAGGAAGGGCCCAAGTTGGATCTGGGAGGGTCGATCAGAGAGGAAAGAGGTCAGCCAGGCCAGAGCCTCATCGGTGATACTCAGGTTGTCACAGAGATGGTTGAGAAGGGTGATAAGGTTGACCCTGTCGAAGGCAGAAGATAGATCAAGTAGGTTGAGGACAGAGGGAATGTTGGAGTCAAGGTTGGAGAGCAGGTCTTCACAGATGTTCAGGAGAGCAGTTTCCGTACTTCTGGCAGCTCTGAAGCCAGATTGGCGATCATGGAGGGAGCTAACAGAATCAAAGTGATGGTTAAGCTGAGGGATGGCCAGCTTTTCCAGTAGTTTACCCAAAAAGGGAGTAATGGAAATTGGGCAATAGTTAGTCGGACAAGATGGATCAGCTGTGGGTTTCTTGAGGAGAGGATGCACAAGGGAGTGCTTCAAGGGGTAGGGGAAGGATTATGAGGCAAAGAAGAGGTTGCAAAAATCAGCAAGGGCTGGAGCGAGGGTATTCATGTGGTCCTTGATGGTTTTAGAGGAACAGGGATGAACCTGTTTTGATGAGGTTTTCATAGACCGGACTTGTCTAGCGACCTCATCAGGGGAGAAAAGAGGAAAGGATGAGAAAGAGGGTGGGGGGGTAACTGAAGGAGGGTCAGCAAGGAGAGACAGAGAGGGGAGAGGAGGATAGGATGGAAAGGATGTCCTGGGTTTTAGAGATAAAGAGAGAGGCAAGGGCATTGCAAAGAACCTGGGAGGCAAGAGGAGGGGTAGAGACTGCAGTGGGGTTGGCCAGCTCCTTGCAGATTTTAGTTGTTCTTAGATGCCGCAGAGAAACAGGCTTGAATGTGGACTCTCTTCTTGGTGCGGACAGAGATTCGGTATTGCCTTTGGAGCAGGTGACAGGCCAGTTTGTCAGAGGATGAACAAGAAGCCCTCCATTTCCTCTCAGCCGCCCTACACTTAGGTTTAAGTGTAGCTAGGTTGGAGTCGTACCAAGAATTGCACTTGGCTTCGGACTTCAAATGGATCCTCGTGACATGACAGGGGCAAGTGTATCAAGAGTAGCAGAAACAGAGGAGTAGAGCAGGGACAGAGCTGTGTCAGAGTGTGATTCAGCCAAGGATGGGGGGCAGAGAAAGTGGCAGCAAAAGCTTCAAATGACTCATGCTTCATTGGCCGGATGTCCGAGAAGGTAGGTGGCAATCTTGAGGTAGGCTTGGCTTGGGCAGAAGAGAGGGAGAGATGAGAGGAGAGGAGGCAGTGATCGCTCCATAAGAGGAGTGGTCAGAGGAATAGAGAGGGGGAGGTCAGGGGAGATCAAGGCATCAAGTGTGTGACCTGCAGAGTGAGTCGGGCCAGAGGTGAGGATAGAGAGGGAATCAAAGAGGTTGCGAAAAGCACAGATGAGGAACAGGGAGCATCGAGATCGATGTTGAGGTCACCAAGGAGGAGGAGTTGAGTGGTTGAGGCCAGGAGGGAACAGGAGAGGTCTGCCCACTCAGATAGAAAAGAGGTGATTTGACTAGGGGGCTGGTAGAGAGTAGCAACAGTAAGAGAGTAGCTAGGAGAGAGAGAGCCTGTAGACAAGGCATTCAAAAGAGGAGTAAGTCTGAGTGGGGATGATAGAGGCAGGAATCCACTTTGGAAAGATCAGGGCTACACACTCCCCTCCCCTCCCCCCACGGGCCGGGTGGATCTGGGCACAGAGAGGATCTTGTAGCCGTCAGGGAGTAAAGTGTGGGAGAGGAGGAGACAGGACAGAGCACAGAGATTATATGAGGCGTCCATAGATCTGGCGAAGTAATGACAAAGAGGATGTCGGTGAGGTTCTGTCTGGAAGAGGCTCTGGAATAGGTATCGGCGATGGGGAGACCTGGGTTGGAGGGTAAGATATCTTTTTTAAACCAGACTTAGTGAGGAGGAGAGGATAGTTGATAGAAAAGCAGTTGGAGTGGTTACAATTTAATGGCCAAAGTTAAATGAAAAACACACCCAAATTCGACTATCAAAGTTAAATGCTGAGGCACCGTAGGTAAAGAAATGAGGTATGGATCAGAGGTTAGAGGCGAGTGCTGGAACAAGTGCATTAGAGAGCATAACAGGGAGACATGTTAGAACAAGCAGAGAAGAGAGTAAAGGTCCCAAGACGGGAAAGACAGGGCAAAGAGAATGAGGGAACTAACCCACGATGAGGGAAGTAAGAGTCTTGGTTGTCCAGTTTCATAGTTGAGTGAGGTAGCAACCTCAGGTTGTGGCAGTAGTTTCATGTAGCGTCCTTAGAAGTGGGACTTTGTAGATGGTGCCGGCTCCCGCCTCCTGGTTGCTTGGATAGGGCAATGAAGGCCCAGCCAACCAATGGGGTGGGAGTCAGGCAAGGCAGGAAACCTCAAATGCAGGAAGAGGATTAGGCCATCTTGGAAGGGCCTGACAACAGTGTGGCCCAATGGTTGAGGGCAAGAAAAATGGCAAAAACCCACAAGATGGGTAAAAGTCAGAAAAAGAATGCAATTTGTGCAGTCCGCCGCCCGCCAGCAAAAAAAATCAAATTTTTGAGATTTGATGTTTTTTGTTGTTGAAGAAAATTGCACAGCAGGCGCAATCTGCACAGCTGATTACAGGACTTACCCTGAAATTGCGTGTGCTTGCTTGAGCATGTAGATAAGCAGGAAAAGGGCCGCCAGAGCCCTGGAAGCGAGGATCAGTCCAGGGAGGCTCACCATGCCGGTGTGCTTTCATGGTAGTTGTAACACTTGTAGCACATTTGTGAAACTCCCTAGTGCAGGACTGAGCAGCCTGAGGCCTTACAGCAGGTCTTTACTAGTGTCCTTCAGTGAGTGCCATAACAGGATCCATATGACAGAGGAGACCCTTTCATGGTGAGCCCTGCAGGTTTCCGGTTGCACTGGGCTCGGTCCAGCCTGTTGGTGACTTCCATTACCCTTGATAATGCTCAGGTGTTCAGGCATGTGGGTGGGAAGGATATTATTTATAGAATAAACAATAATGGTTACAGAGCCAGATGAATATGTGTACATTTTGCAAGTGGCCCGTTTAGTGCCCCGGGACCCTCTTAATAAAGTGGCTTCAGAGTAGATGGCTTTAATGGTAGGTTAACTGCACTTTTGGAGAGCAGACAATGGAGTATCTCCTGCCCCTACCAGAATACAACAGGCAAATCAATCCATCTAATTCACACAAAGTATTTTGCCAACAAGATTCCACTCCCTGGAGGTACAAGTGCACAACATAGCAGAGGGGCAATGGTTAGAAACCCAAAGCTTTATGAATCAAAAAACATTCAATCTTTTTCATGTGGTCCACCATGAATTGGGCATGCACTCCTTCCAGAATGGCCTCTTGTCAAGTTAACAGAGGCAGGGGATCAGAGGGAGGAGTCGTCTGAGGAATACGGAATAAGATCTATTGGTACATGAGTCACTAAAGTGACCCCCTTGTATTTATTTTTTGAGTTTCATAAACCATGAATCAGTCCAGTATTTGAGGTACTTTTGGGTGCCCATAAAAGATAGTTTACCATACTCCACCAGATGTGGAGACCTCTATCCGTATCCACCTAAAATAGTAGGAAGCGATATTGCACATGTGCCAATCAAGATTTTGTCATGATGCACCATTTGCCCACCTGCTGCAGCCACAAGAGAAATCTCGAGCGGCAAATCTATGCACTGATGCAGAAAGTCAGTAGATGCAACTCATGACTATGCTGTACCTACCTGTGAACCTGGTTAGGGACCTTTCACTCACAGCAAGTACATGATTTCTACGCTGGAAAGCATGGTGTAGAGATAACTATTAAGAATGCCATGCAACATGTGCTTGACAAGGAGACCTACCAACTTTACTTATGTGGAGGTCTCTTCATGTTGCCTTCATCTGCTAGCTCAGTCTGATGAGACAGCAGGCCTTCATGCCCTATACCACATGTTTCACTTTGGCATGCTACCTTCCACATCCCAAAATGGGCCCTTTGGGAAGGCAAAGCAGAGACAAACGGGTAAGGAGACGCCACCCCAGATGTGTAGGTACAGCCAGACTGACCTGTCTTAGTTGGCCAGTGGGCATGCTTAGTTGTTGCATGTGGATCACTTCATCTGGTAAAACATGTTTACTAGGATATGGTTGGAGAAGGTTCTGGGGACTATTTGGGCTTGATGATTGATTATTTTTTAAATGGACCGCAGAAATCTTAAATTACACTTGCATGGTTGGGGGTGGCAGCATTCATACCCGTGATGCCATGTGCATGTGGCTTGGGGCCTCCACCAGGAGTAAATGTGTCCATGGTGTAAGTGACATTGTTCACCCTGAGCCCAACGGATCCTGGCTACATTGCACTACAGGTGGATTGGGATCATTCTGAAGCAACTGAGGAGAGGAGGGTGGGTAGATAAAAAATCTTCTGAGGAGACATTGTATCCAGTATAACCAATGTTAACCATAAAGAAAGTAACTTGTTTTTCAATTGGATACCATCCCCTCTGCAGATTCCTCATCTTTGAAAGATTACCACAGCAATGCCAATCCATAGAAAAGGAAGGAGGGGGTGCCTCTGACATACCAGACCGGTAAACATAGATCACTCTGAAAGATCTGCTGAACTAAAAGCCCTACCAAGCAAGGCCTCAGCCCTCACATCCGATTCAAGCCAATAATGTTTAGTGAACACATGCAGAACCAACCAAGTATATTGCCTTTCTGATCTCCTGGAATAGGACCACGCTCAAGAAAGAAGTTGTAGGTGTGTGACCCCTTGTGGAGTGTACCATAACCCTCTCCGGAAGATATTTGTGTGCTGTCTTATAGCAAATCCTGATACATTGGACTATCTATCTGGAGATGGTCGGTCTGGTCACACCCACCCCTCTGGAAGTGTGACTGTAGGCCACAGTTACCTACCAATGCTCTACTCATTCAACCTGATGAAGTAGTGGCTAAGAGTTCTCTTTGGGTCAAGTCTGTGCAACCTCTACTCTGCCTTGAATTTCACATCAACCAATTGATTCAACTTCTGGCTTTCATACTGCCTCTTAAACGGGGGAGAGGCAGGAAGAAAGCCAGAAGTTGAATCAATTGGTGGATGTGAAATTTACTTCTGACCTTGGGTAAGACAGATGGCTTCAGCCGAAGCGTCTCCTTGTCTTTTGTGAAAATCGTATGAGGCCTGTCAACTGACAAGGCATGTAGTTCACCCACCCGCCTGGCTGATCTGATGGTCACCAGGAAGGCCGTTTTCCAAGTGAGATGTTTGAAGTCACAACAGTGCATTGGCATAAATGGTGGAGCTATAAGTTGTGCCAAGACCACATTCCTCTCCCATTGCACCTGAATTGAGGGCAACATTGTTTAAACGATCTCTAAGTTCATGAGGCATTGCACCAAAATTGAGGTCTCAAAGAAACTGTCCATATTCATGTGCAGGGCTGTCTAGCTAGCTATCCTTCTCATGGTGAAAACCTGCAGCTATTCCCTCACGAGTGATAGCACAAAATCCAAGACTCAAGCCACAGAAGCCAATAAGGAATCAATCTCCAGTTGGTCAGACTACCGATAGAAGTGCCACCACCTGCCAGATTAGACCCTTTGTGAGGGAAGCAAAGAGTCAGAGCACACAAAGTCCTGCAACTCTTTAGAGGAGTCATGGCCCTGACAACTTAGGCGCTCAGTAGCCATGCATGCATCTCAAGGACGCTCGCATCTGGCTGAAAAATTCTGCCTGCCCCTTCTCTCAAGAGACCCAGAAACAGTGTTATTCTCCAGCATACCCCACTACTCCATTTGTGCAAGTCTGGGTACCAAACCCTGCATGGCCACTTCAGAGTGACTAAGATCACCCCCTGTAGTGATTGAGCCTCCTCAGGACCATCTGCAACACAGGAATTGGAGGGAAACAGCAGGGCATCATAAAGCACGGCCCTTGTGTGCACTTCTTTCAAGCAGAATAGGTGGAATCTCCAGTTGGTATGGGTCGCAAACAGATCCACCACGGGTCGGCCACACATCCTGATAATTTGATCCAGTGTCTACATCAAGTCTGGTCGAACATCCACTCATGCAACAATGACAGTGTCCGCCCTCACATTGTTCTCTCCCATCAGATTGATGGTATGTATAGAGATGTTACTGGCAATATGCCACCGCCAAAGGGAAAGGGCCCCCATGTACAAAATGAGGGATCTCACCCAGCTGGCACTTGTTCACATTGAGCATTAGAGTAGTGGTGCCCATCAGGTTGATCACTCGCTTCCCCCTCAAGTGCAATAGGAAAACCCACAGGGCCAGGTGGATGACCTCAGCTATAAGAGGGAGATGTGGAATCTCATTTCCCTCTCTCAACATTTCTCCTGTACCTCTGTCTTTGCGAAGTGGGGTCACCAGTCAGTCATCAAAGAGTGTCACGAGTTGTGCCTAAAAATCTAGGGAGTGCAAACAGCCGTCACCAAGATATTCTCCTCCTTGTACCACCAGCTCCCCCAGAGTCAGTGCCTGCTGTTAATTTGTGCTACAAGGACCTGGCCAGCTGGTTCCAACTGTACATGAGATCCCATCAGATCTTCCTCATGGGAAGCATTCCTGGAGGGGAAAGAAGAACAAATGAGGCTATCTGGGCCAGTAGTTTTCAGAATATCTGTAGTGCAGCCCTGGCCACTTGAAGCTCTCCGGGGTTGATTTAATGTCCTGAAACCTTTTGGGTGGGGATAAGCCCCCATCAGTCATCCAATGCACATATGAACTGAATCCGCATTGTGGGGGTTAGGATGAACTTCATAGAAATGAACAACCTAGCCTGTGGAGCAGGCAATTATATGGTTGAATTGCAGACAACAGCCCCTCACCTCCCAATTAAAGTAGGAAATACCTCCACAACTGCTATCCCCAAGTGGGATGCCTAAATGCCATACATTTGGTGAACCCTCTGGGTGCTGATGTCAGTCGAATGGCAACACAAATTGCCATTGTCTCCCCACCTCTACAAGAATGCAAGTGATTTCAATCTGGCACACACCCAAGTCACGCCCAGCATGTAGTGTGCAAATGAAACCCTTATTTATTTTTATCTATAAGTTCAATATTCTGAATGATATACCAATCATATTCCACCCTTTTCCCGAGACCCCCCCGGTCACACTGAACCAGGAATCAGGCTAGTTTGCAAAGGTTAATATTTATTTATGTATTTAGAATTTAATCACAATGTATTTTAATAGGTAACCACAATCACCAATGGGGTGACAGAACACTGAATAATATCTTTAATACACTAGGAATCAAGTAACGAGCACAAAGACAAATGCAGCACAGAAAGGAATACTTTTGGGTTGGTTTAGAACAGATGGCACTATGGTTAGGGGTTCCCCCTGCAAGACCCCTCAACCCCCCAATATGCAATTCAATAGATGTGAGGAGAGAACAGGTATTCAGGAATAGCACAAATCAAACAGAATATCACTCCCACCTTCCCTCTTCAAGCACAAGAGAAAAACAGAATTGACTTTTCAGCTGTCAGGCTGGCTTTGAAATGGTCTTTGGAATTGACTGAGCAAAAACACCAAATGTGGTCAAAAATACTTAAATGATTATAAATTCCTATGGGAGCCGCTTTGAAGAGTTGCACACAATCACAAACAATGATTTAGTCAAAAGAAAACATTTGAAATCTCAAAGTCCAAGTGGGAAGCAGTTTACAGCTATTTCACATGTGTAAAACCTTTCAAAATTTCAATTTGGGGCAAACTTTTCCTTGTGCGATTTTCGCTACAACGGGGGAGCCGCACTTTTTTGGGTTTGGGTTCTATGGATAGCTAAGGATGTTAGGTACAAGTAGGAGTTGAGATTTTGCTTATATCATAAAAATATATAGTTACAGAGGTTTTTGTGAGAGTCGTTTTTGCAAAATGGGTGCGAGAATGGAAAACAGAAATGCACTTTGGAAGATGACAGATGGGTTTGATTACACAAGATTATGACTATGAAAAAGCGAATGCCACAGATGGATCTTACAGTCACGTGATCAGAGTAACCCGCCTATTGAGGATACTCTACTTCTTCTAGGGATTTACTTTTCTTAATCAAATCAAATTTAGGGCTTAATAACACAGATGAGAAAATAGTCTGCACAAAGATAGTTCTAGCAATACTATGGTTCTGAATTAAAGATGGGATGGGTTTGAGATTGGGATTTTACAATGCAAATATATTATGGGTCCCTGTTCTTCCTATTAATACTCACTGAATAAGTTATTAAATTGGACCGTCAGTTCTGGTCATGGATTGTATCTGTCAAGGAAGGACATCACATCAGGCGCGGAACTGGATCAGCTAGGCCGGTCACCAGATTTGCACAGGATCTGTCCTTCTTGTTTATAGGTATTTCAATCAGCTGGATAGCCAGTTCCTCAGGCAAGCCTTGTGGTAGCAAGCCAGAGAGTTTCAGGATACTAGTTCAAAAGGCCTTCCCACACCACAGTGCTTAACTGGGTTGTGAGAAAAAGTTTGAGAATTTAGGCCTTGCTGGAAGTCAATAGTTCTGTACTGCTGGCAAGAGTCTTGGCATCTGGATCTGGAAGGATGTTAAAGCTGGATGTAGAATGCTGGATCAGAGTGCTTTGCCGGAATCAGGAAAGTGAGTGAATCAGTGAGTCCCTATGTGTTGTCAGCTGTCTCTATTTATCCTTTCAAATGACATCACAAAATGGGTGTATGGGCTGGCTTAGCTAAGCTTGCCCCTGTGAGCTGGGATTGGATCAAGACCTCATCTCCGCCTTGCATCTGAGTGATTGGATCAAGGCCGGATGATGTCACATTTTAGGGTTTGCTTTACAGTCCTTAGAAACCTCCCTTTAGCCACTGGTCTCAAAATCGGATTTTATGCTAAATACATATTTCTACATTGGTCACCTCTACACAAATCACACACACAGATTCCATATTTTATGTAGTATCTGTTCCTCAAAATCCCGCAGCTGTGGGATCTTGTTTCATCTTTCTACAGAATGTTGTCCTTTTTGCCATGAACACAATTTCCAAACTTTCTGCAACTTTCCACAAATGTGTGTATTTACCGGGGATATGTGTGTAAAGTTTCATAATTTTAGTATTAACACAGTTCACATAAAACCACATATATTGCCATTCCTGTCCACAATATGTTACACAATTCTACCGCCTCTTACAATGTGCAGCCAAAAATTAGATTAACAAATCTGTCCTTTGTATATTTTTCACCACTTTAAATCACAAGTTATGAGTCTTTAAAAATTGTTCATTGTTCATGCTTAACAGCAAATGGTCCTGCCCCTTTGTTTCTCCCTGCAGTCCAGGAGCAGCCCCCTCCCTTGGGAACTTCCTTGCAGGAGCAGTTTACGACCCCTTTCACACCTCTGTTTCCTGGGCTGAAGGCTCTGCTATTGTTCATTCTCTTTCTGTAGACAAGTGTCTGGTCTAACCCACAATTATCATCTACCAGTGAGTTTCTCGCGCACCAGTCGAAGCACCTTGGAAGCACCTCTTTGTACCTCCTGCTCTTCAACTGTCCCGGGATTCTTATGTGTTTGTGGACTGATTGGGCTACTGATTACAACGTGAACAATGTGTTAAATCTTCAGTGTTGGTCCTAAGCCACGCCCACAGGAGGGCAAGGCTTCAAAACCCAGAAATCGCTCGCACCAGCGCACGCACCTGTCGAAGCACCTTGGAAGCACCTCTTTGCACCTCTTTGCACCTCCTGCTCTTCAACTGTCCCGGGATTCTTATGGTACTTTAAACGGCGCGTTGGAGATCAAGCGTCTATTCACTGACATTTTACATTTTGACGCAGCACTAAACTTTATTTCTTTTCCTTCAGTGTTTGTGGACCGATTGGGCTACTGATTACGTGAACAACGTGTTAAATCTTCAGTGTTGGTCCTAAACCACGCCCATAGGAGGGCGAGGCTTCAAAATCCGGAAATCGCACGCACCAGCGCGCGCGCACCAGTCGAAGCACCTTGGAAGCACCTCTTTGCCGAGTCGGCGAGTGGCAGAGAGGGCTCCCGTGGGGTGCGTATCGAGCTGCATTGTTTAATCAAGGGCATGAAGCTTAACTCGCTAAAAACCGGCATGCCGTTGGCCCTCGAGGCTGAACTCAACCGGTAAACTGCAGTTAAAGCACCTGGATTGCCTCACTCCGGTGAGAGAGACTGTTTACAAGAGCCCATTTCCTAATGCGGACATTCGGTCCTTTTGTAAGGGCTTGTGGTCCGCTTTTAGAGGATCAGAAAAAAAAGAGCGAAAAAAGGAAGATGATGTTATGCTAGCAGGTCGAGGGGCAGTGGTGGGGCGTGAGAGATTCAGCGTAGCAAAATCTGACCTTGCCTGTAGAACGTCCACTGCCACTGTCTCAACTCTGCCGGTGGGCGCAGCACCAGTGCAGGTCTCGACTGTGTGTATGCTTGCCAGTTCGATCTCGGACACTGCATTAGTAGAACTTCCAATGCAGGCTGGCATGGTATCTGCTTCTACCTCTGTCTTAATGAGGTCGGTGGAAGATGCGGCAGTCATCAATTTAGATATTGATGACTCTGAGTTCTCAGATAAATGTTTGTCCGATAATTTGTCTAGCACCCTCATGATGTTCTCTCAATCTGCGGATAGTTCTGCTGACATAGAGGATGTATGTAGTGACCCCTTTGCACACACCATCTGCACCAACACTCTGGGCCAATACACCTCCTCTTTTTACCCCCCCATTATGCAATCAGACATTTCCTTACAAGCATTAAATATAGTGGTGCAGTCTTTGAAAAATCTGTATCGGCTGTTGGAACAAAAAGTACTTGATCAGAGCGAGCTTTTGAGGGAATGCACGTTTGCACATTCACAGGTAAAGAAAGTTGTTAACACCTCAGTAGCATGTCAGACTGAATTGATCGCAGACTCCTGGCCTGGCTCGTGCTCTTGCCGGGGTGTGGTGGCTAGCGATGAGTGCAGGAGTGTTTTACCATGTTATGATAATGTAATTTATGACACTCAAAATTCGTCCCGTACAAAATTGTATGCAAAAAGGGCCTCAGCCAGTAGCACTCGAGTCATCTCGTAAAGTTTATTCAATGTTTGTGGTGCCTCAGGGGAGACCCGCAGGGGTTTTGGACACATCAGTTGTATTAGGTACGCAACCTGTTGGATTCAAGGGGAAAAAAGATAGAAACACAATTCCTAAAAACAAAGATGAAATGTCGAAATTGTCTAAAAACCAATTGTCGTCCAAACATCCTGGTAAAGCACAGAACAAACGCTTTTTGAAGGCCATTTCAATTCCACCCAAGAACAAAAATATAAGTATATCTCAAGCAATTAAGAAAAAATATACATTATTAAATCAAGTCAAAATGAAAAAGAGAACAAGCGACTCCAGTGATGTTGCGGTGACTTTCCATCCTCCTTTGGATGCTCTTGTGGAAGCACTATCTAGAGCCGCCCCAGATAATACAACTTTGGCTAATTCTAGCTGCACATCCAAGTCTATAGCGAAAAAGGGTAAATCTGGCACCATGGTAGATAAATTGAATGTTGATTTGCAGTACAGAGCGGAAATACGAAAAGCGGTGGACGCTTATATGGAGGGACATGTATTAGCCACTCCAAAAGTTGTCCCCCAGCCTGTGGTGGCAGATACCCTAAGTGTGTTGGATGTGAGCAGTAGCCGTCTACCTAGTAAGAAAAAGCCAGAAACTCTGCAGGGCAGTCTTAGCTTGGCCCCTGATCGAGTGAATAAACCTAACCTGGAACATGAAGAGTCTGGCAATAGGAAGCTGTCAAAAGCACAGGAGGGTGGCTCAGTTGATTCGAGCATGCATGGTAAGTTAGGCTCGGCCCCTGACCTCTCAGAGAGAATTCTGCTATTAATTAGGGATGCGCTTGGTACTTCCGGAAACAAAGCCAAAAGTAATGTGGTGATCCTGCCAGTTGCCGCCCTATCTGAAAAACAGAATCAGAAGAAAGGCAAAACAAGTATGCGTCCGGCTCTGTGCTCTTTAACCTTGCAATGCCGTCCGGCGCCCGCTATACAATATGATCTCAATAGAAGGGCAATTCTAGCCATCTTTTCAGACGTTCAGGCATTCGAGGATGTTGTATCAGCTGACTTGAAATTGGTGGAGTTTACATCCAATAACAATTTAAATGCAGTACGAATGTGGTTGCAATCTAGGGTGGTACAAAATGTAATTTGGATGGCGAGAAGCACCTTATATGATTTGGGTTTCTTGTTAAGTGTTGATGAGAGTGTGAGTGCTGAGTCAACCACAGGGAATGTCACTTGTCCTGCTTCCATAGACAAGCCCCCAGTGAGAGGTAAAGAAGGTTCCAATCAACAGTGTGGGCCTAGGGAGCTACGTGCTTGCAATGGGAACTCAAATGAGCAGTAGCTAGGGCAGGGTGCTGCTCAAGATGTGGTCTCATTGGTAAGCTGGAATACTAGGGGGTTTAAACACCTTTTAAATAACAATGATAACTCTCTAGACAAGTTTGATTTAGTACTTTTACAGGAAACATGGTTAGTAACTCCATTGGTATGGGCTAATTATGAAGTCCACTTAAATCCTGCCCGGAAGTCAGCCATTGGGAGACCCTCTGCGGGTCTCAAGGTAGCGATAAAAGTCAGACTTGGTATGTCCTCGAGAGCATGGGCTATGCCAAATGGTTATATGCTAATGGTGAAAGCTGTTATTGAGAACAAAGTTTATGCTATAATCAACATATATTGGCATCCAGTGGGCATTACAATTGAAAGGTTTTTTAGAGATCTAAACACTTTACTTGACATGGTATCTGAGGATAAAGAAGTTGTTTACTACATTTTGGCCGGAGATTTGAATCTAAAGTGTCTTGAAAATGATGGCAAGCGCCACAATCCGAGGCTGGCACGTTGGAAAGGTTTGATGTCGATGCGAGGCTTTCATGTTTTAAATGGTGCTTTCATCACCGACATACCACCAGCACCTACGTGGCACAGAGGGTCCACCTCATTGATCATTGACTTTGTTTATGTAAATACCGCACTGTGGGCGATGATGCAGTCTTTTCAGGTTACCCCGAACTCGTTGAGTGATCATAACATGCTGTGCGCCGAGTGGTGGACCCCAACGTCGAGCATTGGTCATCCAAATGCTGTGAGGGGTGGTTGCTTAGTTGTTAACAGGGGCGGGAACAGACTATGATGGACGGAGAATGCCCAGATTCATTTTAACAAATTACTGTGCAACTCTAACTTGGCTGTTAGCACTAATGAATCAAAAGCAGGTTTAGTTTACAGTAATCTAATGCAAACCTTTGGTCAACAGAGACCTGGGTATCGGACAGATAGGCAACATCTACACATCTTTGACAGAGAAATATACACTAAGAAAAAGGCATTATGAGCTGAGATTAGAAGTCTTGCAGTGCATCCCTTTCCTCTTAGAGGAACCCTTACCCAAAAATTGCGGATGTCATATGGGAACTGGGTCAAGGGGCATAAGGCCAGCATGTATCATAGAGATGGCGCCGGTGTGCTATCCATATTAGCTGAGAAAAACATTGCTAAAATGTGGGCAGCTTTAAATCAGGCCAACAAAGGTCACCAGTTGGAAATACAAACCTCGGTAGTGGAAGTACATCAGTGGTGTGAATATTTTGAGCGGTTATATGCACTCCCCGGAAGTCTTTCACAAACACTACCACCACACGGGAATCCGGGTTTTTATCTAAACTTTGAGCAGAGCGAAATAATCGAATTGATAAAGTCTTCGAGTAATTCGCGAGCCACCGGTCCTGATGGTATCGCAAACTATGTTATGAAAAAAAATCCCGAAATGTGGGGGTCGTTGTTGTGCCACATATTCACGGCGATTAACAGTAACAAAAGATTACCAAAGTCCTGGACTGATGCCATCACTATCTCGATATATAAGAAGGGCAATCGGCAATCCCCGGTGAGCCATCGTCCAATATCACTATTGGACGCTCCTGGGAAAATATTTAGCAGACTGATTCTCAGACATCTGAATGAATGGTCTGATGCGAATCACATGAAAGATCCTTTTCAGTCCGGATTCGTGAAGGGCATGGGCACAATCCCCAATATTTTGGCACTGTCAATGATCCAATCGAGTCAATTGGAAAAAAAATTACCTCTATACTTGGGGTTCATTGACTTCAAGTCAGCTTTCGATTAGATTGATAGAGCTTTGATGCTGAAAAAATTATGGCAGCATCAATGCCCTTTGTCATTGTTAAATTTAATAAAGCTATTGCACACGAACACTTCTCTGAGAGTCAAAGTGAATATGGATGGCAAATTGTCACCTCAAATTTTAACACAGAGGGGAGTGAAGCAGGGCTGTGCCCTTGCGTTCTTCCTGTTTAATTTTTTTATACTTGACTTAGGGGCCTCGTTAGTGAATTGCATAGGAGATCCACCATGTCTGGGGTCCCAAAAGATTGCATATCTACTTTACGCTGATGACTTAGTTTTGTTATCCCAAACCCCGATGGGTTTACAGAATATGTTGAATCAATTGGGAACATATGCGATGGCAAATAATCTAATCATTAGCACTGTGAAGTCTCAGATTTTGGTGTGCAACAGCAACCGGTCTAGCCAGCGTCATTTTAAGTGGTCACTGCAAAATTGTGAGCTTTCCGTGATACAACAATATAAGTACCTAGGAGTCTCAATTCAGCACAAAAAATCTAAAGACAGTTTGCTCAGCGAAATCAAGATAAAATTACAAGCATTGATTTCGCAGTCCAAGGTACTTGTGCGAAAATACGGAAAGTTCTCATTGAAACACAGTGTCGCTTTCTATAAATCGAAAGTGATTCCAATACTTCTATATGGTTTAGAGGCCGCAGCACCTCAAGAGCATAAATTTTGGGACTGCATAGAGGAGAGGTACTGGAAATCAGTGTTACAATTAGCAGGGGGGGCACCTATGGCCCTATTGCGATTTGAGCTGGGACTAGTGTCTTTATACTCAAATGTGACATGGAAGCAATGCGCTTTGGCTCGAAAATTGCTAGATAGTGTGGGTAAATTGTCCTTTCTGAATAATTTAGCCCAAAATGTATTCACATCCAAGAATCACTTTTCGAGAAATTGGCGCAATCATATGCTAAATATGGCTGCAGAAGCATCAGTGATGATTGATTTGCTGTTGACTACTCCGGATCGTGCAAAAGTAAAAATTTTACAATATGACTGGATTGGTAACATGGAGAAGTGCTCCAAATTAAAGGATTTTGATATTGGGTCATTTGGGTCCAAGAGATATGGCATAATGGCTAATTACTTGGTGAAATGTCCTTCTCATGTGTTCCGTCGTAAATATTTAAAATTTAGGTTGAACCAATATGATACGAGGGACATATTATGTAGAAGGAAGCTTATACAACAAGTGCAGAATTATTGTTATTTCTGCTCTGATATTCACCAAAGAGAATCTCAACGGCACTTGATAGTGGGGTGTAGTGCATTAAAAGTCATAAGAGAAAAATGTTTTGGAGAAAAATGTGTAATACAAGAGTGGATGACTGAGGAACATATCTGGAACTCATTGTTCTCAAATCAGAGATTGACAATTCAGATAGCAATTGTGCAATTTTTAGATCTAGTATTATCCCACTCCATGTTGTAGATAAGGTTTTGATCATTAATTAATTAGAGTCTGAATGCTTTTGAGAGGGTGGCTCGAGTTATTCTGCTTGAGCGGTTTATCATGGGTTGTATATGAGATTGTCCGGCAACTCATGCATTTCAGTCCCCCTTTTGTAATTACATAATGTATGTTGGTGACCATCTTAGATCATATGAATGACTCATGATGCTGGTTTTCATTTTTCTCGTTCTTTAAATTCTGATCATGTTATATGTAGATACCATTAATGTATGTATATTGTTTTATATTATGATTATTTGAAAAAGTTGATTGATCAACTATAACAAATAAAAAATAAAAAATAAAAAAATAAACGTTTCTGCGGAGAGGATCTCCTATCCCCTTGGAAGAAAACTGTTTTTCCACTTCCAAAGGGTTGTAGCTCAGCCAGGCTAATTTATTCTTCATTGAAAATCCAGCAGAAACCAAAAGTGCTGTATCAAATCACATAAATACATTACTTTCTTAGCTTTATATCTCTGGGATCAAAAACACAACTAAGATCTGTATTCCTTTTAGCAACAATCTTTTAATGTTTGCTAATCTGGCAGACGTTTAGTTTAAAAACTTTGAAGTTTCATCAGGAGCTCATCTGACACCCGTCATCCACAGGTAGCCCAGAGTACTGCACACAGATTTTGACTGGGGCTGTCAGTTTACAGACAATCCAGTTTGTCTGAGACAATGGGGGTCATTACGAGTATGGCGGTAGGGGCTTAAAGGCACCGTTAAGGATGGCAGTGCCGTTAAGCCCCTACCACCATATTTCGAGGTCCCTTAGCGGGTCCCAGCAGGAACGGCTGGTCTGACCAGCCGTTCTTTGTGGGACCCGTTAAGGGAACTTGGAGCTAATAACGGGCCCGTTATTCGCGCCTTCCCCATTCCCATTGAGCCCTAAGAACATCCTGTGGGACACTAGGATGGGCATATGGAAGGATGCATCCGAAAGGTCTAAGTACACCATCAAGACACCTTCACACAAGGCACACAGCACCCAAGCCAATGTAACCTTTTTGAATTGGCCTTTCTTTATGCATTCTGGTTCTCTTTTTTGGGTCAGAAAATATTTCAAGTAGAACCTGGCCATGTGTTCTCCTTTGGGAATCTCTTCTATAGTTATTTTTTCTAACATCTGATCTACTTCCCACAGAAGCCCCTATGCTAAAGCTCCTGCTTTCTGCACTGTGGGGGACAGTCTGGAGGAAAACATGAGAGGCAGAAACCCATGTTGACAATCTGAGGGTCCCACTGATTCTCGATCATTCCTTGATGAAGCCCCTGCTGTCATGACCACTGTTTTCAAGGAGTCAGGACCTACCCAACATCCTTGGGAGCAGGCTCATAACATGTCTTATCGGCACCAGCAAGTCCCAATAGGGACCTTTTGGACCTTGTCCTGGCACCGGTGGTGCCAGGCTCATAGTAAGGATCCGTCCCGGCACAGGAAGCGCCGGGCTCATATCAAGTGTAAAGGTGCTTGGGTGAACCTACCTGGAGCAGACCATGCTGCTTACTTACCAGCAAGATGAGGCTTTACTCTCTTCTGGCAGGGACTACTTTTCCTTCTGGGTGGGGCAGGCACCACTCCCTGGATCATTGCTGCTGGAACCCTTCTGGAAGCAGGAACTCTTTCACCTGGGCGAGGCTGCTGTGGAAGAAGATACCTAAGCACTCCTATGGGCTATTTAAACCACACCCGATTGGTACCACATGCTTCGCGTTATTCTGCATCTGCAGCAGGACGCTCACCGTGTCAGCTCCAGCGAATCTTCAGCTCTGGACCCTGTAATTACGAAAATTACCTGCTGGGAACCAATCTTCAATCTTCAGCGGCTCCTGCAAAACAAAAGGCACAGGTTAGACAAAGGCAAAGTTAGCGCTTCGACTCACCCGATCCATCGGCAGCATCCAAGACGTTTTTTCTGCATTTCTCGTCCGGCATCGGGCCTGCAAAGACAAAGAACATTGGTTAGTAACGCTTGGATACAAAACTGCTTACCTGTGTTGCGCTTGCTCCAACCTTGCTCGCACTGCATTCCGGCACCTGTAGAGACAAAAGGGGACATTAAGGTGCATTCTACGGCCCCAAAACAGCCTTCCTACTTACGTGCCTTCGAATTCATCATCTTCTTGTTACGCTCTCTGCCACGAATCGGGGAGAGCATCTTCTTTGGCATCGACAGCATCTGAAAAGTAAAAGACATAGGCCCTCATTAGGACCCTGGCGCTAAGGGGTTTGCGCCAGCGTTAGCTGCGCCGACCCCTTACCGCCAACTACGAGTTCCCATAGCGCCATGGTCATTTTTCCGCCCGCTTTTTGCGGGCGTAAAAATCCATGGCGCTATGGGACCTCGGTGTTAATTACGCCACCGTAGTGTACGGTGGCGTAATTAACACCTTCCCCACTCCCATTGAGCCCTATGGGGCCGAAATGGGAATGGGGAAGGGTAAATGGGTCAATGGGGACTTACCGCCCCGCCGACCTCGGAATGGGGCGGTAAGTCCGCCATCCGCCATGGCGTAAAGGGACTTTGCGCCATGGCGGAAAAGTCCGCCGATGGCGGAAAAAATCCGCCAGGGTCGTAATGAGGGCCATAGACATTAGGGGAAAAGACATTTGAAGAGAGCAATCTAAAGAGAACTTTAATACTTACAAGTCACGCTCGTGCAGCAAACGGCGGCTTCGCTCTCAACTACCCTCTGCAATCAAGAGGCGGAACTCACATCCAGTGAAGTAACTGGATCCAGCGCCCCTGCACAAGACGCAGGATGGAGAGCTCAGCATTCACTTACTTAAGGTGAGCACAACAATCACCCGAGTACCACGGGAAGAGAGGGAGAGAGGGGCTAAGAACTTCTCCCAGCCTTCCAGCCACTAATACCTTGATTTTCCACTTGCAGACACCTCACACTGCAGGTCAAGCTTTCGGTGAGGAAGGGGTCAAATCCGGGAGCCAAACGAATCCTACGCCTAAAGTTGAAGACGTTCTCACCGCCCAGTCAAGACCAGCGCCTCCGAGGGAACCAGGTGAGCGTTACAGAACGCGAAGCCTCACCATACATTTCCCGCCCAGGCGCAATGGAGACTTCGGACACAGACCAATTGGCCCAGTTGCTCGGGGAGTTGAGAGCAGAAGTACACGCAGCTCGCCAGGAAACAAATGCCCTAAGGAGAGAGCTAGTGGTTTCTAAGGAGCGAACAGACGACTTGGCTAGACAATTGTTACAAGCCCAAGCGGGACAGACTCCTCTGCCTACCCCTGGTGGTAGCCATGCCCCAACAGCTTCCTCTAATCCGGTGCAAATTAATCTACCAGGAAATGTACCTTTGGCTCCGCCCGAACGCTTTTCAGGTGATCCGAAAAGATTTGCTGTTTTCATCAATCAGTGTCGTTTGCACTTTCTGTGTAGACCTGCCGCTTTTCCAACGGACCAGGCTAAGGTGGCCTTCGTGCTTTCATATCTTAGCGGCAGTGCCGCAGATTGGTCTATTCCTTTAGTGACACAAGATAACCCTATTCTGTATAATTTCCAGGACTTCCAAGCTAGTATGGAAAGATTGTTCGCAAGACATTCTCAGGGACAGGCCCTGGACAATGAACTTCTTTCACTACGACAGGGCAATCAAGATCTTCTGGCCTACATTGCATCATTCAACAGACTAGTGGTTGAAACCGGGTGGCGTGAGGATAAGAGAATCACCCTTTTCTATAGAGGCCTTCATGGAGAACTTAAAGACGTTCTGGCCCAGGTGGTGAATCCTCCGCAAGACTGTTCCGAATACATTGATCTGGTGGTGCAACTGGATCATAGAATACAAAATCGAAAAGCCGATCGTTCCAGGTTTGAGAATCGAGTTTTTTCAAGACCACAGAGCTCCGTTAAAGGAAATGATACTGTGGAACCCATGCAGATTGGGGTGGTGAAAGGACCTCTAACCCAAAAGGAAAGAGAAAGGAGAAGACAACTGCAATTGTGCCTCTATTGCGGGAACTCAGGGCACTTCCTCCAAGATTGCCCAGTGAAACCAAAGAAGAAGACAGTAGGAGCTTCCGATAAGGGTGCCAAAAGTTCAGAGTCGGAAAACGACCTCGCCCGACAAGTGTAGAGGTCCGCTTGCCGAGCGTTAAAACCAGTTCTTTGACCTCGCATTTTACCATGCCCATGGTCCTCGTGAGTCCGGAACAACCCAATCGTATGCATGCCATTAAAGCATACATAGATAGTGGCGCAATCGGCAATTACGTGGACTGTGAATTGGCCGCCAGGATGAATCTATCTCTTTGTCCTAAGTCGGTGAAAGACGTTATCACCACCGTGGATGGTACGGAAATAGCTTCCGGACCAGTTACTCACACCACCATGGAAGTGACGTTGGTAAGCCAAGATGGACATCAAGAGAAGATCGTGTTTGACGTGATCAAGGCTCCACAGTTTCAAGTTATCCTGGGAATCCCTTGGCTGGAGAAACACAATCCTCAAATTGATTGGCGAGCAAAGACAATCCGGTTTCCAGAATGCGCACCTACCTGTTATTCGCAGCCCCGCACGAAGCTAGCTGCAACTACTTCTGAGAGTCCTCACCTGCCTCCTGAATACCGGGAATTTCAGGATGTCTTTCGGAAAGATCAAGCTAATTCGCTGCCTCCTCACAGATCATACGACTGCCAAATAGACTTGGTTCCAGGATCCACTCCTCCATGCAGTCGAATTTATGCCCTCACAGAACCTGAAAATCTTCACCTAAGGCAGTATTTGGACCAGTACTTGACTAATGGATTTATTTTGTCACCTAATGGAGTCCACATGGACTCAAGAAAAGTGGACGCTATCGTTAAGTGGCCCTCACCAACATCAGTGAAAGGAGTTCAAAGCATGTTGGGCTTCGCCAACTTTTATCGAAGATTTATCCCAGAGTTTTCTCGAGTAGTCCAACCCATTACAGTCCTCCTCAGAAAGAATAAACGTTTTGAATGGTCTACAGAGGCTGAACAAGCTTTTCAGGAACTAAAAACAAAATTCACCTCGGCTCCAGTTCTAAAACATCCTCGCCCGGAACTTTCCTATATAGTAGAGACTGATGCTTCCAGTCTCGCAATGGGAGCAGTACTTTCGCAAAGAGACCCGGAAACAAATCAGTTACACCCAGTGGCATTTTGGTCCCGCAAATTTTCAGCTCCTGAAATTAACTATACCATTACAGATAAGGAACTTTTGGCTATCAAGTCTGCCTTTAAAGCTTGGCGGCATTATCTCTTGGGGGCCCGACACACAGTCACCGTCATCACGGATCATCGTAATTTACAGTACCTTAAATCAGCCAAAGCTCAATCCTCTAGACAGCTTCGCTGGGCATTGTTTTTTGCCGAATTCGACTTTGTGATAACTTACCGACCAGGCAACAAGAATGGAAAAGCAGATGCTCTCTCCCGAATTGGAGTAGATGAACTCACGACCAATCCTGAACCCGTACCCATAATTCCGGAACAGAGAATCCTGGGTTTGATAGGTGCACAATCCATTGAAGACATTGAAGCTAAAGTTAAAGATCTGCTGACTCCAGCAGAAGTGCAAGACTGGCAACGCAAGGGAAATGATTTCACAATGGATAAGAACCTACTATACTTTCGAGGAAGATTATATCTACCATGTACCGATTTACAAAGACAGGTGATCTCTTGTTACCATGACTCCTTAATGGAAGGACATCCCGGCATTACCAAAACGTTGGAAAAGATAAAAAGACATTTTTGGTGGCCGTCTTGGAGAAAGGACATTAAGGATTTCATTAATTCCTGTGGTGTGTGCGCTCAAAGCAAAAACCAGAAGGAGAAACCAGCAGGCCTCCTACATCCATTAGGCATTCCTCCACACCCATGGCATACTCTCTCCATGGACTTCATCACGGATTTACCACCATGCTCCGGATTTAATACAATCTTAGTGATTGTGGACCTATTCTCGAAAATGGCTCATTTCATCCCATTGAAAGGGTTACCTACAGCTCCAATTTTGGCCCGAGAATTCCTCGAAAACATCGTTCGGTTGCACGGCTTTCCTTCAGTTTTAATCTCAGATAGAGGGAGTCAATTTATTTCCCACTTCTGGCGGAGTTGTTGTCGCCTAGCCCAAATTGACATAAGGCTTTCGACCAGCCACCATCCCCCAACCCGACGGGCAGACCGAGAGGACCAACCAAACCTTGGAACAGTATCTACGCTGCATGTTACAACAATCAGAGGGCACTTGGAAAGACATTCTCTGGATTGCGGAGTACGCTTATAATAATTCAGTCCACGCCGGAACTGGAAAAACTCTGTTTTTTCTTTCATATGGAATCCACCCTCGCACCTCAAATCTTGACCCACCTCAGACTCTTGGAACACCCGCTGTAGATCATCTGCATTCGACAATCACTCAAGCCTTTAAAGAGGCCACATCTCACCTCAAGCAGGCCAAGGAGCAATACAAGAAGTGTGCGGATCTACATCGAAAGGAAGCTCCTCAATATCTTGTGGGAGATCAGCTCTGGCTATCCACCAAACATTTACCCCTAAAAGGACCGCGTACTTTCAATCCACGATACCTGGGGCCTTACCCAATCACTGCCATAATCAATCCAGTGGCGGTTAAATTGGGCCTACCTGCCCATATGAAGATACATCCAGTTTTCCACGTCTCACTACTGAAACCCATGCAACCTGGAACCCGTTTGACAAAATCTCCAGACCCTATTCTTGTGGACAGAGAACTAGAATTCGAAATACAAGACATATTAGACTCCAAGATTTCCAAATCTAAATTATACTATCTTATTGACTGGAAAGGTTATGGCCCCCAGGAACGATCTTGGGAACCGTCGGAACATGTTCATGCACCCCGTCTGGTTAAGAAGTTTCATCGAACGTTTCCTGATAAACCAAAACCCCCGGAGAAGACGAATTTGGGAGGGGCCTTGAGGGGGGGTGCTGTCATGACCACTGTTTTCAAGGAGTCAGGACCTACCCAACATCCTTGGGAGCAGGCTCATAACATGTCTTATCGGCACCAGCAAGTCCCAATAGGGACCTTTTGGACCTTGTCCTGGCACCGGTGGTGCCAGGCTCATAGTAAGGATCCGTCCCGGCACAGGAAGCGCCGGGCTCATATCAAGTGTAAAGGTGCTTGGGTGAACCTACCTGGAGCAGACCATGCTGCTTACTTACCAGCAAGATGAGACTTTACTCTCTTCTGGCAGGGACTACTTTTCCTTCTGGGTGGGGCAGGCACCACTCCCTGGATCATTGCTGCTGGAACCCTTCTGGAAGCAGGAACTCTTTTACCTGGGCGAGGCTGCTGTGGAAGAAGATACCTAAGCACTCCTATGGGCTATTTAAACCACACCCGATTGGTACCACATGCTTCGCGTTATTCTGCATCTGCAGCAGGACGCTCACTGTGTCAGCTCCAGCGAATCTTCAGCTCCGGACCCTGTAATTACGAAAATTACCTGCTGGGAACGAATCTTCAATCTTCAGCGGCTCCTGCAAAACAAAAGGCACAGGTTAGACAAAGGTAAAGTTAGCGCTTCGACTCACCCGATCCATCGGCAGCATCCAAGACGTTTTTTCTGCATTTCTCGTCCGGCATCGGGCCTGCAAAGACAAAGAACATTGGTTAGTAACGCTTGGTTACAAAACTGCTTACCTGTGTTGCGCTTGCTCCAACCTTGCTCGCACTGCATTCCGGCACCTGTAGAGACAAAAGGGGACATTAAGGTGCATTCTACGGCCCCAAAACAGCCTTCCTACTTACGTGCCTTCGAATTCATCATCTTCTTGTTACGCTCTCTGCCACGAATCGGGGAGAGCATCTTCTTTGGCATCGACAGCATCTGAAAAGTAAAAGACATAGACATTAGGGGAAAAGACATTTGAAGAGAGCAATCTAAAGAGAACTTTAATACTTACAAGTCACGCTCGTGCAGCAAACGGCGGCTTCGCTCTCAACTACCCTCTGCAATCAAGAGGCGGAACTCACATCCAGTGAAGTAACTGGATCCAGCGCCCCTGCACAAGGCGCAGGATGGAGAGCTCAGCATTCACTTACTTAAGGTGAGCACAACAATCACCCGAGTACCACGGGAAGAGAGGGAGAGAGGGGCTAAGAACTTCTCCCAGCCTTCCAGCCACTAATACCTTGATTTTCCACTTGCAGACACCTCACACTGCAGGTCAAGCTTTCGGTGAGGAAGGGGTCAAATCCGGGAGCCAAACGAATCCTATGCCTAACGTTGAAGACGTTCTCACCGCCCAGTCAAGACCAGCGCCTCCGAGGGAACCAGGTGAGCGTTACACCTGCATGCTATCCACTGGTGTCACATGCATGGAGGATGCATCCAACCAGCTAACAAGGGGACGCTGCCCACCTGGGGTACTGACTTCTTCTGGCCCTTAGACTTGAAAAGCTTCCTCTGTGCCTGCGTCCTCACTGGGGTGCCCCTCCCAAAGCACTGCTTCAGAGGGGTATCTGACATAACCATGTACTGCTGGGTCTTGGAAAACAGCTCAGGGGTGGCAGACAGGCCCAGTGACCTGGCAGTCAATTTAGACTCCTTGAACATTTCCAAGGTATGATCCAGGTTGTCTCTAAGAAATATGTCCCCTTGGAAGGGTATGTCCATAATCTTGGCCTGCAAATCAGGAAAGAATCCTGATAAGCTGAGCCATGAGTGGCACCAACAGCTTGCAGAGGTTTCCAGTTCACTGCATCCAACCCCTCCTGAATGATATGTCTGGGGGCCTCAAAGCTGTTGACTATTAACTCCCTCATGGGATCGACACTGGCAACTGGTTGATCACTTTCTCCACTGCCCACACAGGCCAAACTGGCACTTGCCCATGGTGGTGGCAGCACTGACTGAGAATAGGACTAATGATCCAAAGTACTCCCTGTCTGGAGGGTATCAGGTAATATTATTGCCACCAATAATATCGCCATATATATGGCCGTGGGGTAAGGCCATAGGCAATATTATTAGTGGGGATAATTTAGGGGGTTATTGGGAACGGGGGTGGCCCCCGCTCCATTAAAAAAATGATGGGGGTGTGCCCCACCGGTTCCATGGCTTAATATCACCGCAAAAATATGGCAATATTTTCGCAGGGATATTAAAACATGGAACCGTCTGGAGGCAGTGTGGGGAAAGGCAATGGGCCATTCCCTTGAATTTGGTGCATGCACTATCAACAATTTAGCCACTGTGTGGTAAAATATAGGACTCCCCCTCACTGCTCCATACTTGTACAGAATGTTTCTGTTCAGGGCAGGGCCAGATATCGGCGTTCCCGATATAGCCATATTAACATCATTTGGGCCATGTTTTACCACCTCTGTCAGCTTGTCCTGCTCTTGTGGTCTGCTGTAACTGATACCTGGATGCCCATGCCCTTGTCTGCCCTTCTCATGACTTCTACAGAAGTCTGCATTACTGCTTAGCTCACGTTATCTAGATTGAGTTTGGCTAGACCAGAGTCAATAACCATGCTCAACTAATGGGTTGGCCTCTCAGAACCCTTCCACAGGGCTGTTTGGGAAAATCCATCTTAACAATTGGTGTGCAGTGGTGGGAAAGGGCCTCATTACACGGTAGGCGGTAGGGATTTAACGTTACCGGTAACGAAATACCGGTAACGTTAAATCCCCATGCGAATCACGACCCGACACACCGCTATTAGCGGCACCGCTAAGTACGGTGCCACTAATAGCAGGCAGTCCGCGTGCGCGCGACCCACCATCCCGTAAATTACGCCATGCCGCTATTAGCACAGCATCACAAGTTGAGCCGACACGCCAATAGCGGCATGGTAAAGCCCCCCAAACCCGTTACCGCCATGGCGCAAATACCGGCATCGCGAACCATACGTTAAGAGAACTGAGCAGTGTTCCCACCTGCCACAGGTGGACACAATCAGCACAAGTGGAGGCAATGGAGACTGTGGCAGCTCAAAAGGAGCACACCACACCCCTTCACACACCCCTTCCAACACCAAGATGGTTCCAATACTAGCAGCATTACATGGGCTGGAGGACATGATTGCAGCGCAGCTGCAACAACAACAGGCAGCCAAAGAAGACGCAGGAAGAGGAGGAGGAGGGCAAGACAGGCACAGCAAGCACCACCACGGCACCTAATCATACCACAAAGGCACCCACCAATCCCCAGGATCAGAGCCAGTCCATTTAACCTAACCCCTGAGCAGATACACACCCTGTACCGTCTGGACCGGGATACCATCACCAGCATCGTGGACATGACACACAACGACACTGTGAGCCTCATAGACATCAGAACTGCCATCCCCCCCTCTACTCAAGGTGGTGACTGTGCTCCACTTCCTGGCCACAGGCACCTACCAGCATACAGTGGCCCAGATGCATGGCATTTCCCAACCAGTATTCTCACGCACGCTGAATCAGGTACTTGATGCCCTCCTGAAGCATGCACCTGAACACATATTCATGCCACGGACTGCCCAGGAGATTGCAAACACCAAAGTAGGATTCTATTCACTGGCAGGCATCCCAAGTTGCATCGGGGTCATCGACTCTACACATGTGGAATTGGTGGTCCCACATCGCAATGAAGTGGTCTACCGAAACAGGAAGCAATTCCACTCCATCAATGTCCAAATGGTATGTGACGCCAACAAGATAATCACACATTGCTGTGCCCGATTTCCCGGATCAACCCATGACTCCATGGTCCTGCAGAACTCAACTGTCCCACGCTACATGGAGCGACAAACCGCACAACGTTCGTGGCTACTTGGTGAGTGGCAGGGCAAGCACATGGCAGTGTGATTGGGGGGGGGGGGAGATACATACTCCAACTGGGTGTGATTGGGGGGGGAGAGATACATACTCAACTGGGTGTGATTGGGGTGGGGGGATACATGCTCCAACTGGGTGTAGCTTGTCACCTGTCTGGGAAATGCACATAGATGTACGCCAATGTCCATCTGGGAAGGCCGCAACGTACTACAGATGAACCGATATGCAAGTATGAGCTACACTACACACCAGAAATTCCAGGTCTAGTAGCATCAAACATCCATTCACATACACATTGCACAACATTGTATGCCACAAAATGGCCAGATTCCATACGTGCCATGAAGATAGTCGTCCGGAATCAGTCCAGCACAACATCAATAATGCAATGTGCCGTATGATGCATGCAAAAGGATCAGCCCTAGCCATACACATTGCATTTCACCACGCACCTTTACCACCACTGAAGTGATGCTCCATTGCATGGCAACATCTATGTTGGAATGGCAGTACAACAGTGAGGAACAAAATCTGCCTGGGCCCAGGGACACCCAAGACCTCACCTCACCCAGGACATGTCAATTACTGTTGTAGACAGTAATGGGGCATGTCTACTTGCAGGGTCGCGAGCTCACCCTTGCACATTGCTGTCACACGGACCATCTGCATGTATGCCATTGACTGTGTACTGGAATCACTATGCAATGTCAATTTGTGTAATATGAACAGGCTGCTCTGCAGATGAACAGTAACAGGACCCCATTCGTTCCCCCATACAGGTGATGCGGGCTATCCCCTGAAGAGCTGGCTCCTCACACCTGTACGGAACCCACAGAACAGGCACGAAGAGGAATACAATCATGCACATGCCCGAACCCGCATCATGATCGAACAGACTTTTGGCCTTTTGAAATCACGGTTTAGGTGCATTAGCAGGTCTGGTGGCGCTCTCCTGTATGGCCATGAGAAAGTGGCCAAGATCACCATGGCATGTGTCATGCTGCACAATATGTGTATCAGACAGAATGTGCCACTGCCCCCTGACGTTGAAATAGAAGCACCTGATGAGGATGATGAAGCTGATGAGGACGGAGGCGAAGGGGATGCAGGACATGCAAGAGGGGATGGCCAGGAGGGACGTGCTGTGAGACAGCATCTGATCAACCAAATATTCTGAGGGACATGTTTTGGTACTGTCACATGGACATGGGTAGTGATGCACTGGTGTATTTATTTATTTATTTGCATTTGTTGTGCGCGCAGCAGACCGGAGGCATCGTGGCACTTGTTACAGTGATTCTTAGACTTAGTTACATACAGATTGGTGCCCGTGGTTACATTGGCCATACATTGTACTTTAATGACATACATATTTTGATCATCTAGATCAGAATGGTAAGTTAGTTGAAGAGGGCAGTTTTGAGTTGTTTGCGGAAGGAGAGGAGAGATGTTTAGGCTCTGAGGTGGGTGGACAGCGCGTTCCAGAGCTTAGGTGCGAGGTATGGGAAGCCTATACCTCCAGCCTTGGTTCTATTGATGCGTGAAATGGTAAGTAGGTTGGTGTAGGTAGATCTGATAGGCCTGGTGGATTGAGATCTGTGCAGTGTGTCGGATAGCTAGGAAGGTGCTGTATGGTTGATGCATTTATGTGTCGTTGTGAGAATTTTGAAGGCGATCCGTTCCTTGACTGGGAGCCAGTGGACTGCCTTTCTCGCTTGGGTGATGTGATCTCTTTTAGGTATGCTGACGGCTGCTCTGAGCGCGTTGTTTTGGGTGGTTTGGAGCCTGGATAGGTTGTTCTTAGAGGTGCCGGCTAGGAGAGCATTACAGTAGTCCAGTTTGGCTCCTATAGTGGCTCTGGCGATGGATAGGCAGTTATCTTTAGTTAGGAAGGGTTTTATTGCGTTAATGAGTTTGTTACTCAGTGCAGACGCCGATACTATGGAGCTAACTTGTTTGTCCATGGATAGGGTGGCATCTAAGTGCACTCCTAGCGTTTTGACTGAGGATAAGACTGGGATGATGCAGTTGTCTATGTTGAAGTTGATGTATAGCGGGTTTAGGTTGGACAGGGTGGCTTTCTGACCTAGGATGAGGATTTCGGTCTTGTCCCCTTTCAAGCAAAGGCCGTTGGTAGCCATCCAAGCTTGTATGGTGGAGTATATTAGTTGTAGGGTGGTGGAGTCTTGGTGATAGTTCCCTGTCAGAGGAAGGAGAATCTGCGCGTCGTCGGCGTAGTTGGTGTAGGTGATCCCCATAGCGTCTAGTTTGTCAAATAGGGGCTTGGTGAAAAGGTTATATAGAGTGGGGGCTGTACAAGAACCTTGTGGGACCCCACAGTGTATGATGGCGGGTGTTGCATGAGCTGTGTTGGAGAACACTTTCATAGCTCTGCCTTGTAGGAAGGAGGTTACCCAAAAAGCAGTGTCCTTAGAGAAGTGTGCTGCATGCGTTAGGTGACTGGTGAGAGTGGTGTGATCTACCAAGTCAAATGCCGCTGATAGGTCGAGGAGAAGGAGGAGTGCGGGCTTACCTTTGTCCAGAAGTTTGTGATTTCGTTTTTTAGGTCTAGAAGGGCGGTTTCAGTTCCGTGTCCCTTACGAAATCCCGATTGTCTTTGACCTAAAATTGAGTTTGATTCAAGGTAGAGTTGGATCTGAATGTGGGCGGCTTTGTCAAGTAATTTTAGGAGGAATGGAACTGTGGTTATGGGTCGGTAGTTGTTGGGGTTAGCGGGGTCTAGCGTAGGCTTTTTTAGGAGCGGGCGTACCAAGCCTCTTTGAGACTGTCCAGGACTATGCCTGTCTTGAATGAGGCATCGATGAAAGCCGTGAGTAGGGGGGGCGAGCTGTTCTGCAGTCTTTGATGATTTTAGGGGGGCATACATCACCCTTACATTGTGAGGGTTTGAGATGTTTGAGGATGTTAATGACATTGGTTTCGGAAATCTTGGTGAATGTGAATTCGGGTAGGTTGGTAGCTTTAACGCTAGATTTCATCTGTACGTGTGTACTTTGCTTGGGTAAGGAGTTGTAGTGGTGGGATATCTTGTTTTGGAGGAGGTTTATTTTTTTTTAGCATGGCTGATTGTATGCCTGTGCACCAGGCCTCGTCTTTGACGATCTCATCAGGGCACGTTGGTGGTACAGTTAGTTCTTTAAAGATACTGAAGAGTTCTTTAGATTGGGAGTTAGAAGCGGTGATGCAGTGGTTGTAGGCTTCATTTTTAGCAAGGAAGATGGCTTCCTTGTATTTTTGGGCTATGGCTTTGAATATCTCTTTTGTGTTGTCACTGGGGTTACGTTGCCAGTTTTTTAGCGCCTGACGTTTGTTTGTGCACAGAATTTGGAGATCCTCCGTGAACCAGGAGTTGGAGTGGAAGGATTTTTTCTCTTTTTTGTGTTCTAGGGGGGGCAGCTGTGTTGACAGCCCTTGTAATGGACTCTTTTGAATATATCAGAGAGAATATTGGGGTCTGATGAGAAAGGGGGCTTTAGACAAGGCACGTCGAGGAGTGCGCTGATATTGGCTGCCGTGAGCTTTTTGGCACTTCTGGCTAGGGTTGCCGAGGCTATAGTGGGCACTTTAGAGCTTGTTGTGACAGGGATGTCGAATAAGATGAGATTGTGGTCTGTCCACGGGAGGCTAGAATTGGCGGTGATTGCTATGTTACAGCTGTGGTCTATAATCCAATCTAGGGTGTGCGTCCTTTGGCGTGTGTGGGCGAAGTGATCTTTTGGGAGAAGCCTAGGTTGTGGAGGTCTTTGGCTAGGGATATAGCAGCTTTGTCCTTGGGGTCGTTGAATCCTAGGTTAAGGTCTCCTATCAGGAGTGCTTTAGTAGATTTTTTGAGATTAGTTCCTATGAGGTGATTAACTTGACCTTGGAAGTTGGTGGTAGGGCCAGGTGGGCGGTATATTGTATGAATATTTATAGTGCTGTTGGGCGAGAGTGCTAACTTGATTTACAGAATGTCAGCATTTCCTTCCTCTTGGTTGGGTAGGGTTCTAATAGATAGGGTTTCTTTATGGATAAGGGCTACCCCCCCCTCCTGATTTAGCGATCCTATCTTGTCTGATGATGGCATACCCTTGAGGTAGAGCTAGTGTGATGGCTGGGCCAGACGCTGCGTGAAGCCAGGTCTCCGTAATGGCGAGTATGTCTAGGTCATGGGTGGTTAAAAGGTCATATATTTCTAAGGTGTGGGCATTGAGGGATCTTACATTGATTAATGAACATTTGTTTAGAGTGTGGCATGGGTTCTTAGGGCCTGTGGTATGAGGGTCTACTTTAGGTATAGCAGTTCCTGGAAAGCAGAGATTACTGTTAGGTGTGGTATATGTGGGCGTGCTGCTATGGCATAAGGCAATGTTCTTTCGGCGGTGGGGTGTGTTGACTTTTATGGTGCATGAGCTAAATCTGCAATTTCTTTGCGGTGTGTGTGCAGGTATAGCCTGGTATTGGATGGGAGAGGTGCGCGCTCTGAGTCTGTCTAGTCTGAGGCTAGTATTGAGAGTCAGCGCAGTGATTTCTAGTGGGTGTGAGGGCGTGGGTAAGAGGTCCATCGTGGACGGATGATTACGGGAGATTTGGTGGTGGTGGTGGTGGTGAGGCTCTTGGCTGCCGAGGAGTGGTGTGTTCAAGAGAGATAGTATCGCACTCAATAGGCAGGTGTGGATGAGCGAGGAGTACATACTGAGCGTGAGTTAGTAGTGCTATGCAACAATCACAGTGGGGCCAAGGAGGCGCTATGCATCAATCACAGTGGGCCAAGGAGGCACTATGCATCAATCACAGTGGGGCCAAGGAGGCGCTATGCATCAATCACAGTGGGGCCAAGGAGGCGCTATGCATCAATCACCGAATAATCACAGAGGGAACTGTATGTTTAGAAGTACGCAATGAACACTGTCTCCAATAAAGTACACAAACACAATGAAGATGTCCAAGCCTGTGTTTTGATTAGACACCAGTGTATTAAGTAACGGAAAGATGAAAAAGTGCATGTCCCCAAACATCCCACCACCCTTGCCCCCACAACAGACCCATAACACCCTTCCCCCCCACCCCCCACAACAGACCCATAACACTCTTCCCCCCACCCCCCACAACAGACCCATAACGCCCTTCTCCCCACAACAGACCCATGACGCCCTTCGCCCCCACCCCCCACAACAGACCCATGACACCCTTCCCCCCACAACAGTTCCTCATGTGTCTGCCATGTTTGCGTTGGCCCATGCACGCAGAGGAATCGCCATTAACCCCCTATTGGCCATTGTCTGTAGCAGCATTTGGAGGATGGCCAGACGTGCGCCTGGTGGTGCGTGTTGAGCAGCGGAGGGGGCTTGTCTGTGTTGAGCCGGCAGATGACGATGGGGCAGACTGTCCTGGTTGTGAGAAGTGGCGGTCCATTGTGTCGGCTATGTGAGTAAGGACCTCCCTGAGCCTGGATATCTCGTCACACAGCCTGTCAGTACAAGCGTCCATCCTCTCAGTGGAGTGCCTTGCCGTCTCCACAATATCCTCCCTGAGATGGGCAGCCTCCTCAACATGCTGGCCAACCAGCACAGTCAGTTCCTGTTGACGCTGCAGGATGGTGGGCAGATGGAGGGCAGTGCTGGGTGATGGTGTACTGGATGCTGTGCCCTCAGATGCATCCATTGCAGCAGGTGAAGCCACCATGGGGGACATTATGGCTGGAAAGTTGTCCTCAACAGTAACATCAGACCCAGGTGTCTGGAATGATGCTGGCTCTGGGGTTCTAGGGGGGCTTGGGGTGTGTATCCCCATTGGGCCAACTATAGTGTCCTCAGGATCAGATAGGGGGGCAGTGGCGGCTGCCTCCCCAGCGAAGCTTGCCGCAGCTGATGGTGGGCCCTCAGTGGCTGGTATTGGTGGCTGTGTGTTCACCTCCGGTGGTGGGGCTGCAGTTTGTGGTGCAGCTACGTCTGCCCTGGCAGTGGCACTCCTATGATGTTTCACACTCATCAGGTGTGACCTTCCCCCACCCTTGCCCCTTGATGTTGTGGGGGTGTCCTCCGAGTCCTGTGCCCTTGGCCTCTTACTCGTAGCTGGTGCCTGGGATGCATTTGCGGCATCCTCACCATCTGTATGTGAGCCTGTCAGGGACAAGAAGGGGGATGGCATTGGTTGCATTTCAATATACTTAATGCAGAATACATCAATGATGCAGTTGTGGCCATTGGGTCTTAGTAGTTGTGGATGCAGGTGATGTGCCAGTTCAGTGCCTCATCCATGCATGGTTGTGTTTGGAACTTGTCTCTGGTGATGTGTGCATGTGTGTGTTTGGGTCTGACACTGACATATTGAGGGATGGATGCATGTGTGGATGTGTGTCCATGCATGAGAGGATTCTGTGCTCACATATGGGGGGAACAGTACATTCACATAGCATCCTGTCATGTTTACACTCACCTCCATCCGAAGTGGTACCCGCGCCTAGCTCCATGGTGCCTACTCCCTCAATGGATTCCACAGCGATTAGGTTTCCACAGGTCTCCTCCCATTCTTTAAGTCTGATGGGTGAACCAGCTCCACCTGGACTGGCGATTCAGTGGTTTTCAGCAAGGATGCCCCTCACCCGCAGTCTGAGGTCGTCCCACCTTTTCCTGCACTCACGCAAAGTGCGGGTGCTGGTGCCCACTGCACTGACTTTCACTGCAACTTCTTCCCAGATGGCTTTTTTCTTAAGTAGTGTCAGCCGCCGCATGTCATTTGCAAAAACAACCTCAGCATTCTCAGCCAGGGTCTGGGTCAACATGTTCAACTCCTCTGCTGTAAATTTTTCTTTGTGCTGCCTGTCAGTGCTTTGTTTGAATGCCTTGGGCATCTTGAAGGCGTCCCGGATGATTTTCAACAGCTAACGACTCCAAACAGTTCCAGGGGGCAGAGGATGGCAATGGATTGTGTTTTTGAAGATGGCCGCCGTGCTCTTTCCCGTTCCTGTGCGATGACACTATTTCCAGTTCCGCAATTTAACGGTCACCGCTAATTGCGGTGACCGTTATTTGCATGCAGCAGGAGGGCGGAGGTGCAATCTGCACTTTCGTCGAGGGCGGTAAGTGACTTTTTTAGGTCTTTACCGCCATGGCGGTAGGGGGTTTACCGGCATGGCGCTATGCTCATGTCCGCATACTCGTAATGATACGCTATTAGCGCCCTCTTGCGAGGGCGGACACGTTGATAGCGCCATGCCGGTATTTTGGGGTTTTTACCGCACAACGTGTAATGAGGCCCATAGTGTGTGTAGGACTCGGTGAAGCCTCATAGGAGTGGTCAACTGCTAGGTCACACTCAAAACCTTAAGCACTAAAGCTTTTGAAAGAATATAGTACATGATCCTATAGACATGAAAGTGTATACTGTTGAGTCTTTGACCTATAACAAAGTAGAATTTTTAAAGAGATCGTGTTGTGAGAAAGGATTAGCTATGTCTGTTACAAAATGCGAGTTAGTCCAGAGACTCGTGGCTCACCAGCAATCTGTTGGTGCAAGCTTCCTCTTTAGTAGTGAGAATGATGCTGGCACCGGGCCCAGTGGAAAGTCGCTGTTTTGCAAAGACCTTCATAGGTTTGGAGAAGGAAAAGCTTCACCTCATGCCAGGTTGCCAAAGTAACTGTTGAATGTGTATGATGAGAAGAATAACATCATAGAATGGATAACCACTTTTGAGTTTGCAGGTGAGGAGTGAGTGAGTCTGATTAGGTTGCTGGGTTAAATACTGCGCCCCCCCCCCCCCCCCCCCACAGTGTATGTAATGCAATTTTGGAGTTGAGTGCTGAGAACTATAGGGGTGTCACAGTATTAGTTTTATGACGGTACAATAACCTTCTTGCCAAATGACGGTATATCATGGTTATCGCGGTATAGCAGGTAGAGCTAACTAATCTTAACAAATATTTTCTAAAAGGTCATAAATTGTCAGATTTATCATCACAAACAAAACTAGGCACCCAGGGCCAGAATTGGGCTTTTCAACATACTTTCCACTGAAATGCCACCCCTTGCTTCCACCAAACACACGTGTGGAGAGGAGAGGAGGGGGCTGGGGGGGAGCTCTGCTGCGACTGGCAAAGCAAACTGAATAGCTTTTCTTAAGTGGTCATTTAGGCTTTTAGCTCCCCCACTGGCTACTGGTGAAGATTAACATGTTGCCATCTTGATAACCTGCATGCCACAGATCAATGGAGGCTGATGGTAGTATACGCGTGTGCGCATACACACACGTACACGCACTCTCTTTACGTTACAGCCTTTAGTTTACTTGCTGGCGAAAAGGTGTTCAGTAATCACGGACATGTTACCCTTTGGTATGGCAGCAGGGAATACCCACAGAGACTACAGAGACTAATTATATGTAAATTCAATGATAGAATCAGGGAAATCCCCCATTGTCATATGTTTAGAAAACATTATCCATTATAAATATATAAACCCCAAAGCCGCCAACCAAAAGTAAACCCTCTTCCTTCTTGGCACTGTATTTATTCTTCCTATTGCTAACATATTGATTTTGTGACAGGCACGTGTGGTTTATGGAATGGCATTAAAAACTGCTCCAACTGAAACTACTTGGCAGACGGCACATCCAACAGTGCAAGACCAAGACTGCGCAGCACTTGCTTACTGCAGCCTTTCCAAATTAGATTGAAAAGCACACTTAACGGTATACCGGTATAAACAATGTGACGGTTATTATTGTTCAATTAAGTGGTTCACGGTACCTTTAACGGTATACCGTAATACCGTTACATCCCTAGAGAACTAGTGGTCAGGGGAAGGTCTGCAGAATCATAGACCTGTCATAAGTCCTCAAGGGCATTACCCAGGAGACCCATCTCAAAGATTTGCCCCTGACCACTTGCAGGTATCTCACCATTTACTAAAATGACAAGACGCATTACTGGGAATATTTCATGGGGGCAATCAGACAGTTTTGTAGGCCGAAGAGGAGGTCTGGCAAGTTCATCTGTGTTTATCTATGTGGAATCTACTTGCTCTCTTTTTATAAACCATACCATTAAAGAAGGAGATCCTGCGCCAGAAAGAGTAAGGGACTTTTTCCAGTTCACTTGCATTGAATGAAAGTACATTTTAGGAGTGAGAAAGTTAAAAATAAATGTAAAATAGAAATATGTTGGCCTTGCATATCAGGAGCCCCCACCAAAATTGATAGTTGGTCAATATGCAATACCTGTTGGGGCAAACCTGGACAGAGGTACCCGTGTTCTTCACTGTCAACCTATGCTTTTGAGGGTTAGGGACATGCTGCTTGTTTTTGTGCCATGTGTGCATGACCCCTGACTAAACACCCTGTCCTTCCCCCTTTCATCATCCTTGATCCCCTTTTCAAATAGCTGTTTTAGTTTTATAAATCACATTAAGTATGAAACCTAGATTTACAGAATTATTGCTGTGCCCAGAATAAACTGCCAACATCAAAATAAATGCCACTATAGGATAATGAGGAAAGAGGAATGGGTGGAGCAAGTAGACAATTACTATTAATGTAGGTCCATTTTAAGAGACAGTACAGTTAACAATATTGCTGTATTTTAAAATGCATACAAAATCATTAACAAAAACAAAAGTTCAATATTAAAATGTTTGCTCAAGATCAGATGGCTGCACTACAGCACAATCCCACCACTTCTTTATACTGACCCATGGGCTGCACACAAGACAGCTTCCGAGACATCGCTTAGAGGCTCTGCCAGGCCCGGCTCCAGCAGAGGGGACTGGGGGGCCAGCCCTCCCCGCCTTGCAAAAGGGGGCCTTGAATGTGGGACTCAAGAAGTTGGGGAATGGCGGGGGGGCATTTTGCTCTAAACGTGGGGCAGCAACCTCAGAGAGATTACCAATCGGAGAGGCTGAACTGCAGGAGACCCGGACAGGATTTGTTTGCTTGCCCTGGACAATGATCTATGCCCCACAGCCATGAAAAAACAACTGATCAAGGAGATGAAGGGCCATTTACACCTATAAGTTGAGGTAGCACACTTACTGAAGCAGGCTGTATACAACTATTTTCTCAAACCTAAAATCACAACGTTGTTTTTGTGGGAATATAGTGGTTTTTCACATCATACTTAATAAAATGTGTGATGAATCGAGTGATGTCATCACTTCCTCTCCGGGGAAAATCTCTTCCCATGTGGCCAGGGAAGGGCAGCCGCTACCTGATCTCGACCCTGGGGGTGGGTGTCTGAGGAAGTACCACATGGGGGGGGAGGTGACCCTCGTGGGAGGTAAGAAGACTCAGCGGTAGAAACATGGTATCCCCCTTTCCACTCAGGTTATGACACCCTCCTAGGTTCACCAACCTGTATGGCTTATTGTAGTACAGATACAGTCCAACCCCTCTATACTGAGGACTCAGTTTGACAATTTCTGCCAAAATACTGATATGAGGAAGAGCCAGAGAGTAATGCAAAGCTCAAAAGCCTTGGATCTAGAGACACGCTCTAGTGGTTGGAAGCATCCGATCAGTGATGGGACATTTAAAATCCCAGCACCGCAAGGAAGCTGATGATCCATGGTACCAGACGCGGGCCGGGAAGCGAGAAGTAGACCAGTACAGCAGGGAGCAAAAGGTCTCAAATTGGCACCGTCACGAGAGGTCCAGAGGAGAAGAGTTTGCCGCATGCAGACTTGCAGCAAGTGAGCCTAACGAGAGGAGGTCCAGCCACAGCGAATACCGGAGGACAGGCGGGACACTAGCAGAAGGAGTAGGAGGTGCCCCACCGGAGAAGCATAGAGCTGCAGAGAAGTCTGAAGCCACCAGAGAACACCAGTGAGCCCAGAGAGGGGAAGTGAGAGAGGCAGACTCTTCAAGGTGTATATTGCACGAAGGAAGGCAGAGACACTCACAGGGCGAACCCAGGCAAGGGAGCTTGGACGCAGAGTACATTTAGAATAGAGACAAATGAAAGGGGGTCAACGACCCAGTACCTGATAGAACTGAATTGTAACATATGGAAGAAGTCCTGGCAGGAGAGTCAACAGGACAGCCAGTTGTGAGTCTGGGACCCGCACTCAAGGTACAAAGTGAATAAGCCCTGGCAGGAGAGTATACCAGGCAATGTGACTTTGAGTCAGGAGACCCATATCCAAAGGGAAAGAGAACATTGGGAAAGCCCTGGCAGGAGAAGATACCAAGCAGTGTCATTGCGAGTCTGGGACCCACGGGACCCACACACAATTTCAAATAAGAGGTATACAAGTATGAGGTGCCAGAAGAGGAAAGGCAGCCCCTTGGAAGTATATGAAACCCATGGGAAGGAACCAAACTCCCTTGGGTTGGAAAGGTGATCAAACTGTGGAGAGCGCCAAGCGGGTCAAGGGGAGGAAAAGAACCCTTGATTGTGTGTAGTATAGGGGAAGGGAGTCATATCCCCTGGATTGGATGATTGCACATTTCTGGGAAAGAGAATTGTGGTTAAAATCTGCAAGAAAGCTGAGAGACTCAGGGGAAGGCAACCCCTCCCCCCCTGAGGAGTGTGAGACTGTGTGGAACTTCGATAATTTATTTGAGCACTTTTTGAACTTTGTATTGGAACATCGGAAAGCCTACAGATGGCCAAGTGAAAGCCTTTGCCCTTTTGCACATTTCTTTTAGTTTAGCTTGTGAGGGTCAGGATAGGATTTTGGACATAGGACACAGACATCCTTTAGTTTTGTTGAGGCACGGAAACACCTGCCTATAGTGATAGGGCGAGATAAGTCTTTCTCCAACATTACTTTTACCTTATTAAAAGCCTATAGCAATCATCACAATGCCTGTGTGTCCACGTCTTACTCCTGATTCATTATAAATGCTCAACTATATCAAACAACAAATGACAAGAGGGCGCCGTTTAGAAGCGTGAGGATGGGGACATAGCCCTGTTGCTCCGCTGTGGCTTTCAGAATCCTGTCGAAATCCATCCTGAAATCGGCATCTTTTCACCGAAATCCACATTAAAGAGACGATCGGAGGGTTCTCTCTGTGCAACCTGCACTCTGGAGAGAGTAGTGCAAAATGTGGTGGAGGCGGCGCAGCAAAGCAGAGAAACACAAGAGCATCTGATCCGCCTCACGCACAATCTGGAACTCCAATGTGAGGATCTGGAAAATCGCTCCCGCAGATCCAACATAAGGGTCAAAAATATGGTAGAATCAGTGGAAGAAAAAGACCTCAAACAGGTAGAACAGCAAGTATTTAAAGACATACTGTTAAGCGAACAAGAGAAAGAGCTCCAGATAGACCGAATCCACCCAGTGGGCCCACGGAAGGCAGGCAAACTGGAAAAAACGCCTGTGCAACGTCCTGGTTGAACTCTCATCATAGGCCCAGAAAGAGCAAATCCTACATAAAGCAAGCTCAATGGGGAAAATTCAAATGAATGGGGTGGAAATACAACTTTACCAGGACTTAGCCCAATCAACACTACAGAAAAGGTGAGAGATTGGCCCAGTGGTCAAAGAATTGGCGACAAAGCAAATTCTATATAAATGGACCTTTCCGTTCGGTCTCTTATTTGCATTGGATGAAAAGCAACACAGAGTGACTACCTGCGAGGAGGGCCTGAACATACGTGAAAATGAAAGAGCCCCAGAAAAGCAAACAAGCAAGGACAGACCACGAAGGAGACCTAGAGAATGGAAAATGATTCATCAAAGAAATAAATTCAATGGCAACAAAAAATGACGGTCGCCGAAGGGCTGGAGGCGTTGCTGATAACCAATGAACATGCGATCCAGCGGGGACTTGCAACAACAAATAACTCCTGAGGGGACAACAGGTATCATTACTCCTGCAGGGATGTTGCAGGCCGGGAGAGGGCTAATTCTTGGGCCAAACACTTGAAACCCATTTGGGGTTTAGGAACCCCCACAAAGTTTTCCCTGAGTATACCCCGGGTTAGGTGCAACGGGCAACTCGCCCAAGCAGCCATAGGTCCCTGGACCCTCCTCAGGCCTGTTATGGGAAGGGAGAGGGTTCTACAAGTTGGGGGTGCAGGGGCGGGGTGCATGGGAGTTGGGGAGAGAAGCAGGAAGGGAAGAATCAGAGCCGGACTCGAAACTCGCGAGGGATGGGTGAGGAGAGACACTAAGATGAAAGGGATAAGAATCCTAACATTCAGTGTACGGGGCCTGCACACCACGGTAAAAAGGAAGAAGATAGAAAACCTACTTCAAAGGGGGAAATTTGATGTTCTAATGCTACAAGAGACACATGTCAGGGAAAAAGACAAGGGGAAAAATCACCTGAGTGGGTACAACCATATACTCCAAGCCAAAGCGCAAGAGAAAAAGGCAGAGGTGATTCTGCCATTTCATATTAACTTGAAGATACAAGTACACGACACACAAACAGACAAAACAGGGGGATACATATTTGCAAATGTATTCCTCAAGGATCCACCACTAACGCTAGCCTCAATATATGCACCGAATGTGGGACAGGGTGGTGTCCTAAGGGACACCCTAGAAAAACTGGAAAGGTTTGCAACGGGGGAGGTGGCATGGCACCCCAATATAGATAGAAGTGGCACCAGAACACAGAGTCAGGGAGCACCATCAAAGCACCTACGCAGAAAAATGGAAACACTGTCACTGTGTGATGTCTGACAGGAGAGAATGGGCCAACAAATGGGGTACACTCACTTCTCTCATGTATATCATACGATGTCCAGGATAGATTATATTTGGGCATCAACGGGGTTCTTGGAGAAAATCCAGAAGATGGAACTAGGAACCATCTCAATATCAGACCATGCTCCACTCTGGGCGGAATTTGCCCCAACTCCCAAGAGACCGAGGCTCTGGCAGTGGAAACTCCCATCTGATATACTACTCGACCCTGTACATGAGAATACGATCAGAACAAGTATACTTTACCCAAAACGTTTCTGAGGCGATTGCGGTAAATCCTATGGGAAGCCTTCAATGCGGTCATGAGGGGGCAGCTGATTGCGCTTGCAGCGTTCAGAGAAAAACAGAGAAATCAATGAAAAAAAGAATTAGAGGGGTAACTATGAGAAATACAGGGAGAAATAATACAGAAGCCCTCGAATAAGCTGAAGAAAGCTTTAAGACATGTACAGGGTCAACTGAAGTGGTCTGAACGAAACGGGCAGAAAAGAACCTCTTATACCTGAAACATTGGTATTACACTAAAGCAAACAAAGCCAACAAATACTAAGCTAGACAGCTGAAAGCCAAACAACATACTCAAATGGTAAAATAAATTATGAACAATAGGGGGATCCTTCAGACACGAACGGAAGACATAGGGAATAACTTAAACAAATTCTGACAGGCACTCTATGCATCAGACAACCCATCAGGTCAGGAAAAAGAAACCTATTTGAACTCTATAAAAATCCTGCACATATTGGAAACTGACAGACAGCTGCTGGACAAAGAAATAAAAATAGATAAGGTAAAAAAAGCCATCCTAGAACTACCCCTGAATAAAGCCCCTGTTCCAGATGGGTACACTGCATCTTCTGTAGGAAATACATAGATATTCTGGCCCCAATTCTAACTAGACTCTATAACTCATTTAAAGAGGTGGCAAACAACGTCACTGAATGAAGCCAAGGTCCTAGTCTTTCATAAACCAGGAAAAGATCCGAAACCTCCTGGGATCATACCGTCCAATCAATTTAGATGCAAAAATATATACGAAAGTCCTGGCGAACAGGTTAACCCTCTTGCTCCCCAAACTGATAGGCCAAGATCAGTCAGGTTTCATCTCCAATAGGCAAATGCACGATAACACAAGAATAATACACCTAGTGGAGAAGATAGGGATTTCCCAGACTCCGGCTGTAGTGCTCTCGCTAGACGCAGATAAAAAAGGCATTTGACCGGGTAGAATGGTCGCTCCTCTTTCGTATTCTGAAACATATGGGCTTTGGGGACCCCTTTGTTAGAATGGTCCAGGCTAACTATAACACCTCGGAATGCGTATAGCTATAAATGGTGAGATCTCAGAAAAAGTGAAAATAGGGTGAGGAACAAAATAGGGATGGCCCCATGTCTCTGCTTCTCTACGCGATCTTCTTAGAATCCCTGCTAATACTAATTAGGGACTCTGAGGCCCCGAAAGGCATAGAAATGCCAGGAAAATCCCATAAAGTAGTGGCATATGTGGATGACATGCTGATGGCAATGTCAGATCCTGCAAGGTCACTCCCGGCCCGGTTTCAAGAAATTGAAGACTATGGAGCAATCTCGGGTCTGAAGATTAACAGACAGAAATCGGAACTGCGAGTGCTGCCCGGGGATCGAGATGCGCTAAGGAGGCTAGCCTCCTCCCTGCAACTAAAAGTAGCCGATAAAGGGGTGACCTACCTTGGCATCACCCTTACAAAACGATTGGAGCAGCTATACGGGGAGAACTTCCCGCAATTGCTGGGAAGAATAAAACAATATTTGGACATATGGAACCCTCTGTCGATCTCTTGGTGGGGCCGAATGACCTCGATAAAAATGAACACCCTTCCCTAATTGTTGTACTACTTCCAGGTGCTACCGATTAAAATGCCCAAATCTTGCTTTAAAGCCTTGACTAAAGCAATCATGGTATTTATATGGAAAAGAAGACCCCTTCCGCCAGAGTGCCCGGAACGGTGCTCACAGCGCCCAAGTATATGGGAGGTCTAGCCCTATCACACTTCGGCAAATATTATGAAGCATCACCGCTGTGAGTATTAAAAGAATGGGTCCCAGCGAACACGCACAAGATTTGGGCCAGTCAGGACAGAGCGGTGGCAAGCACACCACTATCGGAACTACTGTGGAAGGGGAAGCAATTTAGACACCCAAACCGCCAGATTAGCAAGGTGATAAAGGCAACACTAGACGTATGGGATGAGGCAACAAAGGGAGGGATTCTAACGCAAGAGCCGGCTCCCTTCAGGCCCATGTTCGGAAATCCAGACTTTACGCCAGGGATGGAGAGAGGGGCATACAAAAAATCGGAGGATGCAGGGTGCACAGAAATAGGCGATATGTACCATGAACAGAAGATTAGATTGTACGAAGAATGCAAGACCCTTCTAGGACCGACAACAAAAGACAGGTATAAATATGAACAACTACGACACTGGCGGACGACCCCGAACATTAGGCGAGCAGCGACTAGAGAATTTACCCCCTTTGAATCCTATCTAACAACCCACACAGGCTCAAAAAATGTGTCTCAGACATATACATTTATAAAACACACAAAATGAGGAGGTCCAATGGAACTATATGATGAAATTGAAAAAAAACATTAAATGATAATACCCAAGATACAATGGGAACACATATGGAGGGCCATCCCAAAACTGACCCGGGCAATACAGACCAGAGAAATGTGGATAAAATGGCATTACACCCTGGAGAGGCTACATGCAATGTATCCACAAACAATTTATGCTGGAGGGGCTGTGGGCAGGTGGGGGATTGGAAGCATGTATGGTGGGAATGCCTAAGATCCAACAGTTTTGGGTCAATGTGTTAACCCAGATGCAGGGGATCTTCTAAGACCTGGGTCAGGTGGAAGAAAACGTATGGCTCTGTGGGCTGTGGGACCCCCGGTCAAGGCAAATGACAAAAGCAGAGCTTCATGGGCTTACTAATAGCAGCATGGCTTGCAATAGTGCAAAAATGGAACCAAGAACCCCCACCGTCAATCCATGACTGGCTGCAGAAGGTGTGGTCATATGTGGTAATGGAATGGAATGACTCACTTATAGGATTCAGAGTGACCAGGACAAATTTAAGAAAGAATGGGGGGTCAGTACTTGCATACTTGCAAAGTGACTATATGGAACAATGGTGCCCACACAAGATCAGAATTCTGGACATATTCGGATCCTGAAGCTCAAGACTTTGGCTGCATTGGAAGGAGCTCCTTTCCAGCAGGGGGCGAAGGGGGAGGGGGAGGAGGTCATGAGGAAACTGTTGTTGATGGTGATTAATCTGAAAACCAATAAAAATACGTTTTTTTTTAAAAAAAATGGCATTTTGTAAGGGGGGGCTTTCTTTCACACCAAGATGGTGGCACCACAAGCACCTCCTCCAAGGGCCTGCTGGGAGTAGCCACAGTGTTCAGGGTGGCATTGGTGAGCGCCCACCATCTGAGATGTAACAAAAACTGGGGACCGTGTTGCTCAGCCCTCACAGAGGAGGAAGCATTACCTTCGATTCTCCCCAGCCAGGCCAAGAAAGACATGGTGGGGGCTTTTGGGGTAGGTGAGAATGGAGGTATATACGAATGCTGGTTAGGGCGAGTTGATGGAAGGTGACTGGGGTGAAAGGTGAAGGAGAAGTGAATATAATAGAGGGAGACGCAAAAGATGCGCCGTCTCCTTCGTCGCCTTGAGCGCTCCTGGTGCAAATCCCCTTCTCTCACTAACCAAACCTCCTACTTTTCTTATCACTGGCTATATGATTCTTGCCTTAATTCTGCTAAACGCTCCTACTTTTCTAACCTTCTTCATTCCCAAGCCTCTCATCCTCATCGTATCTTCCAAACCCTATCACACCTCCTCTCTCCTCCCTCTCCTGACCTCTCTTCCATGTCTCCTCTTTCTCCCTCAGACTTTGCTAACTTCTTCTGTGAAAAAATGTGTTCTCTTCGTCAAAAGATCATCTGCTCTCCTTCTTACTCCCTCTCCCTTCCTTCTTTGTCCTCCCACGACTTTCATGTCTGAATGCTCTCCTATCACTCCATCTGACATTTCTCTCCTTCTATTTAAATCCCACCCTGTCGCCCCCTTTGATCCCATCCCTTCCATTCTTATTCCTAAGGTTTACCCTCTACTCATCCCCTATCTAACTTCCTTCTTCAATACTTGTCTTTCTAAAGCTACCTTCCCTACTGCCTTCAAGCATGCCACTATTATCCCTATCCTTAAGAAGCCTTCTGCCAATCCCCTTATTGTGGTTAACTTTCGCCCTATATCACTTTTACCTTTCCTCTCTAAGCTACTCAAACGCCTTGCCTATTCTCAACTCTCGACCTTTATCTCTAACCTCTATCTCCTTCCCCCCCCTCTCAACCTGGCTTCCGTCCCAAACACTCCACTGAATCTGCCCTCACCAATGTCCTGAACTCTCTCCTCACCGCTCGCTATGCTAAGCAATCCTCAATCCTTGTCCTCCTCGACCTCCCCGCTGCTTTTGATACTGTTGATCACCCCTTACTTCTTAATACTCTTTCCTCCTATGGCTCCAAATACTCAGTTCTTAATTGGCTCTCCTCTTACCTCTCCAACTGCTCATTCGCCGTCTCTTGGGGTGGTCAAACCTCCTCCACATTCCCTCTAAACTATGGTGTTCCCCAAGGTTCCGTCCTCGGTCCCTTCTTATTCTCCCTCTATACTTCACTTCTCGCTGCTCTCATCTCCTCTTTTGGAATTTCTCACCATTTCTATGCTGATGACACTCAACTGTTCCTCTCCTTCTTCACCCCTGACCTTCATCTTAAACTCTCCTCCTGTCTCACTGCCATTAAAAACTGGATGTCATTGCATTTTCTCTCTCTCAATACGGACAAAACTGAAGTCCTTTTCTTCCCTTCCAACACACTTCCTCCTCCCCCCCTCCTTCCATTCTTTTCCCCCTGCCGATCTTCCTATTTCCACCCATGTGAGGAATTTAGGAATCTACTTTGACTCTTCCCTGTCCTTCACTTACCACATTTCCCTCACTACTCGCTCTTGTCGCTATCACCTCTTTAATATCCGTAAAGTCCGTTGTTCTCTTACTTTCCATGCTACTAAACTCTTAATCTCTTCCCTCATCTTTTCTCGCCTTTTCTACTGTTCTTCTATCTTTTTCGGTCTCCCATCTTCCCATCTCGCCCCTCCTTAAATCCCTTTACCACTCTGCCGTCCGCATCCTCGGTCTTCTCTCTGCCTATGATTCCATCTCCAATTCACTTACCAACCTAGGGTGGCTTCCCTTCCACTCCAAACCTAAATACCACTTCCTTTGTCTCGTTTTTCAGTCTCTTCATGACCTTGACCCTCCTTACCTCTCCTCTCTTCTCTCTTTCTATGCCCCCTCTCGCTCTCTACGCTCCGCTGATCACTTTTTACTCTGTTCCCCCACCTCCTTGTGCCTCCTCTCGTTTCCGCTCCTTCCAACTCCGTGCCACATTGGAACTCGCTCCCTTTCTCTATCCACTCCATCTCCACCTATTCCTCTTTCCGTTCCTCCTTAAAAACACTCCTTCTTCACCCCCCTCCCTGACTTCTCTCCCCTTCCTCCTCTTCTTTCTCCTCCCCACTCCTCCTTCCTGTTCCTTTATCTCTTCCTGTCTTCCCTCCTTTGACTTCCACCTTCCCTTCTACTCCTTCTACTCCCTCTCCCCTTTCCCTTTCTTCCTTCCCATACATCTCCTCTTCTCTTCCTTCCCAAATGCAAATTGTTCTACATGCTGTTTTTCTGGTTTGAATCATGTTTATTTTATTGCTTCTATGTTGCATGTTTAATGTATTCTGGCTGTTATGCTGTAAAGCGCTATATAAATAATAAAATACAAATACAAATATCGCAGCCGGCTGCACTGCTCTTTCTGTAACAGTGCATTATAGGTTTACACTGTAAACTGTGGGGTGTGCCCCCTCCAGGGGGACGCGGCCGCCTTCTAGGGGGGGGGGGGATGCCAGAGCCCAGCATGAAATGTAAAAAAAACAAATTAAAAAAAAAACTTGTGATATTTAAAGACTATTTATTCAGCAACAGCACTAGCTGCATAGTGAAGCAACTCCTCAAACTGGCAACTCCTCAAACTGGCCCACATTGGCCCATTTTGATTGGCCTACACTAGCATTTTGCATTTTTGGTACAGTCATCGCCCTATTGCCCTATAGACCAGTCCAAGCCTCCCGACTCATCCATAATGTGTGAGGGGGCGTCCACCCACTGGCCACCTCACCCATTATGGAGGATCCGAGGAGCCAGCACAGTGAAACACTGAGCACCCCCCCTTGGCTGCTTTTTCCAGCTGAGGGAGTGCGCTCCTGGGCTGGCTGAACTGTCAAAGGGAAACACTGTTTGCCTTTGACAGTTCATTTCCCCAGTCTCACATGATCACTGAGCCATGCAACGTTGGGGGTGTTTTGCTTCGCCAGCCTTGCATAGCTCATTGGAAATGCTGGCTGGGGCACTGCATGTATGTATGTGCGAGGGGGTGCTCCTGCGCCTCCTCGCACATACGGGCAGAGCAACCTGGAGCGGGGCATTTTAGCAACCATGCGCAGGCCCCTGCAGAAGGTAAGTTTATGGCGATTTATTTTTTATTTAAATGTGTATGGATGTGTGTATGTTTGTGTTATGGGACTGTGGTGGGAGCAGGATGGGCGGCAGCACTGGGAAAGTGGTGGGTGTAGGGTGGGGGAGAGCCCAGGGTCTGTACTGGGAGTAGGGTGCGGTGACGGCACTCAAAAGTTCATGGCGATTTCTACATACTGTCCATCCGGCACTTTTAGGGGGGCCCGGCCTGCCCAAACTTGGCTCAGGGGGAGCCCGAGCAAAAAAAGTTTGAAGACCACTGGTTTACAGGAAAATATGAATGTTTGAAGATCGCTGTAAAAACCAACATATTACGGAAAAGATTTCTGCAGTGGTGATGTTGCCATTCATTGGGGAAACTTGGGAGAAATAGCTACACAAGACCTGACGGTTGTAACAAAAAAAAAAGAGCAAATATAAATTCGTTTTATTTATGTGATCAGCGGTACTTTCAACCATGTCCATGGCGGGCTCATGTAGACTGAAGGGGGCTAGTGTAATGTTTATTCTACTTGTGTTCTAGTTCTGAAGACAGAGTCGGACACTGCTTTCAATGTAATGCTTATAATGGGACTTGTGGAAGATGGTGCAGACATGTGTACGGTAATAAAGGGGAAACTATGAAATGATACAAAAGCAACAGTAGCAAAGGGACACTTGGTACATGAACCCCGTGTGGTATGCTCTATAGTTGACACGAATCTAGAGTTGCCTTGTTGGTTTATAGTGGCCAGTCATATTTCCACTGAGGAAATCCGTAATGCCCTATCGCACAGGCATAATACAATGGCATGCCAAGCAGTCTTTACTTTTAATTATGAGCACTGCTTCTTATTTGGGTCTGGTTCTAGTAGAACACATTTGTTAAGCAATGTGTACTATTTTGTGTGATATGCCTTCTTCTCTTTGATATGGATTTTGTTTTAATTGTGGTTTTATTGCACTTATCTATGCTTTAATGCATGGTTTTCTTTTTGGATAGTGCAAACGTTTATATTCCTTTAACCAAACATACAGGATCTCCAGCATTTGCCCAGCATTAAAATCCATGCTAACGCAAATGCTGGAGCATTTGTAAGGCAGAGTTGAGGGGGCGGTGGAAACGCAAGTTGTGTTCTGTTCCTCCTCTCTGCCATACCAATGGTTGAAAATGAGCCTTAACGTGAATGAATGGCGTAAACGCCTTTTACAGCATTCATTTAGGTTACGTGTTCATTAAACATGAGCTCCATTGCTGTTGTCCATTCGGCGTATTCTATCAAATTTCTTGCGATTTTGCGATACCACCGATCCGTCAACTTCCTGTAAAGTTAATGTATCAGATTTGATTTAGGCTTTTGACAATTAAAATAGTAACATATCCCATTACCTGTTGGAAGTACAATTGAAGGGCTGCGTTTAAATCGGGATTTACTTCCATTGCTTCCACCAACATCTTGTTTATGGATCTATTAAATTCTCTTAGGTCACGCAGAGCAATGTCTTTTTCTTCTTGGGTTTCTCCTTTAGTTTTTTTTGCTGAACGAATGTGTCGGATGAGTTTAGAGCACTGTTGGAAAAAAACGAAATTAATGTGATATCACAAATGTGCATAAAATCTAGAAAGGATGATACATCTGTAAAAACGAAAAAGTACATGTGTCTTCAACATTAGTTCTCCAGTACCTAGCTCTTGTATAACAGGTATATTTTTGTTCAGCTTTCAAAGTTAAGGCCCGCTCAGACTACCATAAATTCTTTTTTTTGCAAAAGTAGAACTAAAATTAGGTGTCTAATTGTTTCCTGAGCGGGGGAAGAACGGGCCGGCCACAAGTTATTTATTGAAGGGGATACCAACCCAAGTTTATACAAATAATAATACAAATAATTAATTGGCGATTTCTACAATGCTTCATACCAGATTCTTCCAGTTTCTAAATGCTGGAAAAATGAGCTCAAAGGCTCAAATAAAGACTTGAACCTTTCAAGCACATAATAAAAGCCTTATGGTCTATCAAAAAATCTACTGTATCTATAGCATTGACGTACTGAGCGGGGGACGGGTTTGGGGGCAGCTTGACCCCATCCCCACCTCCCAGTGGCTCTTTTAGAAATAGACTGGCACATTTGGAAGCGGGACACCTCTGCCAAACGTGAAGAACGGTGTCCTGCTGGCAGAACAATGAGGGTGCCCAGCATAGTGTTCCTGCTCAGCACCCTCATTGCCCTGGCACAGAGCATTACACTGTAAACCATCAGACATTGATGGAAGGGGGGGGGGCTATTAGCAAGGACTTTTATCCCTTAAGAAATGTAAATGGGGTGTGATCAGAAGTGAGAAGGGTGCATAATGCTGCGTAGTTTATGAAATAATGACTATGGCTTTAAAACCCAAGGGGTATTTTTAGGCTCACATTAATGTGCATGATGCTATTGTGACTGCAGGATGGGTAGAATAAAACTAAAGCCATACACGTATTGCTCAACATATTTATATGACGATGTAAAATGTATAGTTAGTTTATTATGAAAGGCTAGTTTATTATGTAATGTGTTTTGGTTCTGCAGCATTGCTATATGTAAAGTATTATTTAAGCACATGAAATGCAAAGCAAAACCTCTAAATATCTATATCAACTAAATCTGGGAAGATGTGTTCAGTTGCTTAAATTGTCCACATGCCGGTTTCACCATTTAACCAAAGTGTGTGATCCTGGGCAAATCATTAATTCACACTTTGTCTTACCTGTAGCTCTGAAAGTGATTCACTTCACAGCTTATGTTCATATATCATGCTGTTATAAAAAAAAGCCTAATGACTATAGAGTTGCTTCATATATAATAATGGTGCAATTTAGGTATTTTGCACCACAGTTATTTGCCACTTGGCTTACTTATAGCAACTTATTCTAAAGTCACTTCCATGGTGCCTCCAAATATCAAAGACTGGTGATGCACCTTGCAATGTCCTTTTCGGTGAAGCCACTTATGTTGGTGCAAACCATATGCACATTTTGAGGTTGGCATGTATTTTGCCCCACAGAGCCTGGACAGTGGCCCCATAGACGAGCTCCCTGCAGTTTGCATTTTAACACATAATTTAAAAAAATGAATCTGCACTAATGATACCAAAATAGATGATTGGGCGGGGGGGGGGGGGGTAAGGGGGCTTTTCCGCCGTTGAATGAGACGCTATGAAATCACGCGCACTGCATTTGTGGGAGGGAGCAGAAGGACCTTTTTCGTGGCTCGACCACCACCCCCACCATCACCCCACACCGCCACACTCTTGCAGCTGGATAGTCCCCTGCTCTGTAGTTCAATAATGTGACATTTTCGAAAATGAGCTACAGAGTGCTAATCGTTTGTTCCCAAAACAGATTTGTTACAGATGTGTCCAGCTGAGAATCTGTTCCCAAATGTATTTCTAGTTATGAGTTCAATAGGAAATGCAAAAGAATTAGCACAGCCACAAAAGCAACGTCGGGATGCCAGGAACAGTGAAATGCAAGAAAGTCAAGCACAGCCTAGTAGTGTAACTAAATGCTGCAATACAACAGAGCAACACACTACCCGCACCCGCGCACATCAATCGGCATGTCAGGAAAAGTTACGAAAACTTTATACCTACAGGAAACTTGTGTAAAAATATACAATTACACGAAATGCGGATTTCTGCAATAAAAGGGAGCTATTGTAAATTAAGCACGCAAGAGGCCTTGGTTTACTCTCAACATAGACTAAGTGCATGCCTGAGTTCATGGCAGGACTTCGCATTCAAACAGTAGAGGAGCGGCAATATTTTTCAAATTGGAAATATTTGAACAAAATGGGACAGAAACCTTGGGATGGACTGCTTAACATGTCGTCTGAATGAACAAGTAAATCAGTTATATTCTAGCATGTTGCACAGAAGAAGTACAATCAAATCAGTGACCGGGCGCATGCATGGACAGCTCCCCAAGCATAGCACATTCCTCGAACATGCTCGATTTGTGAAAATTGGAGGTCTTAGTGATAGACACCTTTTCCCCCAGAGGCACATTTACAGGCCGATTCATGTAATTCCTCACAAAAGTGTCGCACGCGGCTGGCGCACAGTGTGCCCGTGCGAATGTCTGCGCCAGCCGCGTGCGATAAAATCAATTTCCGTGCACAGCGTATTCATGGATTCTCGCCTCCAAAAGCAGACGTGGCGCAGAGTGGCGCAGCGACCCTGCAGCAGCGCCAGTTATGCCCCCAAGAACGCCCTCGCGCAAGGAAAAGCCATCAAGATTGCAAAACCATCGCAAAGGGCTGCACCAACCCTGTACCAGTTTCCCGGACTGGCAAACAGCAAACGCAAAGCGTGGAACGAGTATTACGGGTGTCGGGAACACGCGTGCACGAGAAATTTCACACGCGATCGGGCCTGGGGGAGCGTGTGCGTGTATTCCAGGGGTGCGTGAGAAGTATTACACGCGAATGGCCTGGGTGCGTGTATTTCAGGGGTGCGCGAGAAGTTCCACACGCGAATGGCCTGGGCGCGTGTATTTCAGGGGTGCGCGAGAAGTACTACACGCGATCGTGAAGTTCCACACGCGATCTGGCCTGGGGGAGCGTGTGTGTGTATTTCAGGGGTGCGCGAGAAGTCTCACACGCGATCGGGCCTGGGGGAGCGTTTGCGTGTATTTCAGGGGTGCGCGAGAAGTTCCACACGCGATTTGCCTGGGCGCATGTATCTCAGGGGTGCGCGAGAAGTTCCACACGCGATTGGCCTGGGCGCGTGTATCTCAGGGGTGCGCGAGAAGTTCCACACGCGATTGGCCTGGGCGCGTGTATTTCAGAGGTGCGCGAGAAGTTCCACACGCGATTGGCCTGGGGGAGCGTGTGCGTGTATTTCAGAGGTGCGCGAGAAGTTCCACATGCGATCTGGCCTGGGGGAGCGTGTGCGTGTATTTCAGAGATGCGCGAGAAGTTCCACACGCGATTGGCCTGGGTGCGTGTATTTCAGAGGTGCGCGAGAAGTTCCACACGCGACTGGCCTGGGCGCGTGTATTCCAGAGGTGCGCAAGAAGTTTCACACGCGATTGGCCTGTGCGCGTGTATTTCAGGGGTGGGCGAGAAGTTCCACACGCGATTGGCCTGGGCGCGTGTATTTCAGAGGTGCGCGAGAAGTTCCACACGCGATTGGCCTGGGCGCGTGTATTTCAGAGGTGCGCGAGAAGTTCCACATGCGACTGGCCTGGGCGCGTGTATTCCAGAGGTGTGGGAGACGTTTCACACGCGATTGGCCTGTGCGCGTGTATTTCAGGGGTGCGCGAGAAGTTCCACACGCGATCGGGCCTGGGGGAGTGTGTGCGTGTATTTCAGAGGTGCGCGAGAAGTTCCACACGCGATCGGGCCTGGGGGAGTGTGTGCGTGTATTTCAGAGGTGCGCGAGAAGTTCCACACGCGATTGGCCTGGGCACGTGTATTTCAGAGGTGCGCGAGAATTTTCACACGCGATTTCAGCAGGGTACGTGTATTTCAGGGGTGCGCGAGAATTTTCACATGCGATTTCAGCAGGGTACGTGTATTTCAGGGGTGCGCGAGAATTTTCACACGCAATTTCAGCAGGGTACGTGTATTTCAGGGGTGCGCGAGAATTTTCACACACGATTTCAGCAGGGTACGTGTATTTCAGGGGTGCCGGGGAGTCCTACATGTGATTTGGCAGTGTGGGTCCTCCCAGGTGTCCCCTGTACACCCTCCACGGCCCCTGCAGGCAGCCCACACCACAGGGGACTACCCTGCATCCCTGGTCATGTCCCGCAGGCAGCCCACCCAACATGGGCATGCCCCCCAGCAAAGGCACATGTCTCCTTGCACTACTGATCACCAACTCATGTCCCCTTGTATCCCCACCCCCAGCATTGCGGGGCACCTGCCAGCAGGCCCCCACTCATGTCCCACTCATGTCCCCCTGCGCCCCCACCCCCCAGCATTGCGGGGCACCTGCCAGCAGGCCCCCACTCATGTCCCACTCATGTCCCCCTGCACCCCCACCCCCCAGCATTGCGGGGCACCTGCCAGCAGGCCCCCACACATGTCCCCCAGCCAACATGTCATCACAATCTAGATCCCTGGCCCTTATGGTCAGCCTCCAAATGCAAAACACCCACTCGAGTATTGCATCCACCCACTTAGAAATGGCAATGACATGATAGAACCCCAATAGCAAGTTTGGAAATGAACACATGGCCCTCACATACACCCAATGGGTGTCAGTGAATCTCAAAACCCATATCATGATATGCATGATACCAATGAAATGATACTACACATTGAAGTTTGAATAAAAAAATGTATTAAAAACAGCATAAATGGAATTAAAAATAAACAAATGACAATGGGAATCAAAAACCAAAAGCAGCATGTCCGTAAAATAATGAAAAACGAAAACTCATAATCTAAAGGAAAGGTGTCCAAAGTCACAGTTCAAGAAAGTAAATCCAAGGTAAAAACAAAACCGAAAACCATTGCTCCATGGGTAAATCCCAAAAAAAAAATTAAAAATCCAACAGTCAACTATATACAGATAAACAAACCAAGGTGCATGATCCCAACTGAAGAAATGAAACCTACATAAAAATACTACCTAATAAAATAAAACTATATACAAAAATGTGGCCCATTGTCCAAAAGGTCCAAAATAAATAAAAAAGCAAAGGAAACCTAACACTAACTACATAACTATTTACAAGGGCAGCGGGCTAGTCCGACGGCTCACTGGTTGTTGTCATGGGCCAGGGCATCATCGAACTCCTGGTCAATGGCTTGGAGGCGGGCATGTTCCCTGGCCCCGAGGTCCCGCAGGGATAATGCAGTGTCCAGCTCCAACTCCCTGCGAAGACCCTCGAGGCACTCAGCCCGCCTCAGCGCCCTCCGCATGGAGTTCTCCGCCCTGACCATTGTGAGCCGTTCCTCCTCTGCCCGCTGCCGCTCCGCACCTATCTGCTGGCCCAACCGCTCCCACACGGAAGCCACTCCCATTCCAGGGTTCTCCTGCCCTCCGGCCGATACCTGCACCCCTGATGTTGATGGCCCCGAGCCATGATGCTTCGCACGTCGAGCCTGCCGCTGCCTCCGACGCAACTGCCTGTGCCAGCACGACGGCATCCAAGCTGATGGAAACCACCGACGCCGTCATGCACGTGCCCTGCCCGATGATGCCGTCACATCCTCCATCTGCTGGGGTCCAGTTGCTGGTGTGTCCACCCCTGCTGGACCTCCGACTCCCGACTGTGGCAGGGATGGGATCCCCACCGAGGTGGCTGCATTGGTCGGGGTAGGTCCACAGGGGGCCCTGGTGGCATCTGGGCCGGAAGACGGCATGGAGTACGACTGGCGCATAGCCTCCACAGAGGAGGAGAGGGTTGCCAGAGTGCCCAACACATGTACGAGACCCCCGACCATGACCGCTCCCAACTGGGCCACGTTGGCACGGTGCTCTTCGTGATGACGTGCGTGCTCCCCCCGGGAAGCACGCACCTCATCACGAATGACAGCCGTGCGCAACGCGACACCAATCAGGACCTTCTCCATACGGCCAGGGGTCCCCTCGTCTGGAGGCAGAGGGGAGTCAGATGACATGGACATCCCCCCTACCTGCGGACGGGCTTGGGATGGGGCATCCCTGCTGGTGCATGGTGGTGCAGTCACAGTGTCAGGGACAGTGACATGCACAGGCACCTCCACGGCGACCTGTGCTGCCTCCTGCCCCTCCTCTGGACTGCACCACTTGCACCAGCAGGGATGCCCCCACCAGGCCCCATGTGCGGCTCAGTAGCGGCCTCCTCCTCCTCTGTGGAAACCACCAACCTGATGGCTCCACACCGTCTTCTGCCGTAGCAAGCCCCTGTGGGGGCTCACCCACCCCTTCCGCTGCAGCCGTGGGGGCATCCCCGCCGCTTAGCTCCACAGCGCCGTCTCCGCCCTATTCTTCACTTTGTGCTGTGTAGAGGGAGACATAGAACACAAGCATCAGGGTACTGTACAATGGTCCCCTAAACAGGAAGCAATAGCAGATGAGTGGCACTGTCAAAGATCACTTCCATCATGTCCCTCCACAATACATGGGTCAGTGCAGGCAAAACACATGCAGTAACAGGCATGGCGCATGCTATGGACATAAGCAAACATGTCCAAGGGACTCTTGAAGCATACAATGTTGTTTTTGGACTCGCATGCATCATGGGTCATGCCTATCACATGCACACACTTCAACGTACTTTCATCCATCTGGACCTTGCATCCCAGACACAGTGGATGCAAGGATAACTAGGCTGCATCAGTGAATCTGAACATTGTCACAGACATGTGTCATGCATCCATGGCATCCACAAGTCACAGACACGCAGGTCAGAAACACAGACATGGACACCATACATGTACATGGCATCAGCACCCATCCCTCACCCACACCCATGTCCAGGAACAGAGACTGGCATGCTCTCATGTGTCCATTCCGCATAGGGCTCCTCATGTTACATTTAAACACATACACCAACCGTGTGCTTCACACATTACTGGTCTCACATGCTTGACCATGATGTCCCTGCACACACACACGCGTACATGGCCTATGTCACACATAAAGGCAAGTATCAGACAACCAGCACGCTGCAACATGCCCTGTCTCACACAGCAATGCTTGGCCACTTACCGCTCGACTCCAGACGGGTCTGCCTCTTAAGGATCTGGGCATGGAGCGCTGGGCGTACTCATGCTGCGCCGGCCCCCCTCCACGAGGCGCCGGGCCTTTATGAGGGTCCTGGACCTGAAGTCCTCCCAGCGCTTCTTGACTTGCTTGATGTTGCGGGTTGCCAACCCCTCCGCGTTAATGGCAACCACAAAGTCGTCCCAGATCCTGTCCCGTCCTTCCTTGTCGGCGCGTGGTGATCCGAAGAGGGCATCATAATGCCCCAGGACAAGCTCCACCAGGACACCAACTTCCTTCTGACTGAAGCTGGTGGCCCTCTGCCCCTCTGGCTGGGGGTCGCCAGTGGTCTCGGATGGTGTTTGCCCCGACATGGCGACCCCCGAGGCAGGCGTGGATGGACAACTGGGTCCTGGGGCTGGGCTGTGGAGCGATGGTATCCCAGTAGGGGTGGACACAGCAACTGGACCCCTGCAGATGGCTGATGTGCAGGCACCAAATGGCAGGGCACGGTGGCAGCAGGCAGGCAGCAGCAGATGGCTCGTGGGAGGCTGCTCGGGGTTCTGGGGGGCAGTAATTCAGCCTTTTGGGCAGGAGCGTGGTCTACGTGTGCTTACGCGTGGCCAGCTTGATACGGAGTGATTTGGCACGTGAAAATTCTGCGCGTCAGCACGCATACGCGATTCCATTGGATCAAAGGCCCTTCGCGCGTATGCGTGTCTGTGACGTATCGCGCACGTGCTTTGCTTTTTGTGTGGTGCGGTGCGTGTGTTTTGCAGGCGTTGGGGTTCACACGCTATTACTTCACAGCAGGTGGGTGTTGGCTACGCGTTCTTCTACACGCAAGGCAGACGGTGAGTGGTACCCTGCTCCCCCAGGCCCGATCGCGTGTAAAACCACCTGCGAGCCCCTGAAATACACGTACCCCGCTCCCCCAGGCCCGATCGCGTGTAAAACCACCCGCGAGCCCCTGAAATACACGTACCCCGCTCCCCCAGGCCCGATCGTGTGTAAAAACACCCGCGAGCCCCTGAAATACACGTAACCCGCTCACCCAGGCCCGATCGCGTGTAAAAACACCCACGAGCCCCTGAAATACACGTACCCCGCTCCCCCAGGCCCGATCGCGTGTGGAACTTCTCGCGCACCCCTGAAATACACGCGCACAAGCCAGTCGCGTGTGAAACTTCTCGCGCACCTCTGGAATACACGCGCCCAGGCCAATCGCGTGTGGAACTTCTCGCGCACCCCTGAAATACACGCGTCCAGGCCAATCGCGTGTGAGAAACTTCTCGCGCACCCCTGAAATACACGCGCCCAGGCCAATCGCGTGTGGAACTTCTCGCACACCTCTGAAATACACGCGTCCAGCACAATCGCGTGTGGAACTTCTCGCGCACCTCTGAAATACACGCGCCCAGGCCAATCGCGTGTGGAACTTCTCGCGCACCCCTGAAATACACGCGCCCAGGCCAATCGCGTGTGGAACTTCTCGCGCACCCCTGAAATACACACGCCCAGGCCAATCGTGTGTGAGAAACTTCTCGCGCACCCCTGAAATACACGCGCCCAGGCCAATCGCGTGTGGAACTTCTCGCGCACCTCTGAAATACACACGCCCAGGCCAATCGCGTGTGGAACTTCTCGCGCACCTCAAATAAACGCACACGCTCCCCCTGGCCCGATCGCGTGTGGAACTTCTTGCGCACCCCTGAAATACACGCGCCCAGGCCAATCGCGTATGAGAAACTTCTCGCGCACCTCTGGAATACACGCACACACTCCCCCAGGCCCGATCGCGTGTGCAACTTCTTACGCACCTCTGAAATACACGCACACGCTCCCCCAGGCCCGATCGCGTGTGAAACTTCTCGCGCACCTCTGTAATACACGCACACGCTCCCCCAGGCCCGATCGCGTGTGGGCCTTCTCGCGCGTGTAGGACTTTGGTGCACATTTTTTTCCTGCGCAGGGACGCTACCGCCTGCTTTCGTGTGGCGGACATGTATGGGCCTGTGCGCGTCTTTGGCCGCGGGCTGTTTTTCCCTATTCGATTCCATGAATACGTGTTGTAGGCGAGCGTGTGGGCGTTCTGCGCACTTGCCTCCTGTACTTCCCCCGTGACACCCACATTTTCACGAGTTGTTCCCCATTCTGCGTGCGACGCCCCGTGTTATGCCTAGTTTTGTTATGTGCGCCGCGCTATGTTTTTTTGTAATTCGCTGTGGCCTTATCTCACGGCGTTCGATGACCTGTGCGCCAGCGTGCGCCACGCACTTTTTCAGCGCACATCCCACATTTTGCGCGTGCACGGACTTCCATGAATTGATGTGCGATGTTTTCTGTGCGATAATCGCACTTGCACTGCGATTTTCGCTATTTCACTGCGAATCGCATGTTTTCGCACGCGTGCGCCGTTTTTTCGGCGCACATTAATTCCATGAATCGGCCTGTTAATCTCAACGTTTCGAATGTTGAATTGTCGAACTTTTAGTCATTCTGCGGGGAAGAGGGGGCATGGGGGAGAGGGCAATTCGAGAAAGCGGCAACAGTTGAGTGAACATAAAAAAAACGTGTTAGCGTTGATTAAAAATGTGCGAAGCTAGGTGTCAAAATGTTCACTAGCACCATGGGGAGCAGGTGAAGATAGTAGAAGGCTGCACACAGTCTTAATTTCGGTCACTCTCGGCATGTTTTTGCAGCCTGTCCGATTGGTTGAATGAGGCATAATTTATGAGAGAAGATTGTTAAACAAATTGTGGGACTCCACAACTCCCACGGAAGCTAGATATACGTTTTCAGCAGCACAAAGATGGAGGGGGCAGCGTCCACTTAAATAAGTACAGGTACATATAAGAAATGCAATGCGATAAATGAAGTACTTTACATACAAATGAAGTTAGGCCATTTCGAGACGTACAGCAGATTAGTTCTGCAACCAATGGCTGTCACCAACACCACAAAATGGTTGTATTGTCATTGTATCAGCGTCCTGATGAAACAGCATTAAAACATTATTACAACAATTACTTATGTGTGATACATCATGCTTTTTGCATCCCGGAATAATACTACAGTGTCTTTTAAAATGGTGGCTTAGAGTACTTTCTGTTAGTGTGGCTTAGAGTACTTTCTGTTAGTGTCGGGTTTATCCGTTTTCTCTTTCCAAGTTTGCATTGCGCGAATGAAACCTGGGAGGTGGTGAGGGGAAAAAAATGTGTATATGCATTAGTGTTTTGGTTGTAGGGGGTTACATTAATAACCTATGCGTAATTGGGATTCCCAGGCACATTATCACCAAGAAGTGATTATGTTTGGGTGGTATACTACATAAATGGCAAGAGCTAAAATCTCTCCAGCCCTGAAATCTCTCCATTGGCTCCCAGTAGATTCAAGGATTACATTCAAAACTCTCTGCATTGTCCACAAGGCTTTCTGGGATCTAAATAGCTTAAGCTAACCCTCCGCAAATACCTCCCCTCTCTAGCTCTCCGCTCCTCTACCCTCAGGGTCAGTGATTTTTCAAAGAAGCGAGCTGGGGGTAGATCTGCCTTTGGCTGGGGCCTCCCTCTGGAACAGCCTCACTGCTACCTCTGGTTCCAGAAACACCTCAAGACCTTCCTCTTTGCTTCTGCCTTCGCCCTCTCCCCTGCTGATCTGTTCTATCTTGTCACCGTGCACCTGTCCCACCCTCTGTCTTCCGGGCCCTGGTACCTCCTGGTACCTGCTCACCCTGCCACCCAACCGCACTGCCTCCAGGCTGCCCCTTGCTCTGTGGTCTGTATCTGTACCCATACAGGCCCCACACCCTTTTTCTTCATGCACTTACCAGACATACCATATCTGCTTCTTTAACCCAGCACTTGCCACTTGCTGGCTGCACTACCACTGTTTATTGCCTTTATTATTTATTTTTTGTTTCCTCTGCTCCCGGCGTCCCACGCCCCCACCCCCTTTTCCATGCACTTTTCCCCTTCCCCTCTACCATGCACTTGCGTGTTCTCAATGTCACCAGGCCTAGTAAGATCGCTGTTTTTGTTCCCCCCTGTTCCCCTCCCTTGCCGCGCTCTGACACACTTGTGTACGAGCGCAATATATATAAAATATGAACATCCATTCTGGGAAACTATTGCCCGATCTCCATCACCCCTTTCGTGGGGAAATAACATGTGCCAGACAAACTCAGTAAGGCCATGCTGCCACCACCATATAGTCCACAAGCTCTGTGGCCACTATTGGGCCACCAGTCAAATTTCACTGAGTCCCATCCTAGGCCAGGCAGACTAGAAATGCACCAGGACGTAAATGGGGCAGGAGTAGCTCATTGTGGACAAGATGCTGAACATGAAGACATGAGCAGTGTCTTGAGGGTAGAGCATGGAATCGTCATTTGGCGATTATGGACCAGCAACAATGGGAACGGTTGATCGGCCACTGATAGAATAAGATGACAATATGATGGAAAGCTTAACCGGTACGTGCGTTGAATAACTGCATTGCAATCTTGGTAATTGTCATTAAAATGTTTACTGTATTAAAATGTGTAATTAATTTTTGTGCTATTATTTCAGCATACTAGGACACAATGAATTCCCGCCAGCAGGTAGCAGTTGAGAAGTGCGTGAAACTGGCCCTTCAGTGGATAAAGAGGAGGCAGACGGGAGCCATAGAAAGTTTTATCTCATCCCGATCCAAATCCCAACCCTGGTCCATCAACTGCATCAGAGGTAAGTGGCCTTTGAGTTATACAAAAGTTGGTTGGTGCCGCTATGACATAAATAAATGTTTTTTCTCATTCCAAATGCTATTGGTTGTAGACTTCTGTGTTTCTCCACCCTAGTCTCAAACCCTCCACCCCAACAGTCCTATGAAGCTTCTAAACGACTGTGTCAGAGGGTGGCAAAAGGTAGCTCAAATACTGTGGCTCATGTATTCACTGGTTATTGTCCATCACTCATTATATGCCCACACTGAGGCCCATAAGGCGGTCCGGGATTTGATAAGCAGGAGCTAGTGCAGCGTTCCACAAGATGCAAACATATCGCTTTGTCCATTACTTATGATCCGTTATGCTTCAAGTGTCATACTGATGTCCTAAGGTTTATTTATAGATTGTTACAAAAACACAGTTAAATTCCCATAGGTATACGTGATCTTCCCATAGGTATACGTGATCAGCATCAGTTGGCCCGGGAGCCAAATGTAGCTCTTGGTATGCATGGTGTAAAGCTAACCAGGCTCTTCAAGGCTACAAGCAGGGCTAAATAGCCCCATACTCCCCTCCATTTCAAACCCTGTGGTTCCAACAGAACGAATACTGTTGGGCACTAGTTCCAATAGTCTCAACTGCCTACAGTACTATATTTTATTTGTTTTGCTTGTATTGCTCCTTTACCAATGCACTGTACATGGGGAAACATGAGGTTGGTCATTTCCTCACAGTATACCAATTATGCAAAGAAGTGGGAAACAAGATAAACGGAGAGCCAAAAAACTGTTTTAGTTTTTTAGTGGAAGTGCCACTAATATATATTAAATTCTAAGGAACTCCCATGGTTTGATCCAGATTGACAGCTTTGAGAAATGTAGTAATATTTCATGTTTTGTGTCCACAGAGTAAAGTACCCCTTGGGACAGATGGGAATGCAGGTTTGCAGATGTGTTGGTGAACCCCGTGAAGTTGAGGGAGATTGTAATGACAGCCAAAAAATCACAGACTAACAACCCAGCACGTTACCTTCTGAACAAGCTGCTGGATCTTTTGTTGACCAAAGAACTACTGATGGCAGCAAAGGGGAGGTTAACATTGGATCGTCATCGACAGGAGGCTGTACAAGGTATAAATGGAATTCCGAAAGCACGTTAGAGGGTGTACAGTGCACATTGTCTATTCTTCGTTTCTCACAGCCATGTGTCAACCTGTGGCAGGCACATGTTCTAGAAATAATCCATCCCCGAACACCACCTTACATCTGCCTGTTCATTAGAAGTACTTTACTTGCTCTCTTCAAACTTTTTACACAATCTTTTTTGCATTTCAGAATGTATCCATGTACAAGCCAAGGTAATGGACGTTGAGGACTCTCTGCATCCGAGTACAGAAAAGCCCTCCAAAATAAAATTGGCAACTACCGGATGAAGAAGGAGCCAAATCTGGTCTTTTCTACACAAGTGTAGTTGCGCATTAAGTGAGCACATCGGACTCCCTTGCTCTTTGGTCTCGGCCTGGATACTTTTATGACTCCCTGGACTGGTTCTGTGTCCCCTCTCACCCTTGCTCCCTGGGCTGGACCCCACCGGACTCGCTTGCTCCCTGGGCTGGACCCCACCGTACTCGCTTGTTCCCTGGGCTGGACCCTACCGGACTCGCTTGCTCCCTGGGCTGGGCCCCACCAGACTTGCTTGTTCCCCGGCCTGGGCCTGGATACTCGTGTGACTCCCTGGGCTGGTTCTGGCTCCCCTCTCACCCTTGCTCCCTGGGCTGGGCCCCACCGGACTCACTTGCTCCCCGGGCTGGGCCCCACCGGACTCGCTTGCTCCCCGGGCTGGGCCCCACCGGACTCGCTTGCTCCCCGGGCTGGGCACTGATACTCGTGTGACTCCCTGGACTGGTTCTGTGTCCCCTCTCACCGTTGCTCGACCCCACCAGACTCGCTTGCTCCCTGGGATGGGCCTGGAGACTCGTGCGACTCCCTGGACTGGTTCTGGGTCCCCTCTCACCCTTGCTCCCTGGGCTGGACCCCACCAGACAGGTTCTGGGTCCCCTCTCGCCCTTTATTTTTAAATTGTAAAGCACCCATGTTTGGGATTGCTACAGTCGTGTTTTTGTGCTATGTACACAGTGTCCGATTGAACCTCTGCCTCTTTTTTAATAAATATAGTGGGAGGAAAAAAATGTGTCGATTCTTTTCAAATATAGTTAATATGCCATTACATGGTCTTGACTTTCATGGCCATTTTACCTAAATGACTGTGACCTAATAAGTCATCACTATTGTTCTAAAAGCAATTGAAAATGCAACTCTCTGAAATGGGCAGCAATTAAGCCATAGTGACGCTCTTAAAGCCCAATTCAACAAAGTGCACCAAATGTGTTTTTAAGCATTTCTTTTCAGGATTATAGCGAACATTATTTTTGTTAAACTCAAATTTATTTCCAGCTCATAAACCAAAATAATACCTATATAGTTAAAGGATATTTTGGGGATTGCTTTGTTTTTTTGATTTGTAAAGTATTATTTGGTGACTACATTAATTTCTTTTGGATTTCAAAAGGTTTATTTGCGGATTGCATTGCATTGCTTTTGGATTTCTAAGAGGAGGATTTCTAAATAACATTTTGTGTGCATTAAGCCAAAAGGAAGCCAGATGTAATCTGTTGTTTTTGGATTTATTTAGGGATGGCATTGCTTTTGGATTTTTATAGGATTGTTTGGGGATGGCATTGCTTTGGGATTTTTGCTGGATTGTTTTGAGGATTGGATTGCTTTTGGATTGTTATAGGATTGTTTGGGGATTGGATTTTTAGTGGATTGCTTGTGGATTGTTTGGGGATTGGATTGTTTTTGGATTTGTAGTGGATTGTTTGGGGATTGGATTGCTTTTGGATTTTTAGTGGATTGTTTGGGGATTGGATTGTTTTTGGATTTTTAGTGGATTGTTTGGGGATTGGATTGCTTTAGGATTTTTAATGGATTGTTTGGGGATTGGATTGCTTGGATTGTTTTGGGATTGCAGTCCACTGAGGATTGCTAATTAACATATTTCAGGGTGCATGAAGCCAAAAGCAATCCACTGAGTACAATGGGAGTTTCTGGAGTTAAAGAGGATTTAAAGAGGATTTAAATGTTTGGGAAAATCCAATAGCAACCCACTTTCAATCCAGATTTCTTTGGTAGGGGTACACACGAGGAATGGCCGGACGGACAAATAATTCTCCCAGCCAGCTCCATTCTCCGAGGTCCACTCCACCCTCTGTTTGCGGCAGCCGGCTCGGGAGCAAAGGTCAGAATGCATCTCTTGGGGAGCCGGAGGATACACATGCGTGCCGAGGGGCAGCGGACACCCAGGCATCGCTCACAGCTGATCGCGGGGAGGTGAAATTAAAGTCACTGGCTCCAAGGTCGAAACGGGGCTGTATCATGCCGCACATCCCATTCCCAGCCCTGAAACAACAAGGCGGGTATTTGAACCCAGCGTGCGGCTGCTGGAGCCAGTCAGCCTGCTATCAGCCTAGAGCAGAAGCAGAGTTCAAAACACACAAATAAACCAGTGCAACTTACCTTTTCAGCACTATTTTCCAGTTTTTCGTGCCCACCAGCACGGCCGCTGAATCTTCTTCCGCCGCCATTGCTGCCCACGTTGCCAGGTCCAAGTGGGAAAAAAAGCTGAATGCTCCTCAAAAACAAGCCCAAAACAGGCCGACTCCCATTGAAATAGGCCATAAAAAAGTGCGCTCACTAAAAATACTATGGACATAACCTAATGTCTCAAAAGTAAGACATTTAACAGAATAGCATAACCATATATAACACAGTGTTAAAATAAAAATGTTTTACAATAATCTGCTGCTCATCCAGCAAATTATTTATTTATTTGCATTTTTAAAGCGCACACACAGCCCGTGGGCATCAAGGCGCTATTACAGGAATTGTTTGTTTTTCAATTACGTAATAGTTTTTTTTTTCTTAGTTGCGTATTTATAACACGCTTAAATACCCAGAGGTTTCTAAGCGCAATCCTGGGGAAGGCGAACACATTGCCGCTGAGCTATCCTCCCGAGACTAACCCCTCTCTCCTCAGAAGCACTTTTTAAAACATAAAGCTCTCCCAGTGAATGCTATGCATACATATCAATATGACCCATTATGTTTGTAAAATCGCAGCACACACCGACACACCCTACCAGGCCTCAACACTACTCTCACAGCCGCAGCACCAGCCACATAGCTACATGTACTGGTGCACCCTACCAAGACTAAACACTAGTCTCACTACAGCAGCACCAGCCACACAGGCACACATACTAGTGCACCCTACCAAGACTCTGAGCTGTCAGAGAGACCAGATAAGCTGCTGTACTTAATAAAGCAGGGTACTGAGCCTGGAGCCTCCTGCGCATTACCCTTACTTAATACAAGAGCCAGGGATTAGAAGGAACCCTACTGCGGTAAGGGCAGGACACGCATTAACACAGGGCCACTGGCATCCTTGTCCCGGGATTAACTGGGTGCGGTAGAACCTGACTCAATCCCAGATCCACGCCGGAAGCACGCCCACCCATGACGTCACACTCATGCTGGGCTCAGGCATTCACTGGCAAGCAGATGCAGGCCCCAACCCATCCCCCATTCATCCAGGAGAAAAGGAAAAAAGGTGACCGTGAGACGTTCTCATGCAGCACACCAAGACCAGAATTCACAGTCTCACATCGGGCCAAGAGACCACTCACGCATGGAACCACAACACTTTTTGCGTACAAACAGGCCAAGCCACAGAACCAGGACCTTGGAACACACTCTCTCAATCTGGGCACTTTATCTAACAATTGACATGGGGCATTAACACCACCCCATCCTAAGTCAACAAGGAAAAACAAGAACCCCACTGGCCTAACTAATGGCAAGAGTACAGGACATCAAGAGTTTTGGTTGAGCACTGAGGAAAACACAAATGAGTTGGTCGATCACACCGACCACAGACACAGGACTCCTCAAGGTTCCCAAATTGCCTCCCCTTCCCACTAACCTACCCACTTTGTCATTCTCTCACCACCGAAAACTACATTCATAAATGCGACATAAATGCCCATACACACTGCAGCTTGATTCCTTCTTGTACCCCCAACTCCACTCTAATCACTGCAGAGCTATGTAGAATGCTCTCTGTGCGGCCCACAACAACTCTACCCCCATTGCACACTACTCTCCTCTTGGGCTTCACCAATGGCTCTCCTGATATCCCATACTTGGTAGCTAAATCCAAGTTGAGATGTCAACTCAAAAATATTTTACCATAATTGCATGTTTCTGAAATTTAGTATCTCTTGTTTCCAATTCTTGTATAAATCCTATTTAAGAGTATATCATTGGTTGTTCACCTAATGTGCCTAATCTGACTCTGTCCCACTGATAAAGCTACTGAAGAGCAAGCATTGGCAAAGCCACTAAAGTCCTGTTTAAAACAAGCATTGGCAAAGCCACTGAAGCCACATTTAAAACAAGCAAGACAATGGATAGAGTGCTATTCCTATGGCTGCAAATTCATATACCCTGAAGATAAAGCTTAGTGACTGGGCATTATTTGATAAAGAAATAGTTAAGTGCAGTGGAACTTTTATTGCACCAATAAAATCCAAAATAAATAAACTCTGCGAAATATTTAACCGCATTAAAATCCTAATAACTGCAAACAACGTTGAAACTAGGTTGACATTCTAACATTTAAATGCAGTAAAATTGTGTGCCTAGTGTTACCGAATTGTTTTTACCGAGAAACAAGTTGGAAAAGAGCCAAAATAAATCTTCCAATGTAAGACCAAACAATCCTGGCTGGTAAAAGAATCCAAAATAAACGCAGTAAAAATGTTTAGTGTTGCTGGATTTGTTTTATTGAGAAACAAGTTGAAAAAAATCCCAAAGAAATCCTTCACTTTAAGACCAAACAATCATTGCTTGTCAAATGCGTGCCTGCCAATTAGTGTTAGTGGATTGTTTTTACTGAGAAACAAGTCAGTAAAAATCCAAAATAAATCCTGTAAAAATGCGTGCCTGCCAATTAGTGTAAGTGGATTGTTTTTACTGAGAAACAAGTCAGTAAAAATCCTAAATAAATCCTGCAAAATGCGTGCCTGCCTATTAGTGTAAATTGATTGTTTTTACTGAGAAACAAGTCAGTAAAAATCCTAAATAAATCCTCCAACCCAAGACAAATAAATCCTTGCTTGGAAAAATCCCCCAAAAATCCAAAATAAATGCAAAAAAAATCCACAGCTTGAAAACAAGCCAGAAGCAACCCCAAAACAATCCAAAAAGTGGATTTCTTTTTTACTAGGGCTAGACACAAAACACATTGGGCCACATTGCAAGTTTGGGGGCGCTGGGGGAAAAAAGGGGCAGTAATTCCATTGCTGCCACTTTTGTTTTGCCGGTAACTGAATTATCACTGCTTTTTCCGTACTGCCAAATTACAATTTTTGGCGGATTTACTGCCAGTGGATTTACCACCAGCGGAATTACCATACAGTAAATCCACAGATTTTGGGGGAGGAATAGTAGCGGTCCGGATTCACCTCTAGCTTGTTTGTAGCTGGAGGTAAATCCCCCATTTTCACACCACAGAATCAAACTGGTGAGCCCCAATCAAGGTGCCGTGAAGAAAAATAAATGGGGAATATGCATAGAGGGAAATCCCTGACCCTCCATGACCCAACCTATACCGAAAGGGTCCCTCAGGGAGTGAAGCTCCATCCCCTGCCGTAAACCATATGCCCAACAGACAATTGCTCTCTGTCACAAACAATTCTATCAGTGTGAAGTCCCTGTGGTAGGTCAGGGACAAAAATACATGGTGGTTCACAATACTTTCATTAAACAACTCAAAGTAAAACCTAGTCTATCTCTAATATCGAAGAAGACGCTACTCTACAAAACAACAAAACAGTGTTCGTCAGGGTGTCTTTACACAACTCAAAAATGTCCTCTATCCAGACCCAATATAACCTACTGACACTTCCTAACATAGAAAGCAAGAAGAAGACAACAAAGACTAAGGCCCTCATTACAAGTTTGGCAGTCTGGTAATGACATGCCGGTTGCACTGTGCAACGGCACTATTACCAGATCAGACAATTCCGCACCAATTTTCCGGTGGCACCAGTAACAGCACACCCCCACACAGACACAGACATCGGAAGTAGCAGCAACCCCCCCCAACCCCCTCCCCCAAGCTCCCCCAAGACTCCTGCCGGAAACACCAGCACTACATAGCCACCGTTACATTACCAGCATCGCGGACCAGGCGGTAAATGGTCCCAGGTGGGGCCAAATAGGCCACAGGTGCACCAATCTCCCCCACCTCCCGCCCCCCAATCCCCCCACGTGCACCCAACGCAACCAGGAACATTAGAAAAGGCCCAAAACCATGCTGCCTCTCTCAGTGGTGGCAATGGACATGGAGGTGCTGCACGGTGTAGTGCAGCTGAATGAGCTGGAGCAGCACCAATGGGGGCAGGAGTCCATGGAGAGAAGGAGGATGGCTGGGATGCAAGTGGCGAGGCGGAGGCAAGAAGTCATACCCCCACACAAGGGCCACACCCTGAGGCCCTGCCAGATGGGCAGATACATACCCTGTACCGGCTTAACAGGGAGACAATACATGAACTACTGAACCTAATCCAGGGCGACATAGGGAGCACAATTGGCATCCGGACAGCTATACCACTGCTGTTGAAGCCGGTGTCGGTCCTGTACTTACTAGCCACAGGCACGTTCCAGCACTCCGTAGGCCAGCTGTATGGCATATCACAGCCCACCTTTTCCAGAGACCTGGTGCAGGTACTGTGGAGGCCCTCCTGAGCCATGTGGGCCAGCACATCGCCCTACCAACCACCCTGGCACAGGTGAATGCCACCAAGGACCGCTACTACGCGCTTGCAGGCATGCCAAACGTGCTTGGTGCATTGGACTGCACACATGTTGAGCTGGTGCACTCACACCCCACAAAGGTGGTGTACAGGAAACGCAAGCAGTACCAGTCCCTCAATGTACAGATGACCTGTAACACAGACCTCATCATCACGCACTGCTGCCCCAGTTCCCAGGGTCAACCCACAACTCCATGGTTCTGCAGAACAGCACACTACCAGCATACATGGCACGGCACAGACGACAAATGACATGGATGTTGGGTGACTACTTGGGCAAATACACACACATTGATTGTTGCATGGGTCACAGGCTGGGCGGGGCATGACACAAATGCATGCCCCATAACCACCATGCATCAGAGGGTACAACCAGAGCATCCCGAAAGGTCAGTCCACAAAGCACGGATGTATCACCAAACTGTTGTTGTGCTAGTCAGTGGCAAGTACATACATGAACCCTGAGGAAGTATACAGGCAACACACTACAGGAACCAGAATGCAACACTGTCACTGCAACAAATAAATAACTGTCCCACCCAGGCCAATGAGAGCATGATGGTGCATGCATGCATGGATGCATGCACTGACTGTGTAGAACCCTCAGTCACAGGCAACACCACTGCTGTGCACCACCTGCCATGCATTTACACATTCAATGCAAACGTCAAAGTGCCCGTTGCAGTGCACCATTGCCACTTGTAAGAATGCCTGGTGCACAGGGCACAAGCACAGGGGAGTAAATCAGTGGACTAGGATGGGAGATGGCCAACATGTCCATGCAGTGCTGGTGCCAGCTACTGTGATGCCAACGAAGTAATGTGTATACTGTGCCTACTGTGCATGTGAGCCTTCATGCTGCGTTGATGTCAGTGTATGTCCAGCCCGCAGGACGGGCATCATGTAGTGTGTGCAGATGCTGTTGGGGTGGTGACATGGCGATTACCACACCATGGGGATATGCATGCAGGGCCTGTTGGTCGCTAGTGTAGCCCCACCCACATCAATCCACCCCAGGGAGTACAACAAATCTCGGTACGGATGACACATATTTGCCATCACAGGGTGCATCACAGTGCATGACACACATACTTACCATGGTCCGGGATGCATGAAATATCATAGAATACAATTACGTGCTACGAGAACATCAGTACTGCCACATGCATGCCATGGCTGACCTTGTCCCCCACCCCCTCTCGTGATTCCAGATTTCCACTACTGCCCTGGCTAATGACCCAGCTGAGGGTTCCAGGCACCAGAAGGGGTGGGGGGTGTGAGTGTGAGAGAGACTCCTCCGGAATGGCCTGCCTGCCCCCTCAAACTTGAGTCTCTCCCTTTCTCCCTCTCTCCCTCTCTTCCTCTCTTTTGCTTGGCTACCCTTAGAGCCTCACTGGGTACCAGGCTCTTTCTTGATCAGTCTCCCCTGCACTTAGGGGCTGTAACAGTAACCTATAGAGTCCGTTGCCTCCTGGCACTTACCAAGAGGCTCGCTGCCCTCGTTGCACTCACTGAGAGCAATGCTGCCCGGTTTCCCCTTCCCTCTCCTTACACCATGGATGCCAGGGACAGGCGTATTGTCTGAGAAGAAATCATAGACAACTTCTTCTGAGGCCCCCTCACTGTGCACCACCCATGATACATCACTATATTCGATGTACTCATTCAAACTACAGATCGAACCCCATGCCCACCACCCCCTCCCCACACACCCACTACCCCCTCCCACACACCCTAACAATGAAGTAACACATGTACAAGTCCACAGTCTCACGCTCTGTGACTTTCATGGAAGGAGCTTTGCCATGCGCAGGTGGGCGCATAAGTCTTTGTGAGGGGCACCAAGGGCTTCTCTGCACCAAGCTTGCAAGGGTGGCTGTACTGGAGGTGTGGTCTGAGCTCTGAGTGCCCATACGCTCCTGGTTTGCCTGCAAGGACAGTGCTACAGACGCAGCCAGAGCTGACACCCCTGCATTGCCCTCACAGACCCTCTGAGCCAGGAGAATGAGGGCAGATGCAGTACGGCTAAGGGCACAGGCCAGGCACAGTGCCGGCCAGCTGCCTGTATGGACTCACATATTAGCCGGGCCTCAGACTGGTGCAGGCATTGGATTTCTGCCATCTCATTATGGCGGGCCTCCATCTAACTGATGCATTTGTCCATCTCTCGTATGGATGGCATTGGTTGTTGTGGTGGGCTGTGGATGGTTGAGGGACTGAAGGTGGGGGAGGTATAGGTGGAGCGCTCTGGTGTGGCATCTGTGTCTTTGCCTCCATCTGCTGTCTCAGCCTTATCGGAGGTGGTGCTGGGGACTTGATGGGTGCTTTATATGGGCGCCAAGGGGGTACCACTGCCTGGATCTGTGGAGCAGACTGCTGGTTCTGGGCTACTGGTTGGGCCCTGTGCAGCAGACAGAGCCATGGATGTGGTTTGTGTGGGCCAGTGGGCAGCCCAAATGGGTCTCACGCATCCTGCTGATGGACTAGCGCTGTCGTCCGTGGATGAGCCTGGAAGGGCAAGGTGACGAAGAGGTTCGATGCCTTGTGTGACATCGAAGCACTTGCATTACGCTAGTTCAACAATGCATGTTCCCTGGCCTGGTCAAAATGCCAGTTGTGGATTGTGCACTGATGAGTGAATGCATGCATGTATCTATGGTGTGAGTCCATTATGGTTGGACTCATGGCCCGGTGGCTTGCTGTTGTGTTTGCATTGGGGATGTGCTAATTGTCCAGTCATGCCATGACAAGTGCTCATGTGCATGGATGCGTGAGTGCGATGCTATTGCATGGCTTACATTGGCCTCAACCCCTTTCATATATGTGTACACATTTCCCTGATCTTTTGTGTGTGCACTATTTGTGTGGTGCTGGGCATTCTGGTGTGGCTTGTACTCACTGCCGTCCCTTTGGGTCCCTGCTCCGGCCTCTGCACCTCCAATTCCCTCAATACCCTCTAGATGCATTATGTTGCTGCATCGCTCTTCCCAGGGCATGAGCTTAATGGGGAAGTCTGTCCCACCTCCTGTTCCCATGCTCTCGTTGCGGTGGGCTGCCAGCAGGTTGCGCACCCGCAGCTGCAAGTCGTCCCACCTCTAGCGGCAGTCCTTCGGTGTTTGGGGGACGGGCCTCACTTTTGTAACTTTATTGGCCAACCTCTTGCCATATGACTGACTTGCAGTGCTTGCTGGTGCAGCGGTGTCCCGGCCAAACAGAGTCTCAGCATTTTCCACAATGTAGCCAGTCACCTCAGTCAATACTGCTTCCATGAAGAGAGGCTTCCGAAGCCAGACTTCAGGCAGCCTACTTTTCACGCTTCCAGAAATCCTGGTGGTGTTACCATGTGTGGATGGCAACAGAAAATGCAGGATTTTAATTGGATTGTGTTTTCCAAGATGGGTGCTGGCCAACCTCCAGTTCCTGCGATGATGCTGTTTCCGGTGCTAGTGTTGCTGGTGTTTGTCAATATTGGGACAGAACCGATGTTACCAGCATTTTTTCTACAGTAGCACCAGCATTTCACACTGTTTCCGCCATTACCATCATGCTGGTGATACCGTTTACAGAATTGCGGGATACCCTCACACGCAGAAATGGAATAGGCCAGTGATTCCACCGTGCCGGTAAGAGTGCTACCGGATTGGCATATCACAAGCATTGTTCAGGAAAACTTGAAATGCGGGCCTAAGACTTAGCTTAGTTTCAGGGTTACTTCCCCTTTTAAGTCTTGTGATGGCTGGTTTTCTGACCTTCAACCCCACATGATGTCCAAAGTCTTTCCCAGCTGCCCGCTGAGTCACATATTCAATATAACTTCTGAAATGTCCAAAAGTAATGTTCTTCTAGAAAAGTTCAGTTATTCAACAACTTATACTTTGTTCGGCAATATATCTCAATGATCTTATTGGGTCGCTATGTCCAATCACCATAACATTCCTCCTTTGTTTTCAGCTCCACTGGGCTACCCTTGCTAGGCTTGGGACTTGCTTATCCTGGCAGTACCTCGTGTTTCTTATGGTGACCTGTTCGGATGTTGGCCCCCTTTCTGTCCCCTGGGGATTCTGGTATTGCTCAGTTCTGTGTTCATGTTATGTTCATTAGCCCTTGGTATCAGGGTTCTTTTAATATGGGAATGGGTTATTTTACATTCGTGACCAGCATAGGCACAGGGCTTCTGCTGCCCCGATTATCAGTATTTGTTCACCTCCTTGGGGAGTATTGCTTTTCTCAGCCCCCCTTTGCATTTGGGGCTTCTGCCTCCCTGGATATTGGTATTCGTTCACCCCCTCTGGAGGGGTTGTGCTTCTTCCAGCCCCTTTGAGCTCAGGGCTTTTGCTGCCTTGGATATCGGTATGCGTTTACCCCCTGGAGGGGTGTGGTTTCTCTCAGCCCCCTTTGGTCTTTGGGCTTCTTCTGCTCTGGAAATTGTTGGCCGCTCCACCCACCAGCTAGCCCCCCTTCGCAGCCACGTACCATATTTCCTGTGGCGGGGCACGTAGCCGGCATCAGGATCCCGGTCCTTGGTGGTTTTGCAGCTCTACATGGGTCTGCGCAGATATCTTCTCAGCATCTGGTCCTCTCTACCAGGACCTATGCGGTGCAGCGCCGGTTCGCCGGTACCACAGGTGTTCTGTTGGCACACTTCCTGCCTCAGCGACCCTTGGTCCTCAGGACCTTCATCGCAATGGCGGCCGTTGGTGCAGGGTCTTGGTTCCCCACCCACCACCTATTCAGTTTGGTTAGTCTCCCTACACTGGCGAGACCTCTGTGTTGCGCATCTAGGCAAGTTTGCAAGACTTGCATGCTTCCTGCCAGATGCTTCCCTCTTCTTCCTGGACGGGCCTCCGGTCCGCAATAACCTCCTCCCTGGAACTGCACTGCAAAGCCCATTGGTTCTCTGACTGGAGAGGAGGTGGAAGCGAGCAGAGATCAGCCACCAAGCCATCTACCTTAAAGGGGCTCTGTCCCCTTTTAACCGGGTCACTATGCATGTTACCCATAAACATTGGGGTTGCATAGGGTGAGCGAAGTGGGATACAATACCATCCTGACTTTGGCATTCCATGAATGAGCCTGCTCATGGCATCCATTTTCTTGTCTCCCTTGAGTGGGATACAACAGGGTGAACATGGTTCAGGAGACACCACTCCCAAAGCTAGCAGACGAGGAGGCAGAGAGCAAGACATTTCCTTTCCCCCCGTTAGCTTAAATAAAACATTGCGGTTGTGTTGTTGGCAAATACTTGAAGCACTTTCCTCTAGACAAGCCAAAAGGATGGAATGACTTCCAACTCACAAAGACGACCTTTAGCTCAAAAGAGTTTATTTGGAGGAGGCTGTTCTGAGAATTCTACACGCCACTGATTATAATTATTGTTTTTTTAAATAACACGCTTAATACCAGAAATTGGTTTCTAAGCGCGGGATCAAGATTCAAACTTGTGTTGAGCAGCGTTGTCTTGCTTCCCAGACAGACGCGTTGCCCCTAAGCTATCCCCCATCATTGATCTGGTGAAGGAGACAATGACTTCTTCCATTCGAAATTGGGAAGAGTCTGTTGTCACTGAGATTTCAGGAGAAGGGGTCAGAGAGGGAGCACCGTTGAGAGGATTCTCTATTAGAGTCCACAAAAGCAGAGAAATCCAAACCTCTTTTGTGATGGAAATCTTTATGTATGAGGATCTGATAGGTGGTTCCAATTAGATGGCAAACGCAACTGCAAGGGCCTCATTCTAAGCATGGCTATGGGCACATTTTGAATGCACAAAGACATAAGGTCCAGGAGTCTCTGGACCCGCCAGCAGAGGTTTGATTTCTGGTCATGACATGATGGACCATCTGTTTCAAGGCCTAATATCTGTCTGTAGGAGGAAAGATCATTGGCCCTACAGGTATCCAAAACTGCTCTAATAAACCGAATCCCCTGAGAAGGAAAAGGGCTAAACTACTTCATGTTGATTAAAAATAGGTGGACCTGATCAACCAATTGTCCGGGTAGGGGGTGTGTGAAGGCATCATGAAGTAAACACAGACAACAGATTCAAACTTGGATCTCAACGCTTTAGCTTAAAAGTCAGTATGGCTTAAGGCCTAAACTGCCCTCTGCTAAGGTGGGATTTCCCTACCTAAAGAATACTAAGGATAGTATGTGTTAGGAAGTCTGAATCAAACATCTGTGTGTCCAAAACCTATACTTGCCTTCACAACTAACTCAATACAATGTGTAGGATGTCAGCATCAAAATGAATAGTGGTCAAAATAAAGTTCCGAGCTTCTTCCAGTTCTAGCTTGTAATAAGCTTCCCCTTCCCTATGTTCAAACCAGTTCAAAATGTACCAGGGTTCCCTTGCCCAAGAGTTCAAATCTTCCAGCTTTTCAAAACAACACAAGTTTAAATATTCCAGCTTTTCAAAATAACAGTTCCTTGGACACTTACCATCTCTCATCAGCAGTGCTTTCTAATAGTTCACATAGATTGTTCTGTTTCTGCACTTCAAAATCACTCAAGCGATTGTTGCCAAACAAGTTTCTATAGGGACGCTTTCATCTGCTCTTTCCATAAAGGGGGGGCACTCGGTCTAGATGCAGTTATCAGAACACACGGTCCATCCATTACAGGTCACGCAACCGATACGCCTATGCACTTTGGTACACTTTCTGTATTCTTCTGGCTCTTGCCAATGCAGGTCTCCTCTTAAACTACAGTTCATTTGTGCCTTAACAATTCATTCTGTGGTATTTACCGCTTGCACCATCTTGCTTTCATTCCATTAACAATGCTTTGTGCAGCATTAAAAAGTGTTCATTATAGCTTTCAATTTGTTCAGTGTCAAAAGCACCTGATTTAGCACTTGCTTCTGCCTTCAAAAGTGCTCATCAATTCATTTGGTATTCCAAAGTACTTGATTTAGTGTTCAAACGTGTTCGGAACAACTTTCTGTTAATTTGATATTCAACAAGTGTTTCGAACCCAGAGCGCTCTGGTATGAGTGTTCCCTGTTTCCACTCACCGGCTTCACACAGCAGCTCCCGTCGGCTTCTTTCTGTTACGCATTTAGCTCCCCATGTCTCTGCTCTTCCCTCACACAGGTCAGAGAGAGTACTGTTCGCTCTCCTGGAATCCTACGGCAAATAGAGTGCCTCAGCGCCCCACAGCTCTTGCTGCTTGCACCCGATACGGAGGGTTGGAGAACCTCCAGACCCGCTTACGGCCAGCCTTGGCCCCGGCGTTCCTATTCAGTGCGCAACATGGCTTCCAGCACATGTGCCTCCTGCTCCTGTCTCTCCAGTCCGCCTCTCTCCAGGTTGCCTTGCTCCAGCCGGCTCCAAGCTCCAGCCTGCTGTCTCTCACTCCCTGTGCTGTGCAGCCTCCATTTTTAGATCTATTAGGATTGATAAATGACCACAAGTGTTGGTCATTCAGTCCAATTGCTTGACCATGGTAATACTCATTAATGGGACATGCCTGGCTCTGCCAACTGAAATCCTCCATAGCAATCTTCTTCATCCCAGTACCAGAGTGGTGTTTGGGGAGGTTTGAATAAAAGGAAGTGTGCATCACCCTGTGTTGCTTCCTCTTCATCCCAGTATTAAGGTAGTGTTTCTCTGGGACACTTGGGGTTACGGGGGGAGGGAGAAAAGGGAAAGGGCTGACAGTAGCCTATAAAGGCTTGAGGGATAGAGGGTTTCTTTCTGAAAAGGAAAAGGGGGATACCATGCCTCACCACAGGACGTAGTCTCCCCACTCCCCAGGTTCCCTCCACCCAGGTGATTCTCCCTCACATATACAACCCCAGGTTCGGGATCCAAAAGCGATGGCCTTTCCCTGGCCACCTGAGAGAAGGATCCAGGTGGAAAATAAGTGAGGACGCCCTCAAGTTCCTCACAGGTGGTAAATGGGGATCTTTTGAAGATGGCGGTGAGCAGCAACGACAGACAGCACCATCTTAAAGACTCTGGGAGCTGCCTTAAGCCTGAAAGGGAAGCGTTTGTACTCAATGTTTGTCGTCCAGGGAAAACCTTTTCAATTGGCACTGCTTGTTTTTTATTGGAATGTGTCCTGCAGATCCAACAATGTTCCCCTACCTGGAGGGCCTGAAGAATCTGAGCTAGAGTTTTCTTATGGAAGGTTTTCAAAGGAAACAATTGTTGAGTTCAGAGAGGTCTAGAATAGGCCTGCCACCACCTTAGTAATGTGAAGTCACGAGAAGAGAAGCCAAGGCCTCTTTCATGCTCTGCCATGATCTCTATGGTGACAAATAGAATACTTTCAATCTCCTGCACTAATTCTGATCACAACTCTAAAACCTTAGTGGAGATGATAGATGCAACAGGGGAATGATTTTGAGCACCCAAGGATGTTGAGAATCATCCAAAAAGCCAGAGAAAAATCAACTTATGGCACATTTGTCCAAATTTTGGCTATAAGAAAATCTTGTAAAGTGTACAAATTCGAACAAATATGCCATACAAAACATTACAGTGAATAAGGGCAGCAGTGGTTCGGGGGTGTCCCCTGCACCTTCTTCACTGTAATGTGAGTGGGGCTGTCTCCCGCTCCTGACTCAAAATATTATATATATATATATATATAAAAAAGAAAAGCGGACCCTGCAGCGCCGGTTCCCATACACGCAAGTGAAGGGAACCAGCGTCGCAGAGGGATGTTGGTGACGGCAGCACACAAGGAGGTGTGCCGCCCACAGAT